>NC_067401.1:458801000-459101000 GCF_016432865.1 Antechinus flavipes | reverse complement strand
TACTCGAAGGCTCTCTGAGTCCGGGCTTGAGAGATGTGCAGAGAAAAAACATGTCATGTGTCTCTTCTGAAAGCCTCCCAAGACCGTTTGACTCAGTGGCAGGCTTGGTTCATGCAGCCAACAGTTCCAGAATCGGTTCGTGCATAGGAACCTTCAGAAGCCCTGGTTTTTCGAGTCTTTTAGAAGCCTCTCCATCTTGGGGGTCAGGACACATGTATCACACTGGAAGGGGCCCAGCTCTGGGAAAATCCCCATCCCTCTTGCAGCTGAGAGGCACTCCCTCCAAGTTTCCACCTTCCATAATTCCCTCCCTTCTTTCAAGACTTGGCCAAAGCACATCCTTCCACTAGAAGTATTTCCTTGGCTCCCTCAGGCTTCAGGACCCAATGTTCACCTTTTGCGTCCATATTGTGTCTGCTCTCTATTTACTATTCATGTGTTGAGTCCCTGAAGCAGAAGCTTCCTCCATTTCCATGCTGTTGCCATCCAATCCATTGATAAACATCTATTAAGTGCTTACTGTATGCTGGACACTGTTCCAGGTGCCAGCTTACAAAAAGAGGGAAAAATCAGTTTCTACCCTCTTACCATCAAATGTCCTTGTTGTTCTGTCCTGTCTCTGGCATCTAGTACGAGACCCGAACCATTGTAGACTCTTAGTAAATGTTTGTTGATCGACTGAATGGTAAAAGGCAAACACTTGCCTCCCCGGTATTGCACCCTTTCCCCGGGAAAATGTGTTCCGACTTCAGTTTTGGCGCTGGAGAAATCCACCTCTCCTCCCCCATAAGACCGAGGATTCCTCTGACTGTCGTCTCCCCCAGCCGCCAGACACGGGAGGCAGGCATTCCCCAGCTCCAACTTATCTTCCCAGTTCATTAATTTAACAACCAGCTGTCCTATCCAGAGGAATTTCCCCAGGAATCCATAATCCATTTAATCAAAATAACTTTAGGGAACAGAGAACTGCAAAGTTGCAAATACCATCAACTCTTAATTACAGGCAAGATCATCTGCATTTTGGCTTCTCCAGTTAATGTGACTTTCAAGGTTATGGACAGCACTTACAGTATCCTGCCTAATTGCTCCATTTGTTATCAGCAGAGCTCACTCCCTCTATTCACCTCCCCAGAAAGCTGTGCGCTGGTAGGGAAGCCCTCTGAAACCCAAACACTTGCCACACCATCCTTGTTCCAAGGACACGGGGAGAGAGGCTGTTAACTTTGCACGGGCCTGAGAACTGAGCTAGGCTCTTAGTTGGGTATGCAGTTACTTGGTTGGGGCAAACTACCAGTTTGAGCACAGAGCAGAAATTGGAGAGGGGTGAGGTAGGGGACTTACCTACATTATAGGTAACCAAAAAAAAATCTATTCATTCATTCATTCATCCATTTACCTACCTGCCCATCTACTCATCCATCTACCCCTTACCCACCCATCCACCCATCCACCCATCCTTCCATTCTTCCATCCATCCACTCACCCACTTACCCATCCATCCATCTACTTATCCATCACCTATCTATCCACCCTTCCTTCCATCCTTCCATCCACCCACTCACCCACTTACCCATCTATCCATCCATTTATCCATCCATCCACTCATCCACTCATCCATCCATTCACTCATCCATCCATCCACTCATCCACTCATCTACCCATCCACTCATCCCTCCATCCACCCACTCACCCACCCATCCATAGGACAGAAGAACTAGAATATATGTATGATCTAGGGTAAGTCACTTAAACTTTGTTGACTTGCATTTCCTCAACTGTAAAATGAGCTGGAGAAGTAAGCAGCAAAGTACTCCACTATTTTCAACAAGAAAACACCAAATGGAGTCACAAAGAATTGGAAATGACTGAACAACAATGTATATTTTAAGTCTGAAACTTGCTCAGGGTTACATAGGCAGTTTGTGAATGAGGGAGGATTTGAACTCAGGTTTTCCTGACTCCAAGCAGGACCTCAATCCATCATGTTGGATCAACAAAGATGTCAAGTTCAAGGTCATCCAAAGGGTAGTGGAGATGAATAGGGTGGACATGGATAGGCTGTGACACATCACCAAGAAGCTATCATTTGAATGGAATCACATAAAAGATAGTCTAAAGAAAAGTAGGATCCAAAAAGACGAAAAATCAGGAAAGTCATGAAAAGATGAGGGAGAGAAGTTCATGAAAGGGGATGGATGGGTTGTGATTTTGCTTTGTGGAGGGAGAGTCCATGATGAGGTCACAGAGCCATGAAAATACTGATCAGTCAATCATGAAGCACTTATTAAGCATTTCCTATGTGTCAAACATTGTGCTAAGTTCTAGGAACACAGAGAAAAAGCAAATACGATCCACACGAAAACATGGAAACAAATAGAAATGTGGGGGTTACCTAAAGAGTAGATGGCTCGTATCTTTAGAGAAGAATAGCAGGGGGCAAACTTAGAAAGGCCTCCTGCAGACAGTGGCTCTGAGGGGAGTCTTTCTAAGTGGCAGAGATGGGGAAGGAGAATATTGGCGAGGACGCGGGAGGGTGCGAGGAGACAATCCTTGACAACAGTACCCACATCAGGATTGCTTGTGAGGATCCAGTGAGACAATAAATGGAAATGTTTCACAAGCGATCAAGTTCTAGAGAAACTTGTGTTTTGACACATACAAGTGCCAAGCACTAAGAAGTTATGGAAAAGTAAGGCTGGATTGACCTCAAAGATCTAACCTAAAAAAGGAAAGAAAACGTGGAGTTGGAATCGGTCCATCAGTAAGTGTTTATTAAGCAAGCACTTACTACACATCAGACTCTCTGCTAGGCACTAGGGGGATACAAAGTCAGCCCTGACCTCAAGAGGCTTCTAGATGTTCCTTCTGATTGGGGAAAATTATTCCAACATGGGAAAGCTGAGCAAAGTCCCATCCTCCCTCTCCAAGTCAAGTCTTCCCAATGGACCAGTGACATTTTCTTAGAAGCGACACCCCCATATCCAAATGTGAATAAAAAGCATGGTCTGAAGCAGCTTCTGGGTGGCTCTCTGGTCGGAGGCCACCTCTGTTCTCAGCGCCTCCCCTCCCCCCCAGGAGAGCGGTAAATGGAACCTGTTTGGGGGCCACTGTGTGCAGTTATTCATTTATCAGTGGTGCCTTTGCTGGGGAAAGAGAACTTGGAGAGGCTGGAGAATTTGAAGGATGAGTCAATTAAGTAGTTGATTCCTTAATCAATCTAGTATTTAAGGAGGCAATCACATGTGGCTGGCTCCATTTTAATGATGGGAGCAGCTGGTTGTAAACAAGGACAGGATCTTGATTGTGGAGTTGGGAGATAGGGTTTGTTTTTGTAGCATTTCATTTTAGAAATGGGCAGCAAGGTACAGAGAGCAATTTCTTCCTCGTTGCCTCTCATTTTTAATACGTATATGGAAAAATCAATATTAGGTCCATTAAAATGCGCCTGGGTCAGATCCATTGTCCTTCTGCCACGATGGGGGTGGGGAAAGGGCCCTCCATGGCAAGGAGCTTCAGGGGGTTCAAGGAGAGACTAGCAAGTAAAGTGACTGTAGCCAAAACTTCAGGGAGAGTCTGGGGTCTCGGTGTGATTGTCAGTGTCACTGGTCTAAATCAAGAGGTCCAAGGCAGCCCTATCACTGGGCTTGTTTGGGGTCATCATCCTGATTGTCATTGAATCCTAGCAGGAGCTTAGTCCTTGGCACATATCATCAATCAATCAATCAACAAGCATTTATTAAGTACCCATTAATGATCAGGCACTTGCTGGACACTGGAGATAGAAAGAAGTTTAAGTTCTCTAGGGAGAGAGGGAGGAAAGAAACATATAGCATCAGCATGGTGCTAAATGCTTTACAAATATTATTTTATTTAATCCTCCACGAAGGGAGGGAGGGAACATTTTGTTACGTGTGCCTGGAGTGACCACCAAATAGAAATTCCTTTGGAAGCCCAAGAAGGTCTTCATAATAAGATCCACTATTCATCTTTCTTTGTCTCTTTGAAATTTATATGGTCCTTTTCCTTAGAGGCACATCATTGGTGCTTAATCAATGCTTATTGATTGTCCACATATTACCCCCATTTTACAGAGGAAGTTAAATGACTTAGCCAGGACCACTCGCTAGTGATTATCAGAGCCAGAACTTGATGTCCAAGCCTTTCAGAAAGCTAGAGAGGCTTTCATCTCATTTAAACCTCTTCCTGTTTTCCCAGTTCTGCTCTCTGGCGTGAGGCACGTTTTAGCAGCACTTGATTTTTCTGTTTTTCTCTCTTGCTTTTAGAGCCTTAGCTCATCAGATTTAGAACTAGCAAGGACCTTCGGATCAAACGGTCCACCTCACTTGACAGATGAGGTCCAGAAAGGCAGTGTGACATGGTGGTGCAAAATTTGATACGAGGAAGACATGGGCTCATGTCCTCTTTCGGGCATGGGAGCTATCACTCAGTATTTCTCTCTCTCTTTTTTTTTTTTTTTGGAAATTAAAAAAAAATCAATTACAAATAAAAACAATGTTTAATATTTGAAAATTTGAGTTCCAAATTCTCTTCCTCTCTCTGTCCCTCATTGAGAGGGCAAGCAATTTGCAAAATAGATTATCTTCATTCCCAACTCTTAGGATTTGGTTTCTTCCAAACATCAGGCCAGGAGTTACTATCTGGCTCAGTCTTCCCCTGCATGGAGCCTAGTGAGCTGCTTTGTACGTATTTCATTAGAAATATACTGTCTTTTCCATTAGAATACAAGCCAGGAAATTGATATTCCAGTCTATTGCAGTACCTGCTCCACAGTAATTACTAAAAAAAATCTCATTGATTGATTGATTAAATGAGATAACATAGAATATGCTTTATAAACCTTAAAGCACCAGGTAAAAGTCTGTTGTTGTTGTTGTTGTTGTTGTTATTATTATTACTGAGATCATCCAGCTAGTAAAGCAGGTTCTGAGGTTCCTCCAAGCCCAACACTATGGGCTCCCTTCAAAGCTCTCTCAGGGATCACTTCCTCCAGCTGACACTGTTCTCCCCCAACTCAGAAATTAGTCTGTATTTGCTTCATACTGTTGGAGCTATTTTGTCTCCCTCTCCCCTTCCCTCAAGGAGTTTCTTAAGAACAAGGACTATTTTATCATTGCCTACCTCCCTAGAATCTAGCACAGTGTCTGGCACAATCGATCGGACATTTATCATAACCGACCATGTGCCAGGCCCTGTGCTAAGTGCTGGGGAGACAAAAAGAGGCAAAAGACAGTTCTTGCCTGAAACAGCTCACAATCTAATGTCGCACAGGGGGACTTACAAATTACAATTTGAATTAAATTAGATGATCTTCCATATTTCATCTAAGAGAGGGTGGCAAAGAGGAATGAACACCGGGCTCGAAAATCAAAGGGCCTGAGTTCAAATCTTCCCCCGATGCTCACTGCATGTATGACCTTGGACAAATTATTCTTCTCCTGATGCTCAGTTTATCTCATCTACATCCCAGGGCTGTTGTGTGGACCAGTGCCCAGGATCAAATGAGATGAGACGTATAAGTACTTAGCACAATGCCCAGACATAGTAAATACTAGCCAGATGTTGGCTAGTGTTGTGATTATTATCTGTAAAATGGGGGTATTGGTCTGGCTGACCTCTGAGATCCTTCTACCCTTAGATCTATGAACCTTAACTGGGGTTATTAAGTTGGGGTCCATGGATAGATTTCTCGGTGTCTATGAACCTGAATGACAAAAAAACACATCTTTACATCAATATAATTGACTTCTTTTTTAATCTTTTTTTTTTATCCATTTATAAACACGATTGTGAGAAGCTGCACCCGACTGGCTGCCCCAGGGGCCTGGGACACTGAAAAAAGGCCAAATCCTCTGTCTAAGCTTTTATGCCGTCAGCAAGTCAGGAAGCTTCATTTCCACTCCCAGTCTCTCTCTCTCTTTTTTTGCCTCTTGACGTAACTAAAGACTGCTCTCTTCATTAAGGATCATTAGCCAGCCAAATGGTATGTACATGTTTGTAGAACCTGCCGATGGGTCACCCCAGGCTTGTTTCTTCTCTGGGTCCCCACGGCTGCTTATCCTATTTATTAAAATCACTCTTTGGTGTGCTTCACAACCCTAATGAGAATCGTTTAATAAGCAAGCTATTAGGCTGGTGAGGAAAAGCACATTTCCAGCCCGGTCTCATTATGTCAGTCAGGTGATCCACAGCATGGTCCCCCCAACCGCATTTCTCTTATTTAAGTATGAAATGGCCACTTACTGAGAGTCTATACTAGTTTGCTGCTCCCTTAAGATTCTCACCTGATTACTATTGATTTTGTCTCTCCCATTCCAAATGACATTCCCTCCTGCCTGCCTGACCCCATCCTTCCTTGGGAGTTTGGAACCCGGCGGCATCCCTCCCCACGGGGTACCAAGCTTCCCAGGGAAGCGCCAAGATGGCAAGAGAGCAAAAGGACTTCTCTTGCTCCCTGACATTGCGTCCGAGCCTCTTGGATTTTCTCTTCAAAGCTTTCTGAATTTGGATTGGCTTTAGCTCTGTTTTCTGGCTTGGGTTTTCAGCAGCTTCTCGTGCTGGCCAAACGCCTGGTGAGGCTAGGAGTTAGCTCTGCCGGGTCCCGTTTTCTTCAGATGGACATTATGGTGGACCCTGTTACCTTATTAAACCTTTCTCCCCCTCCCTCAAGCTCACTCTACTAGGACAGTTTCCCTCATTTTCTGAAAGGTGTATAATGGAAAATCGACTTTGACTCTGGAGGGACTTAGCTGTGAATCCCACCAATCACCCTTATGTGTAACCGGGGGAAGGCACATCTAATGGCTCTGAAATTCAGGCTCCTCACTGTGCCGCCTTCACTTTGGGGGTTTCCACATCACACTATTTCTCACACGGAGGCTTCTGACCCTCTAAAACGGTTTCATCCTAAACCACATTGCCCCCAATCTGGCCCTATCATTCAGCATTTTTCTTTACTCTTTTCTTCCCTGTCTTCCTTTTTTTAAAAAAAATACTATTGATATCTTTTGCTTTTACATTGTCTAAATTTCTCCCAGTATCCCTCTTTCCTTGCTCAGAGCCATCCCATATAACAAAGAGTATTAAAAAAAAAAAAGAAAAGTAAAAGAGGAAGAAGATAAAAAAAAAATCAGTAAGACTAATCGATACTCTGACAAACTCTGAAAATATATGCACTGTTCTATACCCACGGAGCTCCCATCTCTAAAGAGTAATGGCTAGAAGTGCCTTCTCATAGCTCTTCTTTGGGACCATCAGCCAGCATTTTTCAACCAAGTGCCAGTGTTTACATTTAACCCTGTGGAAGTGAATTTCAGCCTCCTGGTCTATTGAGATCTTTTTAGATCCTGGCTGTCACTCAAACAATGACCTATCCCTCTTAGCTTTGTGTTATTTGCAAATTGGACAAACCTTTCATTTATATCTTTACCCAAGTAATTGATTTTTAAAATGTTAAGCCTTAAAGGGTAAGGGCAGGTCCCTGGAGCGTTCCTCTAGAGATGGTTCTCCAGTCAGGCATTAAACGTTTGTTAGGGACCTACAGTGTGCCAGGCATTGGGCTAAGCACTGGGCAGGACTGGTCTTTGCTCCCTTTCCTGCTTCACTGGGGAGACAACCTGAAAACAATTATGTATACGTAGGGGAACATTCTAGGTACATGAAGGCTGGTCTGTGGAAATGTCGGGGAGGATGGCTGTGGCCTCCACAGAAAGAGGGAAGTTTAGAAGAAGGGAGATTTGGGAGAGGAGGAGAAAATAAGTTCTGTTTTGCACATGATGAGTTTGATAGCCTAGGAGACCTGCAAGTTGAAATGTCCAGAGTGGGATATGTTGGAAATCCGGCTTTGGAAATGTTTAGAGATTTCTCTTGGTTGCTACAGATTAATTTGTGAAACCCTCAAATTGAGTCTATTCTCTTAAGGATGATTATTTAATTTAATGTAACACTTTGATGTTTTGCAAAGGCCATGGTTTCATGGGATCTGAGTGGGGAGTAGAATAGAAATAATTCCAAATTATCCTTTCATTTGATAGTGAGGAAAGGAAAACTCAGAGAGACTGAGAAACTTGGCCACAGTCACGCAGCTAGTTATCTCAGAGCCAGGTTAGAAATCTAAGTATTCAAAGGCCTTTCTACCTCCCAAACCATTTGGTTCAGCTCCCACAAGACTCCTTCTTCTCCTCTTGCTCTTTTCCCATCTTTCCAATCTTTTAAAATTTTCCACGTATTCCCTCAGACAACCTATCTGCTTCCAAGACTATCCCCATGAGCACAGGAATTGGCTTTTTTAATTGCACGCAACATATCTGACCCCTGAAGGCCGCTGCTTCCTCTGCAAAGCGAAAGAGCCGGTGGGATCTGGAGGGCCCTTTTAGCCTTGCTGCTCTGTGGCTTTTGATTTCTGGATCCTCCACAAAGCTCCATATACCATTTATGAACACAGTCAATAATCAGTCAATGTTTGTGGAGTTAATAAATGAATAAGTGAAAACAAGACTTGCTACCTGTAGTGCTATCAGACGATAAGCCATTTTACCTGTGATACTGCATCTTACTTGCACTACATACTTGTCACCACAGGTGTACCACAGGTATTAGGGTTATAGATGTAGAGCCAGAAGGAATTGTAGAAATCATATCCACCCACATAGGAGTCATAGCCACCCACTTTACAGATGAGAAAACTAAGGTCCAAAATGGTTGTGTACCCAGCAAGAGTCACACAACTAGTAAATGTCTGAGGCAGGCAGCTCTTGGCTCCATCTATTATGGCACCTCTCCATTTTAAAGATGAGTTGAATAATAAGTATCTAAGGCAGGATTTGAATAGTAAATGTCTAAGACAGGATTTGAACTGGGTCTTCCTGACCTAACTCAAACTTCAGGGCTCTTTCCACTAAATCAACACTTCTCAAAATTTGGTCTTAGAATTCCTTTCATACTCTTAAAACTCGTCGAGGGCCTCCCCCAAAGGATTTGTGTTTGTGAGGGTTCTATTTGGTGATATTTTGAAATTATATTAGAAATTGAGTAGTTTTGTGAAAATATCTTAAGATTCATCCCTGGAAGGGTCTTAGAGACTTCTTGAAAAGGATCTGTGAACCACACTTGAGAGTCATTGTTCTGATTTATATTGCCTCTCAATAAAGGGACGGAAACCACCTTAGTCTCTGTATATAGCAGCATGGGACAGGGACTGAATTTGGAGGGAAGTGATCCCACTGGATTTGGTGGGAAACAATCCCACTGGATTTGCAGAGAAGTGATCCTATTGGATTTGGAGAGAAATGATCCCACTGGAATTGGAGGGAAGTGATCCCACTGGATTTGATGGGAAACAAGCCTACTGGATTTGGAGAGAAGTGATCCTATTGGATTTGGAGAGAAATGATCCCACTGGAATTGGAGGGAAGTGATCCCACTGGATTTGGTGGGAAACAATCCCACTGGATTTTTAGAGAAATGATCCTATTGGATTTGGAAAGAAATGATCCCAGTGGATTTTCTGGTTTCAATCCAGGTCTGATGAGTGTCATCTCCCTTACTCAATAACTGCCAGAAGCTCCCACTTTTCTCAATATCAAATACCAAAGCCTCTATTTGGTTTTTATAATCCTCCCTGGTCCCAGTGACATTTCCAGTCTACTTCCACTTTCCTCCTGTGTACATACAACGCTTTCCGGTGATATTGGAGTCCTTGCTCTTCCTCAGACCCAACTATGGTGTCTGGGTCTTTCCACTGTATTATCCCTAGGTTCATGCAAAAAGTCACTTAATACTAAAAGTGATAATTTATTCGCAAAAAACTTTGAGGATTACAAAGTGCTCTCCTTACAACACTCTGAGGAAGGGAGAAGTAGTATTAAAGCCATTTTATGGATGAAGCAACTAAAACAGGAAAGTGAGTGATTTATCCAGCATCACACAGCTGCCGAGTGTTAGAACCTCAGTTTTGTCTTGTGTTAAAAGGACATAATCATTATTTCATTACTCTGTATGTGGGTATTCTGGGAAAATTGTATTGCTACCCTCAAAGCTTCACAGGTATCTGCCCTATGATGATGTACAGAGGCAGCATGTGATCATGGAGGTCACAGACCGAGACATGAAAGGGATTGCAGAAGCCTCTGAGGCCCAGAGAGATAAAGCAGCCAGGGTCAGTCAGGTGGTGTCAGAGGTAAAATTTGAATCTGGGTTCCTTTGACTTTACCACTATGACTTTTTCTACAGACTGTCCTGTCTTCTTAGGTAGAAGGCTCTGAGTTCAAATCCCATGGTGATATTTACTCAGCTGTGTGACTATGGGTGAATTCTTTTGTTCATCTGAACTGTGGATTCTTTTTTTTTTTTTAAATTAGTAGTATTTTATTTTTTCAAATACACACAAAGATAGTTTTCAACATTCACCCTTGCAAACCCTTGTGTTCCAAATTTTTCTCCCTCCCTCAACCTCCCTACACAGCAAGTAACCCAATATATGTTAAACAGGTGCAATTCTTCTAAACATATTTCCATATTCATCATGTTGAGTAAGAAAAATCAGCTCAAAAGGGAAAAAAAAAACAGAAGAAAGAAAGAAAAAAACAAGCAAACAAACAACATACAAACAAACAACATACTAAGTTTCAATCCATGTTCATTCTCCGCAGCTCTCTCTCTGGATGTAGATATCATTTTCCATCCCAAGTCTATTGGAACTGGCCTGAACCGCCTCACTGTTGAAAAGAATCCTGTCCAGCACAGTGGATCATACATAATCTTGTTATTGCTGTGTATCATATTCTCTGGGTTTTACTCATTTCACTCGGCACCAGTTCATACAAGTCTCCTTTTTCTAAAATTAGTCTGTTCCTCATTTCTTATAGAACAATAGTGTTCATCACTCTGATGGACCATCTCCTTAGGTTCCAGTTTCTTGCCACCACAAAAAGGTCTGCTACAAACATTTTTGCACCCATGGATCCTTCCCCTTTTTTAATGATCTCTTTGGGATACAAGTCCAGTAAAGACACTGCTGGATCAAAGGGAATGCTCAGTGTCGCGCCCCTTTGAACATGGTTCCAAATTTGAGCTCCAGATTCTTAATTTTGGGGGTTATCTAGTGAAGCTGATGGATCCCTTCTTATCCCAATGCTTTAAAATGCACAAAAGAAAGCATAGGAGATTTCAAGAGAGACCAAATCAAGTGAGGTAGTTTTGGGTTTGTTTTTGTTTTTTTTTTGGAAAGCAGAGTGCGGACCCCAAGTCAATAATCCAGGTTCCAGACTGAGTGTGACATGCTTTGCTGGAGCTACTTCTCAACCCAATCATTCTCGAGTGGCTGAATTAGAGGGAGGATGTGATTTAAAGTCACCGGCTAATCATACTAGTTGGCATTTACACAGCACTGGAAGCTTTGCACAACACTTTACAAATGCCTTTTCATCTGATCCCCATAGCATCCCCGAGTGCTGCCGACTACCAAAAACAATCACAACAACATCAACAACAAATGAATAAATGAATGAATAGATAAATAAACAAGCAGTCCCTGCCCTAAGGAGCTAGTGTACATGTCTATACATAATTTAACACAAAATTAAGACTAGGTATTTATCATATAAACAAGATATGGGGCAATGTGACCCAGTGGATGGAGAGCTGACCACAGACCCAGGAAGACCCCGGGTTTGACACAACTTGGCTGTGTGATGCTAGACACAGTGTATAATCTCTTGGTGTCTGGACAGCTCTCTAAGACTAAATTGGAAAAAAAAAGTCAATGATTTACATCAGTAAGAGTGATACAGTCAGATTTCCACTCTAGGAAAATAGCTTTGGCAGGTCTGTGTCAGCTAACTTGGAGTGGGCAGAGACTTCAAGAGTTTGGCCACCAAGTCTTGGTTTCTTTGGCCAAAACAACAGTTTATGATCTGTGTTGGCCCGAGGAGTAAGCTACAACTGTTGAATTTAAAGCTCCGTGAAATGTGTCAGCTCTGTGAATTACATTGTATCCCAAATAGGACTTAGAATGACACAAGTTGTCTTATATCATGAGATATTCTCATCTTGTCTTCTACCAATTCCTGTGCCATCCTTATTCCATCCAATTACCAGTGAGTTAACTAGGCTCCGAGATCAACTCCAGTTAAGGTGGGCAGAGTGGGGAGCCCAATGTTCTTCCTCCATGTTCTCTCCTCCACGTCTTTTGCAATTCTGGGTTTCCTTGTTCTTCATTAATTCTAGTCCACATCCCAGGACCTCCCTTGTCTAGATTTCCTCCTTTCCTCTCTTAAACTCCAGGCTTCCTTCAAGGCTCCATTCAAATTCTACATTCTGCAAGAGACTTTTGCTGGTTCTCCCACGTGGTAGAGCCTTCCCCTTCTGAATCATTTCCAATGTATTCTATTAAATTTTATAATGTTTCCTCCATTAGAACATGAGCTCGTTGAAGGCAGGGACAGACTATTTGCCTTGCTTGTGTTCCTAGCCCTCACCACAGTACTGGGTACTAAGTAAATGTTTAATTAATGGTTGTTGTCTAATTGACTTTGCCACTCTGGGGATTGGGGAAATCTTCTCAGAGGAAATGTCTTCTGTGCTGAAGCTTAAAGAAATAGAAGGACTGTGAAATGTAGAGATAATGAGGGATGGCATTTCAGGCACTGGAGACAGCCTATGTAAATGCATGAGGCGGGCGGGGGGTGGGGAGGAGTACCACCTCATATTTATGGAACATTTAGTAGTTGGCTTTGGCTTAAGAATAGTGTGTGCCCAAGAGATTCATGGGAAATGAGTCTGGAAAGAGATTAGGAAGGTCCTCAGCTTGCATGTTTTTTGGTCAGGGAGTGATGTGGCTTGATAGGTGGACGTTCCCTTTGCAGGCTAGGAGAACCAGCCTGGCATTGGAGACCTGACCCCAGGCCAGGCAAACCGCTGTCTCCTCTTTAGTCTCTGGTTGTCTGATTCTGAGCAAGTACTTAAGGCAACATTCTAGCTCTGTCTGTAGCAGAGAGGGCACTAACTTTGGTTGGAAGAGGGATCCCCTCTTCTGGAAAGTCTGCATATGGATCATATCATGAGTCCGGTCTCTATTCCAGATAAAGCATGGATTGAAGAAGGGAATGGCTCAAGGCAAGGAGACTGATTAATATTAGAAATAATAGAGTACAGAGAAAAACATTTCCTCATTTCTAAACCAGGCAAAGCTAAAAGAAAAAGGTAAATCATCCTTATTCTCTCCTCCACGTTTAATCCCATACAGTCTTTAAGTGCCTAATGCATGCAGAGATACCATTTACTCCTTCCTATGGGGAGAGAAGGTAAGGCAGAGGAGAAAGATGATATGGGGACTGAGGAGGCTGAAAAATTAACCAGAATCACAGAATAGAATCACTCTGAGTCCACTGACTGACGCCCTTCCAAGTGGATGGATGGGCCCCTGTCTTAGAGCTCCATGGAACTGTATATTTACACAAAATGCAGATTTTAATCTCAGGAAGCAAGCAACCGAGGCCCCGTGTTAAGGAAGGTTTTTAAATTCTGGAAATTGTTGAGCTATTTAAAGAAGACAAGATTCATGAAGATCCCTTCCCGAGAGAGTGGAAGATTTAGTAGAAAGAAAGGCTTTAAAATATGTCAGTCCCAACAACCTGCCTCCTGATGATGTGACGAGGAGGAGAAATGATGTGATCATCGCTCAGAGCTCTGAGCATCGGGAGACGGAGCCGTGCATGATAATATGGACGACTCTGCTCTCGGTGATGTCGGTAGGGTAGCCTGGTCCCTCCATCCCCAGGGGGACGGGGATCACGGGAAAGGGGCTTAGGACTCTCCAAGAGCCCAGCCTCTAAAGGAGTTCTCCCAGCCCCTCCTATCCACTTTTCTTCAAAGACTGTTCCATTCCCCCAAAGCTCAAGACCAGCCATTATGGTGGCAGTAAAGAAAAGGGCCCCTATAGACTGCAAGGCATTCAGTGGTCAGGCAAGGTCTGGATAGAGGCAAGCGCCTGGTACCTCGGCAAAGGCATCTTATTTTCTCCATGGGGTCAGGCAAAGATGGGGAGCCAAAGTTGACAGTGAAATAGAACACAAGTGTTTTCTTGCATGAGTCAATAATTTAATTCAGAAAGCACTTATTATGCACCTACTGTATGCCAGGTACTATGCTGGGGAGGAAAAGGGGAAGGATCACAGATAAAAATAAAATAGTTCTTGTCCTCAGGGAGCTTATGTCCTACTGGGCATATTACCTAGTGCTTTCCCTAAATTCTTAGTGCAGCTTTAAGCTTTAGTTTTAAAATACACTAAAACTTCTGGGACATCCTGTATGTCATTCAGTGGACTCTGAAATTACATCGACTATGAAGCTTTATCTTAGCTTCTGGAAATGTCATCAGCTGGCAGGTTGAAAGTTTCTCTAAAGTGCCAAGAGCCGACTCCAACCCAGAACCACAGAATGGGAGAGTTGGAAGATGAGGCCGGAGCCTTCCAGAAAGGAGTCTCCCCTGGAAGCTCGGAGGAGGAGGAGCCACTGAGGCAGTCTTGTCTACTCAGGACAGTTCTGGTAGAGGGCAAGTCTTCATTCGCCTCTTGGCAACTTCCCTCCTGAATGTGTCTTTGAAGCCCAACAAAACAAGTGGGCTTTTAACTCACAGAGTCGCTCCCTCCACCCCCAGCCTTCTCCAGGCTCACCAGGCCCAGCTCCTTCAACAGATCCTCAGATGACAAGAAATCAAGACCTTTCACCAGCTTGCCTGCTCTCCTCTGGACCCTCTCCGGCTAGTCTATATCCTTTCTAAACCATAGTACCCACAGATGACCTCGGGGCTCAGATGTGATCAGATGGGACCACAGCAGAGCCTTTTGTTGTCAGCCGGTGAGATGGGAGGTTTCTCTAAGTGGGATGGGAAAGGCCCTGCCAGCTGCAAAATATTCCCCTTCTCTCCCTCCTCCCCATCCTATCCCAGAAGCCTATTAACTGATTCAGAGAGAATTCCTATCTATGTGTCCTCGGACACATGGGTAATTAATCTCTCTGGGCCTCAGTTTTCCCTTATGTAAAATATTTGGAAATGTGAGTTGTTATTGTTATTATTTTGAGGTCCAAATGAGATCATGGACTCATAGCCTTGAGGAACTTTTGAGATCATCTGGTCCAACTCTTCCTTTTACAGAGCAGTGAACAACTGAGACAGGTTCAAGGATTTGCCTAGGATAGTAAGTAGCAAAGACTGGACATACACACACACACACACACACACACACACACACACACACACACTTTTACTGATACAGTAACTTTTAAGTGCTATAGAAATGTAAACCACAAATGGCCAAACTTCCACATGGAAATAAAGATACACGCTAACAAAATACTGATAATAGTCACTAACTACTGTGTGGCTTCATGGCTACATCCCCTGATCCTGAGAACGCTGTTAATAACTTAGAAAATCGAGGCTTCTGGGATGTGCACGTGCTTCCGCCCCGAGGATGAGTCCAGCATCTGCTAGGCAATGGAGTAGGAGCCGGTCTAGGAGGACCACCCCATCCCCGTTGCTCCAGCCAGCCTGGAAACGAGCTCCTCCATGTCTATCGAATCTCCTTCTCAGCTTGGTACAATCTCCCACAAGCCTCCATTCCATTGCCCTTGGCTTTAAGGGGCTGGGGACATGCTCTAGCCCAGTGAGGGCTTCAATGGGAATATAACAATATATTTTCTCGGGGTCAGATACAGAAAATGCTAAATCTCTTTGCAGGGCCGACACAGAAAACTGCTATCACAAGTTTAGAGACTTTGAGAAGCAAGGGATCTCAAGTTACCTGGACCCACAAAGGTTAAGTGACTCATCCAGGGTCCATGGCTAGCAAAGGTTTGGGGCAGGATTTGACCCCCCTCTTCCTGATGCCAAGTCCAGTATCCTTGCCACCGAACCAAGTTGTCTGTGTTGGCAGCCTACTCCTATGTCTCATTTTACAGATGAAGAAATGAGGACCAACAAGAATAGGGACTTGTCCAAAATCACAGGGATGGTCGAAAGCAGAGATGGGATCTGATTGTGCCAAATGCAGACCTCTCTCCACCAGGTGAAATGGCTTTTCCAAGGCCCTATCGCTAGTAAGTCTCAGAGAAGATTTAAGCCTTTAAGTCCAGCTCTTTCTAACTCCACATCCAGTGTCCTGGCCACCAGAGTAGACCTCCAAAGTCAATGCTGTTTTCCCTAGGACAGCCTGTAATTCAATCCAATCCCATTCTGCTCCCAGCCAGAAATATTCACTTGATTTCCAATACTGTGCAGGTCTAACCCTGACTCTTATGGGATAAGGGGTCGAGAGAAGCAAAATCCCTAAAAAAATCTCATATGATTTTATGGTAATTAAATTGGTCTGGCTGTCCAGAGACATTGGCTCAGCCTTCCTCTACCTAGCTATGAGAACCTGAACAAGCCGGCTCCCCATTGGGGACCTTTGTAAAGCTTCCTTGCCTGTAAAATAAGGACAAGAACTGGATGAATTCTAAATTCCCTTCTCACTGAATGTCCTTTGGAGAAAGGTAAGTCACTCTGAATTTTAGGGACAGACTGTAACTGGTCGTCCAACCCAGATGGCTTCAAAAATTCTCCAATATAAATAACCACCTCCCGTTTATCTGCAAGAATGGAGTCAAGAGCAGAGAGAATTAAAACCCCTGGCTATTCTCCTTTTCTCTTGCTTCTCTCAATGAGAAACTGAAGGAGCTGATTTGAATCTTGGCTCTTTCTCTTTTCTTACCCACTTTCTGATGGAAAAGCAAAATGGCCCCAGGCCAGATAATCAGAGGCAGAATCACAACTCCCACCTGCTTAGTTTCAAAATAATCAAGACTGGCCTGCTTCAGAGGCAGCTTACAAAACAGGGACCTCAGATACCAGGAGTGCAATTTCTAGTCAGTCATTTCCAATCCCGCCTGATAACTTTAATGGCTCAACGTCGCCTGCAGGATAATGTCATGATTCTAGTCTAGCATGAACAGCTCTCCATACTGGGATCCACTCTACCTTTCTCTTCACTGCACTGTGGGAGGACAGGCTTCTGAGAGGGAAGGAACTGCCTGGCATTCTGGGACTTGTAGTTCAGAGAGATGAGCAATCCCTCGACTCCCTCAGAGGGATTTGGAACATCTGGGACATTTGAGCTGGAGGAATTGGAATCATTTCCAAAAATTTTAAGAGAGACACTCAGAGACAGAGAGAGCTAGAGAGCAGATCGAGAGAGGAGGGGGTAGATGTGGGAACCCAGCTCCATCTTTCCTAGTCCCAGACAGCCTTATTGAGGAACAGAAAAGATTGGATGCAAGCTGGAGTTGCAGCAGAGAAAGGAAAGATCAAGGGGGCCATTAGATCTCTGAAACCATCCCTGGGCAAAGGACTGAGTCTGAAGCTGCTGGTTATACCAACTCATCAAAGAGAGAGAGGGGATTTTTCAACAAGTTTCCCCTTCACTAACTGACCATTAACAGACACTCCAGGATATGCTTCTTTTACCTAAATATTTCCTATAGTCTTGCTTTGCCTCACCAGTATAGGGAGGATTATATAGGAGAAATTAAAATTAGGGCCAAGAGTTAACCTTTGTCTGAATGCTGGGAATGTTCTTACCTGGGGGCTCTGAGTTACTGTGACTCACTACTACCTTTTCTTTTGCTCTAAACTCCACATGACAGCACAGGAATAGAATGCGTGGACTCCAGTCAAGTCTGCAAGCATTTATTAAATGATTTTTATCTGCCGGGCACTATGCTAAGCACTAGGAACACAAATACAAAGACACAAAGTGTCTGCCCCAAAGGGCTCAAATATGAGTGGAGGAAGAGAAAACATAAAAGAGAGCTGAAAAGGGGGTGGAGGAGGTACCTCCCATGGAAGGGTGGGAAAAGGGCTGGTGATTGAGTCTGAAAAGGCAGATTACATGGCTGAGCTTGAGCTCCTGAAAACAGAAGTTTTGGGAGATGTTGACTAATCGGAGAAGAAACTCCAGGGGCAAAGGGTACTTCCAATAGGAGAAATGGTCCGGGATGGGAGGTCCGGGATGGGCTTAGTTTCTAGGATATAGAGATTTCTATGGCATGGTAGAGAAAATCCTGGGAGGAGCTTGCCGGGAAGATGGTGGCCATCCCATTACCCCAGGCTGAAGGCAGGGTTGCTCACATCTCCAGAGATCTCTCCAAAGGAGAGGGACAGAAGAAATAATCAAACCATCCCCAACTCATGAAGGAGACAGGCCAGATCTGGGAAGGAGTCTGCTCTGTCCCTCCAGCAAGAAGGATGAGTAGTAAGGGTGGAGGCTGGCCTGGATTCTATCTTTCACAACATCCAACAGGGTTACAGAGATTTGTGGAAGATCTTACCATCTTTATTTTCCTTCCAGTCTCCAGACTTACTAATAATGACATTAGTAAGGGACTACTATTACTACTACTAAGAAATATAATAATAATAATAATAATGACTAGTAATAGCTTTTATTTGCATCCTATTCCATTAAACAAGCCCCCACCATGGCAGACATTTTGTTAGACACTGGAAAGACCAACATATAAAACTGGGTGGGGCTCTACTGGAGGCAGCCCTCATGACTTTCTCCATTGGACAAGTAAGGAAGCGGAGAGTCAGAGAGAGGTCAGTTGGTTTAGCACTAGTCACGTGGCCCAGCACTGTCAGAGTCTAGCCATTTTGCTGCCCGTTCTGCCACATTACCCCCGAAGGAGGGGAGAATTGAAGTGAGGGTTATCTGTGTGCCAATCTTGCCTCAGACACTAATTAGTTATGACCCTTCTCTGAGACTCAGTTTCTCGATATATGAAATAGGGATGAATAAGGGATGCTGCTGCATCATTCCAAAGCAAAGTCCCGAGCCAGAGTATAGGTTCCACTTAGGGATCCACGTCAGTTCCATGTACTCTCCATGGGATTGTCCCAGATAACTCTAAGCCATGGCTCTCAACCACACCCCCTCCCAACATACTTGCAGCTCCTACCTCCCAGTGATGTTATGAGTTTCCAAGAACATGGAGTGTGAGAGTTGGAAGGCACCTTTGTGGTAGCTCCTACTTTTCCAGAAGGGCAAAGTGAAGTACAAGGGAAGGGAAATGACTTGTCCAACATCTCACAACAAGTACTGACTCCAAGTACAAGTTTCTTTCTACTCTTTCTGGCCTCTGCTTCAGTCCAGCAACCAGACACCTGAACCCTCACCACATCTAATGGCACCTTCCTTCTCCTCCTTTATTCTCCCACCTCCTTCTTAGATACAATCTCTAGGGCTCGCTGTCTCTCTCCAGGCACCCCATTTCTCCACTGGAACCATGTATCTTTTACCCATTGCCATTGTGCCAAGCTCAAACTTTTATTAAGCACCTACTGTATGCAAGGACCTGTGCTGGAGACAGGGTGAGGAACTTCCTCTATTAATTTTTGCCATGTGGATCATGACCTTCTCTGACAGGAAGATGGGAAACAACATGCTCAGGGTCCCACTGCCAGTGGGCATCAAGTCCAGGTCTTCTTGATTTCAGGTTCACTGACTATCTCTGATTCTAATTCACCTCTCTGGGTTTCAGAACATGAAGCTCAAACAATATGGCTGATTTCAAGGAGTTTTTCAATTGCTTAGACAGGACTTACCATATATTTTAACATGTTTAACATATATTGGACCACTTGCCATCTAGGGGAGGACATGGGGGAAGGGGAGGAAAATTAGAATACAGAGTTTTGCAAGGGTTTGCAAGGGTTTGCAAGAGTCTGTGCATCTGTTTTGAAAAATAAAAAACATTAATAAAAATCAAAGAAAGAAAGAAGTTGAGACTTGACATGGAGAAAAAGGCTTCCTAAGAATGGAAGGGATGGAGAGAGCCCTTCCCACTGCCCGTCTTCAGCCAAAGGCCAGTGGAGGACCATTTGTGGGGCATGTTGTACAAAGGATTCTTGTTCAAATGCAGGCTGGATTGGGGACACTTTCCTTCCTCCTCAAGGATCTAGGAAGGTTTTTTGGCCATTACAGTCCAACCCCTTCAAATTTCCTTGGAGTTTCAGTCAGTTGTTGGGTCCCTACAACATCTTTTTTTGATGTGCTGGTCAATGATCCTTATTAAGCACCTACTCTGTGCAAGGCACGATGCTAGTCCTTGGGAACCAAATGAGAGAGGCCCCACACTCCCAGAGTTTCCCATCGAGCTGGGGGAGTGTATCCACATGGGCACAAAATGGGAACATTTTATATAATTCACATTTAAATCAAAATGGGAACAAATCCATCTCTGTGTGCTCAGCCCCAAAAAGGTTCCGGGAGAGGCTACATTAGGGCCGAGCTCCAATAGTGAGCAATTTCCCTCCGAGTCTATCTGTTTCGATTCCTCCAGCTCTGGATTAATGACCTCCTTGACAAAGAGACCATGTGAACATTCAGGCTAGGGGAATAAATATAGAAAATGTATCCTCTCTGCGTGTTCATTGTCTGCGGGGCCTAAGAGGGCTGCCTTCAGAAATGGAGTTTATAGATACAGCTCTGTCTACAAAGAACAGGTCAACCTCTTATCAGAAGGGCTGGGTGCAGGAGGTGAGAGGAGGGAGAGATTTGCATAATAAGATCTGGAGCTGGCATTCAGGTATCAAGAAAAAAATGACTCTGTGACCGAGAGAAGAAGGGAGAGAAGCAGGAAGGAAGAGGGGAGTAAGGAGAGCATTTTTACAGCACCTACTGTGTGCCAGACACTGTGCTAAGGGCTTTATAAATATTATCCTATTTGATCATCCCAAAATGATCACCCTGGGAGGTAGGGGCTATCACTGACCCTGTTTAACTGAGACTGATGAGGAATATGACTTGTTCTGGGTCATATACCTAGTGAGGCTGGATTTGAATTGAGATCTTCTTGCCCGGCCCCTCAGTGCTCCCTCCACTGTGCCATGGTAGGATGCTAACTCCTAAAGGGTAATGAGTATTTTCAATTTCGGCTTAGTAGCTCCAGTGCCTGGTACGGTACTGGCCACATAGTAGGTGCTTAACAAATAAATGTTAAGCTGAACTGCAGTGAAAAGCGCTATGGCAACAGTGAGCAAGAGATTGCTTATAATTGGGAGCAGGCGGAACAAGGAGGGCTTTGGGGAGGTGGTTGTGTATGAGCTAGTCCCGGAAGGTTGCCAACAGGTGAAAACGGGCTATTGGGGCTTAGAGAAACATCCCCTGCAATTAAACCGAGCAGGATTTTTAACTAGCGTGCATCAATGGGACTCTTTCATCTTTCATAATGCTTTTGTACATTTCTCATGTCTTACACCCGAAGATCTCAAAGTCCTTTTAAAAACCCCTGAACATCTAGGAAAAAAATGACAGCCCATTATGGACATTTATTTGACCAGGGATAAAGACTGCCATTTCTGTAGCTCTTTAAAAGCTTCAGAGTTGTGGGTGGTAGGGCTGTCATTATCCCCCTTTTAAAGAGGAGATAAACTCAGTTAAATTAGGTGCCGAGCTCACCTAATGTCACAAAGCACCCTGATTTCGGTTCCCTAAGCTTTTCCCGACCAGGAGCCAGGTTGGAGGAGGGGGGAAATTCCCAGCCAGCAGAGGAGAATTTGCACTGCCCCCTGCTTCATTTCCTGTGACTCCAGATAAAAGCCCTCACAAAGCCTGTAGAATGTGCTGCTAACTTCTCAGAGACAAATGACATCTATCTCGTTTTAGAGGAGAAATTAAATTCTGCTAACTGCCGGGAGGCTGCTGGCGCTGAAATTGCTCTGATGGGGGAGGCAAAAGAGCAGCAGAGGGTTTTAGAATTTCGAGCTCAAGGGGTCATTGGACATCTTTCTCTTCACTTCATAAAGAGGGAAAGGGAGGCTCAGAGACGGTGACTTGCCAAGATCACACAGCTAGAAGTGGGGGAGCCAAGAGAGGCTTAAAATTTAAAAAAATATATATTTTGATGTAAAGTTTTGAGTTTCAAATTCGAAGTCTCCCTCTCGTGAGAGGGTGAGCGATCAAATATTGTTGTAGATGGACAATTATGGAAAGTATTTCCATTTTAGTCATTTTGTACAATGAGATGCAAATAAAAGGAAAAAAGTAAAAAAAAAATAGCATGTTTCAGTCTGTATTCAAACTATATCAGCTCTTTCTCTGGAGGAGGGTAGTCGGCTTCATCCTGAGTCCTTTGGGATTGTGTTGGATCATTGTATTGCTGAGAAGAGCAAGACAATTCTTCATCAAACAATATTGTTGTTACTGTGTACAACGATCCCTTGGTTCTGCTCATTCACTTTGCATCAGTTTGCACAAGTCTTCCCAAGTTTTTCTGTTTGTCCTTTCTTACAGAACAATAATATTCCATTGCAATTGTATACCACAGCTTCTTTAGCCATTCTCCAATGGCTGGGCATCCCTTTGATTTCTGATACTACAAAAAGAGCTGCTATAAAGATGTTTGGATGTCAGTCCTGAAAATCTGGCCTCAGACACTTAACACTTCCTAGCTGTGTGACCCTGGGCAAGTCACTTAATCCATTGCCTCAACAACAACAACAACAACAAAAAACAAATCAAACAAAAACAAACAAACAAACAAAAAATTTGGATGTCTTTGAAACATGGATCAAAGGGTATGCACCATATGATGGGCTCTTGGGCATAGTTCTAAATTGCTCTCCAGAATGGCTGGATCAGTTCATAACTCCAACAACAGTCATTAGTGTTCCAGTTTTCCCACATCCCTTCCAACATCTGTCATTTTCTGTTTCTATCATTAATGACAGAGAAAGGTTTTATACCCAGATCCTCACACTCCAAATCCAGAGTTCTCCTCACTAAACTAGGCTCTGTCAATCAGTTAAATGGCTGGTCAGCCAGTCTCTTGGATTTGGATTTAGTCCCTCAGGATAACTAGATAGACATAAATGGAAGGCTAAATGTACAAGTCAGGAAGACCTGAGGTCAAATCCTGCCCCAGAAATTTATAAACAGCTTGACTCTGGGCAAATCACTTCACCTCTCTCAGCCTCAGTTTCCTCATCTGTAAAATGGAGACAATAATCTCATCTATCTCTCAGGTCCAATGCTATTGTGTTATGAGGCTTGAATTATATCCCATTTATAACATATCCTAAACCCTAAAGAACTATAGGAATATTCACTTTATTAGAATTTAATTTATCCAATGGGTTTAGCTGACAAAGATGCTTCAGTAATGGGGAAAGGCGAAAGGGTAACAGGGGAAGAGATGAGGGCTTAAAGGATGGGGAATGAAATGAAGGTGGATCACAGAAGGAAGTGAGAAGTCCTGATGGGGATGAGGCTAAAAAGGTCTATGAGTTTGTGGGGTGGTTGTAGAGAAGAAAGTAATCCAAGGGAAGTGGCTTCACTTCCCTTTGGAGGTGAAAGTTTGGAAGTCAATCAATGGATCAATCAGTAAAGACACAATGTGGAAGGAAGGAACCAAGCATCTAGGTGCCAGGTGCTGTGCTAAGTGCCGGAGATAAAAAGCAAAAGTGAAATAAATGGCCCTGACTCCAAGAAGGTTGCATTGTATGTGTAAGTACATAATAGCTGAGTCCAACTTTACAAAGCGATTTCAGGGGGAGGCACTGATATGGGGGGGCAACCTTGAGGAGACGGATGCTGCTAGAGCCAAATTTTCAAGGAAGCCAGGTGAGGAGAAAATGTGCGAGGGAGGCAGCAGGAGGGGAAATAGAATGCCCTTTGGACTGGACCGCTGAGCATGTTTAAGGGAAGTAATGTGTAAAAATCTTGGAAAGGTAGCTTGCAATTATGTTCGCATCAAATATCAAACATAACAGCCTGCATCTGGTCCAAGCGGGAACGGGGAGCCCCTGGAGCTTGATGAGCAGCAAAAGAACTCGGGATTTGTAGGCTCAGGCCAGGGGAAATGCTTTTCCAGGTTATTTTCACCATTTGCTGTTTCCCTCTGACTGATACACTTTGTGGATACGGAGCAGGGATGAGGAGGGTCTGAGACTGAGAAAAAGGCTCTATCCACATCCAAATATTCCCAGAAGCTTTTGGGGGGCCGGGGCAGAGAGACCTGCAGTGGAAGGGAATACTCATCCATTGAGGGAATGACTAAGCAAATTATCTAGGAAGTAAAAGCAATGTGAGGAATTCAGAAGAATATGAAAAGACTTGTATAAACTGACACAGGATTGAGTGAGGAGAACCAGAGGAAAATATAATGTAATATAAATGTAAACATTTATGTAAAATATATAAAAATATGTATGTACTTATACATACATGTAAAAAATAATGTAAAAAACAAATGTAAACAAAAGGACTCCCAAAAGGAGCAGAAGGCTAATTCTAATGGTCAGCTCTAGTCCTGGAGAAGAGAAAAAGACAGGTAGGGAGAGAGGCACCAAAAAGGGAAATGGAGTGTCCTGTGCAGAGAAAAGCAAGATGGCCCTTTAGACTGGACCATAGAGTAGGTTAAGGGGAGTACTGTATAAAAAGCACTTGGAAAGTAGCTTTTAGGTTGGCAGGCTGCATCTGGCCAGGCAGTAAGAGGGAGCATCTTCACCTTCAAGCAAAGAGGTAGGGGCTACAGATGCAAAACATCACATACGGTTTCAGATTTGTGTATGTCTCAAGCTTGGTTAGTTTTCCTAAAGTGATTTTCTTTGTTATAAGGGAAGGCTCATTCTAAGTGTGAGAAAGATATCCCCCAAATGACTATGATGTAAAAACCAACATATATTTTTAAAAATATATATACATATTAATTTAAATAACAGTAGACATGTTAAAATTAAATTATCTCAAATAGAAATAGATTTTAAATAAAATATATTTTGAAAATAATGTGTTAAAAATCAAAATACAAATTAATTAAATGACTTTAACCTTGGTAGCAACTAACACTTCTCCCTCAGCAGGCTGTCTTTGTGCCCACAGTGTCCCCACTCTGAGCCAAGTTCCATCATTGGGGTTGAACTGGGACCCCCCAAGATGAAAGGCAGGGAGGCAGGTCTCCACCCGTGGCTTGGGTTTCTATTTTTTTTTTTTTTCAATCAGCTTATCGGGTTTCTCTCCAAGCCCTACCGGATATTGCAGATAAAGCTGACAACCGCTGAGGAGAGATCCTCCGATTGGTGATTTCAACTGGACTGGGTTTAACCACTGGGGGAGTTGGATGTCTGCAGGGATGTGGCCCCTTTGTGCTTGCAGACAGAAGGCCGAGCTCATATCCACTGGATCTACAAAGCACTCTCCCTTAATAAGGTTGTTTTTTAAAAGTCTCTATAGACAGAAGTAGGACAACAACGAAAGCTCATTAAAGGAAAATAATTCTGTGTCTTCTCTTAGAGCTTTCCTCTCTGGTTTGGAAAGAGTAATCAAGGAAGTGATGGGATCCCACCCACAGAAAGCAAGAGCTTCGGGCTTTCACCAGAATCAAGCTTCTCTTCTGTCTAAATACCATATTGCAATGATCCCTGTTCTAATGGAGAAAAACATGATTTGCTGAAAGGTGGGGGGAGAGACAGAGAGACACAAAGTAGCAGGGGGATGGGGGGAGAGACAGACAGACAGGTGGACAGAGACAGACACAGAGAGACAGAGACACAGAGAGAAGGAGAGACAGAGACAGAGACCCAGACAGAGACAGAGACAGGTTGAACATTTTCTAAGCAATGAAGGGGTATTATGCTGACTTATGAGGATCAAAAGATAAGCAAGCCAGATAAATTCCCCCCCTCAAGGAGTTTTTATTCTAAAAGGGGAAGGCTGCACAAAGGGGGGGGGGGCATTAGAGAGACAGCCTCTTAGTAACATAGTGCAGAGACAGTCAAACATAAAGATTTGGTTTAGGACTTGCTGAGCTTCCCAGGACACAGTCCTGGGTTCTAGTGAGAGGCAGATGAAGAGAATGATTTGAGGGAAGAAGGAAAATCCTGCTTCTGCTTATCTACCAGACTGTAATTTGATTGTCTGGGGAGGCTTTTGAGATGGAGACTCTCTTCATCAATGCAGATCAGTCACCATCAAACTTGGAGTCACAGAGAATTGCCAGGAGGAAAGCAGCTAAGCAATTTATCTAAAGTCAAATAGTATGGGTGACTTTTGAACCCAGATGTTTCTGATTATATCCACTGCACCATCCCTTTATGGATATAAATAAATGCCTGTAATAACAACAACAATAATAGAATATAAACAAAATTAAATATAAAATAGCCAATCAGGGTCACATGAGCAGAAAGAGGGAAAATTAGATGTTTTCTCTGATCCCCATGACCTCTCAAAATTCTCCAAAATAGAAATTAAATGTCACATAGAAAACAACTTCAGCAGTTTCCATGGTCTAGGATATCCAAATTTAAGAGAAAATTACTACAATCACCACAACAAACCCATGAACTGAGTTTTCCACTGACCCAAAACTCACCCAGCATCCCCTTGACCTCTCACAACACCAGCAACTCAAGGACACCACCTGAGCTTATAATGAAAACTGTCCCCATACCTTGGTTCCCTGACCCCTTTTTCTAGTATTGTAGAGATCCTGATTCTAGGCTAGGGAAATGTGCTCTTCAGGGGGTCACAGTCCCATAGGAACAAGGGCAAGTCGAGGGTCACAACACTATAGCAATAGGATTGCAAAGCCTTGAACTTGAAGTCGGGCCAAAGAAGTAAGAAATAGAGGGAATGAGACAGGTCGACAGGATAGGACCCCAGGTGTTGGGGGTGAGCGGGAGGGTGGGAGCTGTGTAGGACTCTCCCAAGGCTAAGGGAAAGTGCACACCATACAAGTGGGGCTAGTTCTGAATACCCCAAAATCAGTTGGAGCAGAGACCTACACTAGTGAATTGTAAATTTCCAGTTCCCACCAAAAACAGAGAGGAGAGGGTCAGCAAGTGACAGAAAAAATAAGAGGGTGAAGGGGGAAAAGACTGAATTACCAAAGATTTCAGGAACAAGGAAATTCAAAGACTATGATCATAAATGTATAAATCAACAACAGAAGGAAATATGGCCTTTGGGCTTAGTAAAAGAGTTTAGATATTGTGAATAAATACTAGAAAACAAAGAAAAATGATTCAACTCTTGATGAGACAAAGGACCCTGTGGAATGTGAGGAGAACATGGAACTACAACTGAGTGATTTAAAAAAGAAATAGGAATTTTGAGAGCAGAATTTATATCCTACAAAGCAAAAATATTAATTGGAATAGAAAAACTGGATTCTGCCATGGTGAGTCTCACCAAAGAAACAAAACAAAGAACAATGGATTGGTAATGAAAATACACAGATCAGTACAATCTAGAAGAGGAGAAGGAATAATAATAACAAGCAATAAGAAGCAAATAGAAAGCAGGAAAAGAAACAACATTAAGAAGCAAAAATAATAACATTAAAAGATTACTTACTTTTAACTTACTATTTAAACAAACAAATATATTGATTTTGAAGACAGGGTTTGTAGAGAAAAACTAAAGATCGGAGGTCTCTCAGAAGAATGTGACAGGACAAAAAATCCTAACACTCCAATGAAGGAAATAATAAAATAGAATTGCTCAGAACTTCTGAATGTAAAAAATGAAATTCTAATTGAAAATATTCAGAGATTGCCTTCTGCAGAAACAACACAACAGCAAAGCTGCAAACTCCAGACCCGTAGTTATTGCATTTAACAATTCAATTAATAAATAAGGAGTTCCCTAAGTGATCAGGAGAAAGATCCTCCCATATAAAGTAAAGGAAATTCAAATAATGCAAGACTATTCTGCAGCCACTGGAAAGCTTGTGAAAGAATGGAATAATGTGTTCTGAAGGGCAATGAAGTTCAAGATGCAGCCCAGAGTGACCTAGTTTGCAAATATGAGCTAAACCATACAAGAAAAAAGACAGATTTTAGCAATAAAATCTGAAATATTTCTAGAAAGAAAATCAGGAAAGATCATTTGCTTCTCAAACACCCCAAACCACAGAATGTAGGAAGACTGAGTAATTGTGGCAACTAAGGACAACAACAGCAACAGAGTAACAACAGAGACTAGTAAGAGACTTTTTTTTCCCTAAATTAACACAAAGAGACAGAGCTGAAGGCAGAAATCTGGAGGCATTGTGGATAGACTGATGACACCTTAACTACAGGGGAATGTTTCTTGTAAGACTCCATTACATGAAAGGGTACATGAAACAGGTAAAATGAAGTAGAAGAATAATGAGAAATGAATTACTGTTGGGGCCAAAAGGGCTAGCAATGAGAAGAAGATGTCCTTGGGGTCTCAGAAATAGAAAAGTATATAGGGAGATAGATGAAGAGAAAAGGGGGAAAACTGAAGTTGGAAAGAGGAAGGAAAGCTTATATTAGTGGTAGGAGAGCTTTCTACTAATAATGCTCCTAAGGGTGAAGAGAAATGGTCTCAGAAGGGAGATGGAGACCTTATACTGAATGTGGCCTGGGGATTTTATCCTTGAAAAGTCTATTCATTCCAAATTGGAAATGGGGAATTTGGAATTCTAGGGGGATATCTGGTACTTGGGGAATAAGAGAGCACGGACATAAAAAGGATATTTGGAGCATATGTAAAAAAAGGTAACCAAGGGCAGAGTATACATCAGTAGTAGACTGCAAAATCTGGAAAATGACCAATGAAGGGTTCTTTCACTGGGCGCTGGCTTCTCTGACACCTACAGTAATTGGCATTGTTCTGGGAGTGAGGCACAATGGAAAGGGGGGCATCCAGAGGGCAGGGCTTATAAGGCACTGGCTGAAAGGAGGACCTTGAAGGGAGAACTTAGAATGGCTATCATAGAAGTTTTGATTTCATGAGGAACATAGAGGAGAGAGAGAAGAGAGACCAGATAATAGTATGGGAAATGAATCAGAAAATGATGGTCTAGAATGGACAGATGTGGGAATAGATAGTAAAGAGAGTGAGAAAAATTCTTTTTTAGAGGAGAGCAAAAAAATGAAACTTAAAAAACCCTAATTTATAGGACTAGTTTAAAGTGAGGAGAGGAAGAGGAATCAACTTGACTAATTGGGAAGAAAAAATAGGTAGGGAGAAGAATTATGTAATAAGATAAAAGATGGAGAAAAAAGGAAATGATAAATAAAACTCCAGAGGGAAAAGAGTAACAAACATGAAAAGAGGATCATAGGTGAAGGGAAGACAGCCAGTGGAAACAAGACCAACTTAAACAAAAATAATTAAAGTAACTGAGGGAACATAATACTATGTTTATAGTCGAAGAGGAAAAAAAATCAAAACTTGGAAAAACTCATAATAGTAGAGATAGGGGAAAATAAAAACTTAACTCATAACTTTATTTTTGTCTTTTTAAATTTTATTTTAATAGCATATTATTTTCTAATTGCATGTAAAGATGGTTTTCAACTTTCATTTTTGTAAGATTTTGAGTTTCAATTTTTTTTCTCCCTCTCTTCCTTACCTCCCTTCTTCCCACACTAGCAAGCAATCTGAATTAGGTTATATGTGTATATTCATTTTTAACATATTTCTGCCTGAGTCATGTTGAGAAAAAATCAAAACAAAAAGGAAAAAGCATGAGAAGGAAAAAACCCAAAATAATTCATAATTTTAAATGTGAATGGATTAAATTATGCAATAAAACAAAAAGGAATGGTAGGTTGGTTAGGAACACAAAACCTACATTTTGTCACTTACAAGAAACACATTTTTAAAAAGACTTGTGTAAAATAAAACTGAAGAATGAGATTTTTTTTTACTGCATCAAGTGTATTTTAAAAAGCAGTAGTTGCAATCATCCTAACAAAGCAAAAACAAACATTCAAAACTAAAAAGGATAAGTAAGGGAAATATATTACGCTAAAAGGAACTGTAGGCAACAAACATGTATCCATAAGAAACTCATATTCTTTGAATCCCTTAGCATCCAAATTCAGAATGAAAACGTGATCTGAATTTCAAGAAGACACAGACAATAACACAACAGTGACAGGGGATTTCAGTAATCCATTAAGTTTTAGCTAGGTCTAACAGAAAGATGGACAGCTGATGCTGCCAAGGATAAAAGGCAGGAGAACCTGACTTCAAATTCCCCTTCAGACACTTGCTAGCTAAGTGACCCTCAGCAAATCATGTAACCTCTGTTTTCCTCAGTTTCCTCTGGTGAAAATGGGGATCTTGAAGAAGGAATTGACAAACCACGCAGTATCTTCACCAAAAAACCCTCCATATATGGAGGGACAAGAGTCAAATATAACTAGATAACAACAAAAGCAACAACAAAAATCCCTGAAACTTAACCAAAAATGAAAATCTGGAACCAAACAAATTCTTGGAGAAACTAGAATTGAAAGACTTATGATGCCTTCTAAATGGGACAGCAGAAGAATATACATATTTCTCAGCACCATTCAGAACTTTTACAAAAACTGACCATGTACTAGGCACAGAAATATTGTAAATGAATGTAAAAAGGCAGAAATTGTTTTTTACAGCCTATACCAAACATTGCACAATAAATAAATAAATAAAGAGTATTGGTTCAGGGACCACTGACAAAAGATACTGATCCAATAAAGACTAAGAATTACCCTGTATGACAAATAATATTTTTTAATAGTGGAAAGAAAAAAAGTCAGCACAACTGATTGATATGTTCAGAAAGTCCCAATACATACCCAATGTGAAACACCTGTAGAACTCTCACCTCCATGAAAGAACAGGTTGGGATATATCTTCTCATATCTCATCAACTGAGCCCCTTCTATCTTTATAATTTTGTTACAATGATTTTTTTTTTTATTTTTTTGCTGCAGTGTTGTTTTTTCTCATTGATATTGCTGTAGCTACCAAATACATATTGTTTTCTTGACTCTGCTTGCATCACTTTTCATCAGTTCATATAGATATTTTTATACTTGTCCAAATTCATCACACACCATTTCTTATAATCCAGAAATACATTCATGTACCAGAATTTGTTTAGTCATGCCCAATGGGATAGACATCTATTTTTTTCAATTCTTAGTTATCACAGAAAGTGTTACTATAAATATTTTGATATTTATGAGGTTTTTTCTAATTGATGACTTCCTTGTGGTATAAGCTCAGAAATGGAATCTCTTCTCCAAAGGATAGTCATTTTAATCATTTTATCTGTATAATTCCAAATTGCTTTCCAAAATGATTGTACCATTTAATAACTGCACCATTAATATATTAGCATGCCTGTCTTCCCATAACCCTTGCAACATTGACTGTTGCCATTTTTGTTAGGGTGAGATAAAACCTCAGAGTTGTTTTGATTTGCATTTCATTATTTTTTTGATATTTATATATCCTTACTAACGATTTAAGGAATTTTTTTTCATTATGGCTGTGAATACTTTGTATTCTTTGAGAACTGTTTGTTTAGATCTTTTGACTATTTAGCAATTGGAGAACAGCCATCAGTCTTATATATATTTCTAATAATTGTTTATCTGTCTTGGATACCAAGCCCTTATCAGAGATATAAGGTGTTTTTTTTTTCCTATTCAATCGCTTCTTTTATTATCCTAGGTGCATTATTATCTATGCCAAAGGTTTTCTTTTTTTAAAATATTTTTTATTATAGCTTTTTATTTACAAGATACATGCATGGGTAATTTTTCATCATTGACAATTGCAAAACCTTTTGTTCCAATTTTTCCCCTCCTTCCCCCCACCCCTTTCTCCAGATGGCAGGTTGACCAATACATGTTAAATATGTTAAAGTATAAATTAAATACAATATATGTATACATGTCCAAACAGTTATTTTGGACTTTGAAATAGTGTACAATTAGCCTGTGAAGGAAATCAAAAATTCAGGCAGATAAAAATATAGGGATTGGGAATTCAATGTAGTGATTCATACTCATCTCCCAGAATTCTTTCACTGAGTGTAGCTGGTTCAATTCATTACTGCTCTATTGGAACTGATTTGGTTCATCTCATTGTTGAAGATGGCCATGTCCATCAGAATTGATCATCATATACTACTGTTGTTGAAGTATATAATGATCTTCTGGTCCTGCTCATTTCACTCAGGTAAGAATGAAATCTTAAACAATGAGTGAATCACAGAATAAATCATAGAAAAAATAATAGCTATATAAAAGGAAATGATAATGATGAGACAACATATCAACATTTCTGGAATACAACTAAAATAGTCCTCAGAAGGAAAATCATACTCTTACAAATACATGTGAACAAAATAGGAAAAAAAGAATAATGAGCTGAATGTGCATTTAAAAAATTAGACGCAATAAACAAATCAACATACATTGATTTTAAAACTGGGAACAGAAAAAAAATAGGAATACCTTCAAAATAAAAATACTCAAACTATCAGAAAACTAGTTGGAAATTTTAAATAACCTGATCTCAGAAAAGAAATTAGGTCTAGTTGCAAAGGAGCTACCAAAGAAAAAGTCCTGGACCTGATGAATTCACAGAAGAATTCTATCAAACTTCAGAAGGAAAGTATACATACTTTACAAATTATTATCAAGCGTTGAGAAAGAAAGAACCCTACCAGAATCTTTTTGTGAGACAAATATAATTCTTATATTCAAAAACAGGGAGAGATATAAAACACAGAGGATTTTAGACCAATATCATTAATGAGCTTGCACTTAAAAAATTTCAAACAAATTTCTATTAGTTATCCATGAAATCACTCACTATAATCCAATGGAATTTATATCAGAGTTGCAAAGATCGTATAACATTAAGAAAATAATCAATATAATCATATTTAAAAAGTGAAAACATTCAAACCCACATGATCATCTTAATAGATGCAGAAAAAAAATCTTTGACAAAGCAAAACACTCTTTTTTTGTGTGTGCTGAAAATCAAAATCGAAATCCTACAAAGTATACATATAGAGGGACCTTTTTAACATCACAAAAAAGCATTTTTTTTCTAAAACCAAGATAATGGGGATCTATTAGTACTTTTCTAATAACTATGAGAATGAAGCTGGATTATTATTTGACACAATTCTGGAAATGCTAAAGTTGGGGAAAGGCCAGAAGATAAGGGAAAGAAATTAAAGGAAAAGAATTAAGGAAGATATAAAACTATCTCCATTTTCTGATGATATAATGGTTTATTTGGAAAATCCCAAGGAATCATCAAGGATACTACTTGAGATAATTAACAACTTCAGCAAAGTTTCAGGCTACAAAATAAATACTCAAATATCAACAGCATTACTATATAATAATAACAAAACAAAAGAAGAAATAATAGAATAGAAATCCCATTCCAAATAACTAAAAAAATATATAAAATATCTGGGAATTAACATTCCAAAGCACAAAAAACTTATATAGATTTAATTACAAATGCCCCTTAAAGAAATAAAGAAGAATTAAAATAGCTGAGAAATATTCAGTGTACAAGGGCAGGTCATGCCAATATAATAAAAATGACAGTTGTTGTCATCATTCAGTTGGTTTTCAGTCATTTCCAATTCTTCATTACCCCATTTAAGGTTTTCTTGGCAGAGTAACTGGAATGTTTCCATTTCTTTCTCCAAGTCATTTTATAGATGAAAAAACTGGGCCAAACAAGATCAAGTGATTTATGTAGGGGTTACACAGATACTAAGGATCTTTATTTGCTCATTGCCATACCTCAATAGATAAATAGTCCAAAGGTATAATCAAATAGTTCTCAAAAAAGAGGAATTGCAATGTATTCAAAATCACATGAATTTACCACACACTCTCCAAATTGGCAACAACTACAAAAAAGGTTACGGTCAATATTGGAGTAGTTGTGGAAGAACAAGCACACTAATACATTGTTGATGGAACTATGAAATGAATCAACCATTTTGGAAAGCAATTTGGAATTACGTGACTAAAAATATTCATATTGCCCCCAATAAGAAACAAGCCCTAATATACTCCAGCAGCACTTTCTGTGATAACTCAGAACTGGGATCAAAGCAAGATACCATCTTTAGGCCCATAGCCAAAGAAATTGTGGTACTTGAATACAGTTGAATACTGGGTCGTAAAAAAGATACGTGTGATGAAAACAGAGAAGCATGAAAAGATCTTCAGGAATTGATGCAGATAGAAATCAACAGAACCAAGAAAATATACACGGTAACTACAGCAATGTCAATGGAAAGAATATCTGCATGTTAAACCATCAAAGTAAATGTAACAAAAATATAAAGTTCAAACAGAACCCAGTTGAAGACATATAAGATGTCCCCATTTACTTGTTCAAGGATGGTGGGAAGTCCCCAGATGTGACACAGTACACACATTTTCACTTTTTTCAATGATCTATCAGTTTTCTTGACTTTTTTTCCTTTCTAAAAATACTATTTGTCATATGGGGTGGCTTTCTGGAGATGGAGTAGGGGGATAATTGGGATAACTTTGGCAATGTAAAAAACAACAAATAAAAACCTTTAAAATTAAATTAAAAGGTAGCTTATTTTTCTATAGTCATTATGGCTCTAAAGTCTTCTGACTCATGACAGAAACATTTCTCTCCAGGTTCTGCCTCTGACTCTGCAGACTTCTTCATCACGATCTCTTTCCTTTTCAACCTGGATGGCCTCTCAGTTCCCTCATTTCAGTGAGAAGCAGGTCCTTTCTCTGCCTCCTCATCCCCCATATTTTGTGGTTCCCTCTTATTTGTCTTTATCTGTTGGAATGTAAGCTGTCTGAGAGCAGGGAATATCTTTTTTTTTTTTTGCTTGTATTTGTATTTTCAGAGATTAGCCTGGGTTTTTGCCCAAAGTAAATGCTTAACGAATATCTAACAAATGCTTTGATCAAAAGACCTCAGTTCCAATCCTGTTTTTGACCTTGCTAGCTCCGTGACTGTAGGCAACTCACCTCCATTATCCCATCTGTAAAATGGGAATAAAAATTCTCACATACCTATCTCACACATGGCATTGTGATGAGAACCAGCATGGAATGGCAGGTGGAGCTCTCTGTTTGGAGTTAGGATTTGTGCTTGTCTCCTTCCTCTAATGTTCACTAGCTAAGTGATCATTAGCAAGTCAATTAACCCTAAGAACTTCAATTCTCTTACGGAAAAAAAATAAGTATAATCATAACATTTACATTACCGACTTTACAGCATCGTTGTGAATCTAAAATAAGATGTACATTTTGTCCCTTTGCCTCCCAACTTGTAAGTAATTAGTTTGTTCCCTTAAAGGATGAAAACAAAAGAATGTTTTCTCTAGGTTTAAGGTATTTTGTCAGTCCACAATCTGAAAACTCATGAGCCTTCAATGGTGCATTCACCTTACTAGTCAGACAAAGAAATAGCTCAAATCAAAGGCACAGAAAAAACAGTAGTTTTTAAATCCCCCCCTACCTAAAACTTGTGTTCTCTATCATAACTATATGCATGCTGAGAGAGTGTGACACACACACACACACACACACACACACACACACGAGGGAAGAGTTGCACACATTGGGAACACACATGATCAAAGCAACTCCCACTCCCAGTACTACCCAGCCCCAGTATCCTTTCCGTTCTTCTGGTTTTCTGCCCAGATGAAGCATCTCTGCTGGACTTGTTCATCCCCGTAATTCAATCTGATTCTGTATCTGAATTTTCTACACCTGTTCTCTGCTGGGCATAGCATCTCCAACTGAGCAACTTGCTCTTCTCTTAATAGCCATTGGTAATGGTTTAGGAGGGGCTGGAGGGGAAAGGATTCTACCTCCTTCTCCATATTAGGCTCTAAAAAGCATAAAAGACAAGAGAAAATGGTTCTCAAGAATGGGGTTCTCCTCCATAGCTGACTTTCCTTTAGACCGCCAAAGTTGACCATCTAACCTAGCAGAATTACCCTGTCTTGACACTTTGAGAGCTTACTGGATCACTTTCAAAAGGCTATCAAATTAATGGCTGGCTGCCTTACAATTTGGCCAAGTTTAATTGAGCAACTTCTTCGACTCTCCCTAGGAGGGAAAACCTATGAAGACTATTTTTTACATTTCCTTTAAAAATGTTAATGGTCGATTTCCCATTCGGTATTTTTCATAAGGTTCATATATGATTACTCTTACTATAAAGTCAAGTCAACAAGCCTTTATTGAGCATCATATTCTGAGCATTGTTAAGCACCGGGGATACAAAGAAAGGCAAAAACACTGAAGGAGATTACAGTCTAATGGGAAAAATGATTTTCAAATAGCTCCATAAAAACAAGATCTAGACAGGATAAGCTGGAGATAATCAACAGAGAGAAGGCACTAGTATTAAGGGGTTTCATGAAAGGCTTCTTGCAGAAGGTGGGATTTTAGCTGAGACTGGAAGGAAGCCAGGGAGAGTCTGAAATTGGTGAACACTTATATCTCATTTTCTCTGTTATCTATTCTTTTTATTCTGTAATTTTGACACAATGTACTGGGCAGGGTAGGAGAAGATTCGCTGGATCTCGGGTCCTCTGAGCAATACTTCTCCATGTGCAAAGGGTCTCAGGTGCCTTGAAATGGTATATAAATGTCAGTTATTGTTTTGAGGAAAGTGTTTTTGTATTTCAAAGCAGGGAATCTTAACTGGATTCTATAAACAGATTTCAGAGGGTCTCTGAATTTGGATGGGAAAATGTATATCTTTATTTTCACAAATGTCTAACTGAACTTTAATATTCTTTTAAATTATTTAAAAACATTCGTGTGGGAACAGATCCACCAGGTTTTACCAGACTTCTGAAGGGACCCATGACACCCTTGCCTTCAAGGACTATGTAAATGAAGTCGATCTTTTATCTGGAGCTGTGGTTTCCTCTAACTAGGAAGTAAGAGTGGAAAGATTCCCTTCATTATTGTGAAAAGGGGTACATCTCCATAATGGGTCATTTTGTACAGTTACCAGGGTTACCGAGAGCTTCAGTGACTGACCAAAAGCTACAGAACCAGTAAGAGTCACAGAAGGGACTTGAACCCCTACATGTTCTGGACCCCAAAGCCAACCCTCTGCTATTTCTCAAAATTAGAAGAATTCTCTCAGTTGTTTAGAGTTCTAGAATCCCCAAATTTGATGAGCCAATGATGTTTCAGAGATCATCTCATTTGATCATCATTTGATCCTCTCAATGGCCCTCTATGGCAAATGGAGTCTATTTTTATGTCTCCACTTTACAGATGAGAAAACTGAGACTCCGAAAGTCTATCTAGCAGGCTATGCTGTTAGTAAGTGTTAAAGTCAGGACTTGACACCACCTACTTTGCCACAAGTCTTATCATGCTCTCTCTGTATTAGCAAACTATGTCTCTTTGTAACACATACGTGTATGCACAAATGTTTGAGTTACAAAGAGCACCTTAATAAAGTCATCAGCTGCAACACCCTTTCCTTGTATACTGTTTCCATCATGCTTTATTTTAATTTCTAGTTTCAAAATGAAGGCACACAGGAGAGTGGGAGGGTCAGAAGCAGCCCAGAACCCCAGAATGTTGGGAGCATCTATTCCAGTCCCCTTGAGGCTGGGTGCAAAGTCTACCTCAGACATTCACTAGCTGTGATCCTGGGCAAATCACTCAATTTCCTTATCTACAGAAGAGAGATAATAACAGCATCTACTTTTTTTTTTCCTTTTCTCATACTGTTGTTGAGAAAGTTGCATGAGATAATCCATGTAAAGTGCTTTGTCAGCCTTAAAGTTACATAAATGTCTTATTTAAATTTTTTTTAATTTAAAAATGAAGAACCCAAGCTCAAAAAAAATGAATTGATCTGCCAAAGGTGACAGCTGGGGATTGAACCCAAAAGCAGTTCACCTGCCACAACATCACACTTACAGTACACATGGAGTAAATGGAGCTCCAGAAACTGAAGTAACTTCCTGAGCCAAGGGCAGCCAGAGCTCAGTAGCTGGCTTCCCAAACTCCATTTCAATGATTTTGTGTCCAAATCTTTTGTGTCCAACAGGGGATGGTGGATTTGCGTTTCCTCTTGGTTATAACAGCACTGTGTCTACACGTAAGTCACAATCTCATGTTGGGAAGGATCACCAGAGGCTACCTGGTCTGATTTTTTTTTCATTTTTCAGGAGGAAATTAAACACTAACTTGCCCAAGTAATAAGTACTTAGCTCAATGCCTGGCACACAGTAGGTGCTTAATAAATGCTTATTGCTTGCTTGGTTAAATATCAGAAGCAAGATTTGAATCCAAGTCCTCTCAACTCCAATGCTACTGTGCTTTCTCCTGCACTAGGCTGCCTTTTCTTTTAGACTCAGTTTTCTTATTTTTTAAACCAAAGCCAACTGAATAGAGTTGTTTTGAGGATATGAGGAGATAATCCACATGGACCTTAAAGCACTAGATAAATGCCAGCCACCATCATCATTATTGTCTCATCACTAGGGAAACGTGAGCTGAGCGGCACACCACACTGCTGGTTTTGTCTCAATTTGGTCCCTGAGTTATAGAATCAGATTTAGACCTGCAGGGAACTTTAGGGGCTTATTCAAACTGAGGTATAGCAGGAGTAAATGAACTGTCCAGGGCCATCCAGCTTGTGACAGCACTGGATTTCAATCCACATTCTCTGATGCCCAAACTAGGACTTTCTCCATTGTGTCACACCGTGGCAGAACCACAAATTGGGAGATCTGACATTTTCTGACCAAATGTGTCTGGGGAAAGACGGTCCGGGGACCAGAGTTAATCCGGCATGGGCTGCTATCATAATCAGCTGAGTCAGAGATAATCCCAGAGAGAGTGTGCTGTCTTTTTGTGGATGATAAACCTTATGAAGGTTCTTAGTAAATGATGTGATGAGTATAGACAGTGGTCATAGCAAGATGACAGACTTTTGAGCCCAGGTAATAGGGAATCACATCTAACTTAGAGTTTGGACCTGAAGGCCACCTCTTAATTTAGCAGTTTTCTTTCTAACCATATTACTGAGTATACCAAAAAGATTCTCAAATTATTACCTCCCCTGCCATGTACACTCCAGACCAGATTTAGCAAACCTGCCCCATTAATAACTTTACTCTATTCCAACCATTATCATCATCATCATCATCATCATCATCATCATTATCATCATCATCCTCTTCCTCCTCCTCCTCCTCCTCAGCAGCACATGATAAGCAAGTCAAAAACCTTTAGAATCAGCAGACATACACAAACCAAGGGATTTGCCAATGACAAACACACGCCAATGGACGTGTCAGATATAACCTCCGGACAAGATCTATGGAACAGGTAGGATCCCATGGATAACCATCATATTAACTCAACCAACAATATACATCTTCCAAAAAGCATCAAACAAATAGCTTAGTCAGAGGGATTTGTTTGTGAGCATGAAAGATTTATCATCTCAGATCTTATGAATTCAGAACTAAATTGCTGCCACCAGAAATTACCAAAAGGTTATCTTGAAGGAACTTAGTCTTTGTGATTAATTTAAATATGCAGGAAAATGGTAGAATCTGTGCAACTCACTGCTGCAGGCTGTACAAATTAGCGGCTAACAAAACCCACGACTGAATGGTTATGATTACATGTCAGAAACCCGCTCTCTTTTACACCATTAATTTTTGTACCATTAATCCCATGCTCTTCTATCTTTTCTCAAACTAGCACACCTTCCTTCTCTCTAATCTTGTTTCTTCCTCTCTGTTGCTCTTCCCTATGCTTTCCCTCTCCATTTTAAAAAAAATCCTGCCTGAATATCACCCTCCACACTACAGTCCTAGACAAATTCTCTTTTCCTCATCTAAATGCCTCAAAAAACCCATTTGCTCTCGGTACCTCCATATCCTTTTTTTCTCACTCTCTCCTTCACCCCCCGTGACGTGGCTTCCAAACTCATCATGCGACTAAAATTGTTCCCTCCAAAGCTACCCGTGTTTTCTTAATTATCAAATTTAATGACTTCTTAATCCCCTTCTCTCCTGACCTCCCTGAAATATCTGACATTATTAACCACCTTCTCTCTGGGTATTCTTTCCTCTGCTGGTTTTCCTTCTGGCTGTCTGATCACTCCTCAGTCTACTCTGTGTATTGACTAATGGATCGAATGATTCATCATCCATGTCATACCCACTAATTGGATGCAGATGCCCAGCTAGGTCTTGGACCCTTCTTGTTTTTCTTTAGACTCTTTCATTTGGTGTCCTCATCAGCTCCTCTGGGTCCAATTGGCATTTCTATGCAGATGACTCCCAGAGTTCTAGCTTCTGACCCAATTCTTCCTCTGAGTTCTAGTACCACATCACTACCTGCCTCCTCAACACTTGAATTGAGCTTGCCACTGGCCTCTCAGACTCCAGCAACAAGAAAACCTCCTAAAAACAAAGATATCCTACTGATGAAAAGCTGAAAAGATAGAAAAAGAAGTAGAAAGGGGCAAGAACATGGAGTGCATCAGCCCTTCGGCCTAATATTTATGGAGCACTAGCGGCCTGTGCTAGCTATTATATTAGTATTGTGATTGTATTGGAGTTGTCCTTTCTGAGGCTGGAGAAGATGAGATTTTCTTTCCAAAGCTGTCCATGGAGCACTCAGTATATAAGCAGGAGAAAGCCTGGTCCGTGGCCTGACTCCAGTTGGACATCATTATAAAAGATGAGACTGAGATGACAATAAAAGAAATGATGGTGTTCCTTTACTGCTTTAAAGTCTGCAAGGCATTTTATAAACATTATCTCCTGTTTCTCTCCCAGTTGTCCTGTGAATTCTGTTCTAAAGATATTATTGTCCCACTTTTTATAAATGACACAACTGAGGTTCAGTTAAGAGACACCAGAGGGGAGATTGGAACTCACATCTTCTGAGTCCGGATCCAGAGCGGAAGCTGCTCTACCAGAGTTTATGCCAGAGAGCATGCTCCTGGTCCAAATGTCCTTCCTCAGAGGCCCTGGAAGGCAGGGACACGGCTCGGGTCAGTTTGTGGCAGAGCCGGCTCCAGCAGAAGCCAGGTCTCCCAATTTCAGGACCATTTTCTCTTCCTCCTTTTCCCCCTGCCTCCAGTTATTAAAAACCAGCTCAGCGTGGGGACTTTAAACAGCTACTCTCAGCAAGGAAATGGGGAAAACTGCGGGGACACCATCCAGCCAAGAGCATGGGCATCTGGATTCAGCCCAGGTCAAAGGGCCAATTTATAAATGAGCTAAATACAACAAAACTTGTATTAGGGCAGAAATGGAGCAGTGCACTAAGTCACTGGTGTGCATTTCCCGGGCCGAGATTCAGCCCGTAAAGGGAGCATTAAACATGTCATTGATTTAAGCTAGACCAGGGCACTTGTGACTTTGGATCTGGGCAACTCTTCCCGAGATTTAACCTCGCCATCCACTCTCTGATGGAAAGAGAACCCGACGGCGTGGGCCGAGGGGGACGACAAGCTGACACGGTCATTCGCTTCCAAAAAGCCCGAGTAAATCTTGCTTTGAGACTTTAGGCGGCTCGTTGGCCGGTCTCCACACATCACGGAGCCCCGGGGAGCATCTGGAGCCTCCCTGTGCCCAAATCGTTCCCTGAAACCACGGGGCGCAATAACTCTGAGGCCGGGGCCCCTTTCCATCTGCGAGCTCATCGGGCTCTGTCCCCGACCCCCTGCCTCTCCTCTCCGTCTCGGCACTCGCCGCCTTATCACTACACCGCCCTCGACTTTATAGAGGGAACCGACGGCTACGAATTTATGTATTTGCCCCCGGAGCCACAAGATACTGTGTCCGGCTCCCGGCCCTCCCGCCTCCCCGGCTCCCGGAGGGGCTACGCCGGCCCCGCCCTGGCAGGGGAGCCTCCTCTTCCAGAACTTTCTGGCCCTGACGCAGTCCCGGCCGGCCCTCAGCCCCCATCTCTGACACACACAAAGCCTTTTTTTCTTTTTTTACAAAACGCTTTACATATGTAAGCAGCCTTTGCGATGCTGGCAGACGTTGCCATGGAAACCTGGGACACGGAAGGGCCCTGACTGTCTGCCTGGTGGTCAGAAAGAGTCCTCGGCTGCCTTGAGCCCGTCACGACCCAGGGAGGGAGGGAGACGGAGGGGGAGGGAGTGGAAGCGGGGGAGGGGAGGGAAGCCGAGGGGGCGGGAGGGACCTATTTCATGGAAGCCTGGGACGAGACTCAGTGTGACCTGCCCAGAACCCCCAGTGCTCAGCACAGTGCTTGGCACATGGGAGCCACTTCATAAATGTGGGCTGCTTGATAGCTAAATGTCAGGGGCGGGATTTGAAGCTAGTTTGTTCTTATCCTTTGAGTACCTTAATGGAGCAAAAGGAATAAGTATTAAATGCCCCCATGTGCCCAGCACTGTGCTGAGAACTTGAGAATTATAATCTCATTTGATCCTCACAATAATCTTGGGAATAGGAGCTTTTATTATCCCCATTTAACAACTGAGAAAACTGAGGCAAACCCAAGTTAAGTGACTTATCTCAGGCCCCTTAGCTAGTTAGTGTCAGGATTTGAAGACTCCATCCCCCAGATTCCCAGAGCTCAGGGCTCTTTCAGTATGTCTGATTGTTTATTCCGTTGGTGGGTCCCTGGCCCAATGATTTCACTGGTGTGATGGAATCCTTAATGAAGGAATTCTCTCCCTGATTTGTTGTTTAATCATTTTTCAGCCACAGCTGACTCTTTGCGACCTCATTCAGGGTTTTCTTGAATACTGGAGAGGTTTGCCATTTCTTTCTCCAGCCTATTTTACAGGAGAGGAAACTGAGTCTAACAAGTGACTTGCCCACGGTCACACAGCTAGGAAGTGGCTGAGGCTAGTTTTGGTTTCAGATCTTCCTGCCTCCAGCCTGGCACTCTAACCATCGACCCACCTAACTGCCCCAAATAGATGCCAGCATCTTTTCTGCTATTTGTAGCTGTAGAGAGTTGCCTAGAGCCAGGTTAAGACTTTCACAGCCTGTATGTGTCAGTGGCAGCACTTGGACTCAGATCTTGGGGGTTCGCCCCACAGCCTCCCTCACTCCAGCTCCTGGTGACTTCTCTGTGGCCTGAGATCCCGAGGGAGTCTTCTCCATCATCAGTACATTTCTGGGTGCTCCCATCCCACCAAACCATGGTCCCATTTCCTTCTTTTCACCAACAAACTCCCAGGACACGGTTGTCTCCCCTTCCTCTCCTTTCAGTCACTTTTCGGTGCTTCGCCGCAGTCAGGTCTGCAGCTCTCTGGGAAAGTCCCTTTCTTTCCCAGCGTGGCGACCCACCCTCGGTCTTCACCTTCTCTTGCTCTCCCTGGCGCTCACCCCGGTCACCCTCCTCTCCCCAGGCCCTGCTGTCCCTCCTTTTCACCCCTGTGACCGTGGCCATCCTGGGCTCCCTTCTCTTCGGCTCTCTCCCATGGGTGGCGATGTCCCCTGTCTGTGGGAGACTCCCGGAGCTCTCCGTCCAGCCCTGACATCCATCTGAGCCGCAGCCCCGCATCTAGAACTGCCCGGACTCTATTTCAAATCTCACTTTAGACCTGTCCGAAATAAAACTCTCGCTCTCCCCTTTTCCAAACCTTTCTATTGTTTTCTGCAGGGCCCTGCAAGTCCTCCCTGTGGGCAAGTCTGTCTCACCCACATAGCCAGGCAGTCCCCCAATATTATTATTTCTACGGCACGTCTCTCACCTCTGGCCCATTCTCCGCTCTCACAGCAGCCACTGCCGGCAGCTAAATGCCCAAGAGATACCATCCAGGAGTCAGGAACAACCAACTCAAATCCTGCCTCAGGTCCACTGGCTGTGTGACCCTGGACCACTCAGTTAGCCTTGGCTTACCTCAGTTTCCTCATCTGTAAAATGGAGCTCATGACGGCCCCTTTGGCTCTAGGTTGTTGTGAGGATCAAACCAACTGTGGGACTCTGGGCAAGCCCCTTCCTCTCTGTCTACCTCGATTTCTAATCTGTAACATGGGGATGATAAGGACAGCTTAAAAATCTCCCGGGGTTGTTTTGGAGGATAAAATGAGACAGTATTTGGAAAGTCCTTTGCAAATCTTAAAGCACTAAATAAATGCTATTTAATAATAAATAATTTAATGTAAATAATGAATATTTAATCATAGATGCCATTGTTCCTATAAATTCAGGCCCTTGCCACCTCTTGCCTTCATCACTGCAACGGGGTCTAATTGGTCCCTCTATCTCAAGTTTCCCCTTATTCAATCTATCCCCAGCACAGCTGCCAAAGTGATTTTCTTCTCAAGCACACGTCTGACCCGTACTCAATAAACTTCAATGGCTCCCTATTGTCTCCAAGAGCAGCTAGTCAATAGACATTTATGAAGTGATTGCTCCCCACAGAGCTGGGGATAGAGTCATGAGTCAGGAGCAGCAAGCAGGCAGGTAGAAGCTCCCACCTTTGGCACTGAAGGCCCGTCATACTTGATCTCCTAATTCATTTGTCTCTCCCCACATTCTGAGTCCAGCCAGAAAAAGTCAGTGTTTGGGACACAGTTCCAGACTATTCCCCATACCTAGAACACGTTCTGGGCTCCCCTCCACGGCCTCCAATACTTTCTTCCCATCAGAACTTCCCTCCGGGGATCCTTCTGTATCCCTGGATCCGCCCACCTCCTCCGAACCTCATCAAACGATCCATTTATTTTTATAGGAAATGGATGGGTCATTCAGTTGATAGAGGGAACTCCCAGATGAGAATCGTCGTCTTTCCTCCTTGTCTGAAACTAGAAACCTAAAGCACTGTTGGAGCAGTGAGAGGACAGAGCCCTCTCCAAAAGTCACACAGCCCGAAGGATTAGAGGCTCTCTGGAACCCAGGGCTTCCTGGTTTTCCTTTTCCTTTGTATTCCCCTCCTGAGCACAACACAGCCCTGTAGGCTCTTGTGTTATTCCCTGTCCTTTGTTCTGGAAGAGGACGGAGACATTGTGAAGGAGCCCGCTGATGGGCCCTTCCCTTGGCCCCCAAGCATCCACTGGCTTAGAAAGCATGATGGAGAAGGGTTGTGCATACAGCAGGTGCCTCATAAATGTTTGCTATCTTGCATTTCAGTAGGAGAAAGGATGCTGTTATCTGTGTCCCATTTCCTGGGTGAGGAAGCATTTAATGCTCCCCAAGCCCTGTGAGGATGAGGAGCCAAACGCAGCACCCTCAGGGGCCCGGGACTAGAATCTGGGCTCTTTACCGGGGAGACTTTGGCCCGATCTCAAAGGGTCATTTCTGGCTCCATTCTCTGAGACTTAATCCCTGGGCACAGGCTTCCCGGGACTTGTAAAATAGAACATTAACTTGGGAGTCAGAGTCGTCAGCAGATCCCATCGCCCCTTTTAGCCTCAGCTTCCTCATCTCTCAAATGGACTCAGAATGTTCATCCAAAGAGAGAATTCGCTGTGAAGGGAAATCGAGGGGGGACGGGCAGCACTGGGGGGCGGGCCGGACTGGGAGTCTCTGTCCCCTGGACGCTGGCTCTCACACTGTTTGCAAAGGTTTCAGAGGCCTAGTCAGTCCTGGGTCACTGAGGCCCAGGGAAGCTGGGGGACGTGGGTCACACAGTGTGACCACAACTCCGACCTCAGGACTGGCGCTTTCCCCCTGTGCACACCTGCTGTGTGAGCGTGAGCCCCCAGACGCAATTCCCTTAGACAGATTTCTGGGTAACAGATCACTTACTGACCTACATGTGGGAGGCTGCACACAGGCACTCCCCAGGGGGCTCTCATCCCCCCACCTACCATAGGAATAAAAAAACTGGACTTGGATGGAGGCTTATGGGACATTGCACCAAGAAGCTTCACCTCCAGTCTGCTGCCAGTCTGCTGCAACTTATGGACCCTGTCTCAATCACATCTTTAAATGTACACAATAAAAAGGGGAAACGGATCCTATTGAACTAAAGATGCATTTGTTCCCCTCCACACTCTAGTCCCCCATTTTACAGATCGGTGTGAGATCCTGTTTAGGAAATCGGGGAAGTCAGAATTCAAACTCAGCTCCTCTTCCCCAAATAAAAGCTCAGGAAACCAAAAGAAGCGAAGGCCAGCCCCCAGAAGCTTATAATTGAATAAGAGACTCTTCCAGGCTTTAAAGAGTTGTTTTCCTACTTAGAGACAACATCAGAGCAAGTCTGGACTCTTGAATTCAACCCCTCAGGAGAGAGGGGCTGCTTGAGCTCAGAGCAGCTCAGGGAGAAGGGGCTGGAAAGATGGTTTTGCCCACTCTACCCGGAATTCTTTGGGTGTGATGAGACAGGATCAGCCTAAAAGGCAGCCTCTCTGCCAAAGTTCCTCTCCCATCATCCTCCATAAGAGCATCAGGGTTTCCGCTTGGGCTGCACCCCCCTCTCCCATCCACTCCCATAAACCTACTGTGCCCTCCCTTGCATCCCATTACCTGAATCCTACTCTTCCCTAAGGCAGGAAAAGGCTCAGCTCTCCTCACTCACTTCACTCCCTACTATGTGCCAGACATTGTGCTGGGCTTGCATGGAGAAAGTGGGCTAATGACAAAAAGCAGGCAGAGCAATTCTATTAATCATTAGAATTGTTTATGTGCCTTTTAAAACTTGAAAAGGACCTTTAGATTGTAAGCTCCCAGTGGGCAGGGACTGCCTTTTGCTTCTTTTGGTATCCTGATCATTTAGCATGGGACCTGGCACACAGTAGGTACTTAATAAATATTTAATGATTGATTATCTCACTGGAGATACACAGGGGTCTTTTTGGAAGCTTAGAGCCAACTAGTAAATATCTCAAACAAAACTGGAATTCAGGACTTACTGACTCTACTTTGTTGTCCCTAAAAATAACTGAGCTCAGTCTCCTTAGCCCTGGTGAACCCAACCGTGGCCAGTTCCTCCCTCTTTGTCCATTGATGGTGTCTTTGGGTCTCTGCCTTCTTTCCAAGGGTTAGAGCCTCCCACAAACTCTTGTTCCTAGAGGTCTGAGGTCTCCCCAACATTATCTCGGCGCCTCCCACCAAATCTTGTTCCTAGAGGTCTGAGGTCTCCCCAACATTATCTCAGCACCTCCCACCAAATCTTGTTCCTAGAGGTCTGAGGTCTCCCCAACATTATCTCAGCACCTCCCACCAAATCTTGTTCCTAGAGGTCTGAGGTCTCCCCAACATTATCTCGGCTCCCCCCACCAAATCTTCCTAAAGGTCTGAGGTCTCCCCAACATTATCTCGGCGCCTCCCACAAACTCTTGTTCCTAGAGGTCTGAGGTCTCCCCAACATTATCTCGGCGCCTCCCACAAACTCTTGTTCCTAGAGGTCTGAGGTCTCCCCAACATTATCTCGGCGCCTCCCACAAACTCTTGTTCCTAGAGGTCTGAGGTCTCCCCAACATTATCTCCGTGCCTTCCACCAAATCTTCTTTCTAGAGGTCTGAGGTCTCCCCAACATTATCTCGGCACCTCCCACCAAATCTTGTTCCTAGAGGTCTGAGGTCTCCCCAACATTATCTCAGCGCCTTCCACCAAATCTTGTTCCTAGAGGTCTGAAATCTCCCCAACATTATTTCAACCCTTACCTCCCAGACTCTTTGCCCCAGAGTTTCAGGTGGTGTTTCCCCAGGGTCAAGGATTCATATTTAAGTCAATGGACCACTAGACATTTAATGCCTGCTCTGTGCCAGGCACTGTCCTAAGTACTCCAAAGCACAAAGCATCATCTCCCATCCCCCTCAATCCCAGCATTGATCCAGACATAGAGACACAAACACCTGTCCAAGCTTGGAGCTTTTACAAGAGAGACAGACACAGAGAGAGACAGAGAGAGACTCAGAGATAGAAACACAGAGACAGAAACAGAGATAAAGAGACAGTGACAAAGACAGAGACAGAGAGACAGAGATAGAATGTGAAAGACAGAGTGACAGAGAGGCAGACACACACACACACACACACACACACACACACACAAAGAGAGAGAGAGACAGAGACACAGAGAGATAGAGATACAGAGAGAAACAGAGAAACAGAGGCAGAAACAAAAACAGAGAGACAGAGCAAGAGAAATAGAGAGCGACAGAAACAGACACACAGAGAGAGACAGAAGAGGGAGGGGTGCAGGGAGAAATCTGGGAGAGTCTCAAACTGTTTTCCATCCTCTCACAAGTGGGGGAGTGGAATTAAATCTGTCAGAACAAGGACCAAGCCTTGTTCTTCTCTTCTAGCTGTCACCTCAAGTACCATGGAGAAGGTCTCCGGCGATAATCAAGGCTACTCTATCACTTTGGAGGGTGCTTGGGCAGGCAGCTCGCTCGATGATTCAGGGGGGCGTGAAGAACTGGACAGTATTCACAATTAAAAGAGAACTTCTAGCCTGCCACAATCTGCCTCCTGCCTGATTATCAAGATGTATTCCCCATTTCTCTCCTTCACTGCTCAATATGCAAACCGAACAAAACTCTTCCTTGTGCTCCCAGGCTTTATCAGCAAAGCTGCTCTCTGTCTCTGTCTTTGTCTGTCTCTGTCTCTCTGTCTCTGTCCCTGTTGTTCTCGTTCTCTCTCTCTCTTTCTCTCTCTCTTTCTCTCTCTCTCTCTCTCTCTCTCTCTCTCTCTCTCTCTCTCTCTCTCTCTCATTCTCTTCCAATTATTCCCAGGGGTGAGGGGCAGGGACTGTTGCTTTTTTTCTTGAATCTCCAGAACACAACACCATGCCTTACACACAACAGGTGCTTAATGAGTGCCTATAGAGAACCTTGACTAAGTATGATGACAATCGCACCTTATTATATGCATGATGCCTTCACTTTCTCAAAAGACTTCCTGTAGGTTTATCCTTATAATAATCCTGGGAAGTGGGTATATTGAGCATGCCCATTTCACAGATGAGGAAACTGAAAGACAGAGAATTTAAGTAAAATGGAAACAAGCTGAAATGAGAATAATTGACTATGAAAAATTAATGGAATAAAAGAATGAATGAAAAATTATTAAGCAAGAATGTAGTAGGTGCCAGGAACTGTATAAAGTATGAAGAAATACAAACAGAAAAAGTTACTCATCAGTCCACAAATTAGTCAATTCACCTCCCTTTCCAAAAGCAATGGCAATATTGCTGGACAGCAGGATAGGTGACAAAATGGCGGTGAGAAGATGGCGTTGTATGGGACAACCATATGGGAGCTGGCTTTTAATGAGATGTGTGAACTTGGATAAGTATCTTCATACTGGGGTACTTTTATACTTTTGATACTCATTCAAGTTTCCTAACCTCTCACTTCCTGGATTTACCCATTTCCATGACCTGTTCCTCTTTCCCAGAGATGCTCATTCCCTGCGGGGATCTTATCTTCACTCACAAAAGTTTCACTTCCATGTTCATTAGCTCTGACATTCCGTATGTGATCTGTCTGCTGTCATCCCACTCTCCCTCTGTTTTTGCAACCCTCATTCCCATTCTTCTTCCTTACCATGACCTCCAAACCTTTGACCTCTCAGTTTTCTCCCAGGCTATCACCCCTACATTGGCTATTTCTCTTCCTTTTCCCATCTTGATCCCCTGAAGGGCCAGTTCAGCAATAAATAGCCCTCCTGAATCTCTGGCCCCTTTCCTTTGCCATGGATCATATCACCATCCACTGCTTTACCCGACACACAAGCTATTGAACAAAGCCAGAGAAAATCCGGACACAGTGCTGACTGACTCTGCTACAAACTTAGGTTCCATCCTGGGCCCTCAGGGCAGCAGGACGATCCCTTCTTGTTTCCCTAGGCATCTTGTTATCCCACTTACAACAATGGCTTTTCCAAACCTCTTCATTCCCTCTTCAGAACCCATGACTCCCACCTCCATATTTTCTGTTGAAGACTTTATTTCACATCTCACATGAAAAAGAATCGATGCCATTGAGTTCCCTCTTCTCCCTTCCCACTTGTCTCCTCCATCACCCCTGTCTCATGTGAAGAAGGGTTCCTTTTTCCTGCCAAGACAAACTTCTTCCTTTATATGCGCAAGAGATCTTGTCTTCTTTGGCAGATCGCCTCCTCCATCATTCCTGATGACTACAAATAGGTCTCTGTCTCCTTCTTTCTAAAGAAAACCTCACTTGATCTGTCTATCTCTTCTAGCCACCATTTTAGAGCTTTCCTCTTTTTTTCTACAATCAATCAACAACCATTTATTAAGTGCCTACTATATGTCAGACACTGTGTAGTGAAACTTATTGAGAAGTTTCCTATAATCTCTAATCTTATACCAGGATGTCCATTTCAGTTCTTCTCACTCTCCTCTTAACTTTCTATAGTTTGGCCACCAATCTTATCTTTTAACCAAACCTGTTCTCTCCAAAGTTATCAATGATTTTATAATTGCCAAATCTAATGGTCTTTCTTGATCTTCATTTTCCTTGATCTTCCTGCAGCCTCCAACATAGATGATCATTTTCTTTCTTTTTTTTTTTAATGATCATTTTCTTTACCTCGACACTGTTCTCTCCAGGTGTTCAAGTCACCATCTCTCTAAAGAAATGAAAACTATCTCAGATTAAAACTGCTCTGAGGTACCACCTCACACCTATCCGATTGGACAAAAAAGAGAGAAAAGGAAATAATAAATGTTGCGTGGGAAAGTTGGGATGACAATGCATTGTTGGTGGAATTATAGACTGATCCGACCATTCTGGAGAACAATTTGAAACCAAGTTCATACAACTGTTCATACCCTTTGAGTCAGCTATACTACTAGTAGGTCTGTATCCCAAAGAGATCATAAAAAGAGGAAAGGACACACATATACCCAAATATTTATAGCAGCTCTTTTTATGGTGGCAAAAAAATGGAAATGGAAGGAATGTCCATCACTTGGGCAATGGCTGAACAAGTTGTGGTATTTGGCTAGGATGGAATATTATTGTTCTATAAGAAATGAGCACATGATTTCAGAAAACTTGGAAAGACATAGGAACTGCTGCTAAATGAAGTGAACAGAATGAGAACATTGTACATAGTAACAGCAATATTGTGCAATGATCAACTACGATAGACTTAGCAATATCACAATCCAAAATAATTCCAAAAAACTTATGATGGAAACTACTACTCACATCCACAGAAAGAACTATGGAATGTAAATGCAGATCGAAGCATACTATTTTCCCTTTTTTTTTTTTACTTTCTTGTGGTCTTTCCTTTTTGTTCTGATTTTTCTTTCTTGATGCTGCTACTAGAATATGTTTAACATGATTGCGCATGCAAAACCTATGTCAGAGTGATTGCTGTCTTAGGGAGAGGGAAGAAAATTTGAAATGCAAAATCTTATGAATGTTAAAAATTATCTTTATATGTAACTGGAAAAATACTATTACAGAAAAGATCCCATCTCTCCTTATTCTTCTCCAACCTATCTGCCCACCTCTTTTCAGTGTCCTTTGCTGGATCTTCATTCAGGCCATGCCAGTTAATTGGCCATGGCTCTGCTCGGTGCCCTGCTCTATTTTTTTCCCATACTGTTTCACGTGATGATCTCATCCTCTCCCATGGGTTCAATGATCCTCCCTATGCTGGTGACTCTCAGACTTATTTGTCCCCGACGTCTCTGCTGACCTCTGAACTTGCATCTTGAACTGTCTATTAGACATAGCAAGGTACATGTTTAAGAGACAGCTTAAGCTTAACACATCTCACGCTGAATTCATTACCTTTTCCCAACCTTGCCCTCTTTCTACCTTCCCTCTCTTTGGGGAAGACAGAGCCATTCTCCAGGTCAGGAGGCTCCCAATCTTGGACCTTCACTGTCTCTCACCCTTAGTGTCTAACCAATGGCCAAGCCCTGTTATTTCTACCTTCAGAGCTTCTCTATGAGGTCAGTCTCCTTCTCTCCTCTGTCACCGCCCCCTCATCATCTGGATGATTGTAAAAGCTGCTGAGACCTGCCTCGGGTCCCTCCCCACCCCAATCCAGCCTCCACTCAGCTGTGAAAATGGACTTTCTAATATGCAAATCTGACCATTGAGTGAAGTGTAGTGGCCCCTTATCATCTCCAGGATCAAATACAAAAGGCTCTGATGGGCACTCAAAAGCCTTCATCATCCAGCCCCTGCTCCCTTTCCAGACTTTTTACATCTCACTCTCTTTGACTCAGTGACCCTAGCTTCCTGCTGTTCCTCAGACATGACACTACACTTCCCGACTCCAGACATTTTCTCTGGCTGCATCCCTGCCCGGAACACTCTTCTCTTCCCATTGCTTCCTCCTGGTTTCCCTTGGCTTCCTTCAAGTCTGGGTCAAATTTCCACCTCAAAAAGCCTTTGTCAACTCCTCAAGTGCCTTCCCTCTGAGATTACCTCCGAGGTGTTTGCAGGTTGCCTTCCCCAGCAGACTGTAAGCTCCATGAGAGCAGCCACTGTCCCTTGCCTTTCTTTGTAAATCCCCAGCACTTAGTTCCTGGCACACGCCAGGAGCTTAATAAACATTTTATTTGATTGTAAAGAACTTAAGAATCTTAGACTAGATTACATGACACGGGAGACACTGGCCCAGGACCACCCAGCCTGGTGTGCCTTCATCAGAGAAGGGACTGTGCTCCAGGAGCAAAGCAGAATGGAATTAGCTCTGAAGAAACTCAAGGTGAGCAAAGTCAGAGTCCACCCCAAATGTTCACAGGGACTATTTGTGTCCGACCTGTGGCAGAGCATCCCGAGCCATATTGGTCTGATCAGCCACAGTCAGACACACTAACTTGACTCTAACGTAGTGATGCCATTTTGGTCTTTGAGAATGAAGGACAACCTATGTCAGATTGTTTACCATCTCAGGGAGGAGGGAAAGGAGGCAAGAAGGGAGAAATAGAATTTGGCACTTAAAACTTCAAAAACAAAACACAACAAATGTTTCAAAAAGTGAGCATATAATTAGAGAAAAATAAAGTATTATTAAAAAATAAATGCTATTTGACTGGCTGATCTCAAGCCTAAATCAGCCTCTTGCCACTTCCATTCTGCTCTTGCTTCAGCTTTCTGGAGTCCACTGGAACAAATCAATCAATCGCCACATCCTGACCTTCCAGATCCTTGGAGAACATTCTCATGTTCTCTTAAATTCTCTTTGTCAAGCTCTAAACTCTCAACTCCCTCATCTGTCAGACTCAATGGCCTTCACTAGCCACTGAACACTCCGGCACTTAGTAACGTCCTTCTTAAACCAACACTGTGAAGAAGACAGAGCACAGCAAACCTCTTATCTCCCTTTCCCTGGAATTCACCATGGACTGAATTGAATATCACATGGCTGATGTATATGGAGCTGGCAGTCCACTAAAACCCCTGGATCTTTTTCAGAACATCTGCTGTCCAACTTTTCCTTTCCATCTTGTATTGAATTTGATTTTTTAGTACTCAAATATAAGATGACATTGATCCCGGCTGGATTTAATTCAGACTAATGTTTGGATCCTGATTCGGTAGTACTCTGTGTTAGCTATCTCTGGGAATGGGATGAGCTTGCCATCTGTGACTTAATCCACGCCATTGATAAAAATATCAAACAGTGCAGGGCTTAAGAGAGGTTCCAGGAGTATTCCCCGGGAGCTTGGCAGACACATTCAGTCGAACACATAAACCATTCCTCTTGGAGGCTGGCTAGCCCACTTTTTGCAAATCCATCTGAGTGCATTCCCGCACCATCCACACCTCTCTGATTTCTCCACAAGGTTAGTGTTAGATCTTTTATCTAAAGGAGCCTCAGGCATGTACTCACTTTTCCCCTGGCTATACTCATTTTGAGTTTCTTCAGCTTTTCCACTCTAACTCCTACACCTAAGGACCTACTCTCTCCCTCCTCACTTTTCAGCTTTTTTTTTTTTTTTGCTAGGTTGCCTTTCCCTGCATTAAACTGTAAGCTCCTGGAGGTCAGAGATTGGCTTTCTTTTTTTGTGGTTCTATTTCCACTAGTATGTTTACTGACTACTGACTAAACTTTGATTAAAATCTAGAGAAAACTCTAGCCACAGCATTTCCCTAGTGTAGGAACTCTGCCCAAAACAAGGAAAAGAAATGATGTTACCTTGGCAGGATCAGTGGTTGAGAAGCCAGGTTGGCCATTTGGATTCATGGCTCCCCTTCCTAGATGTTTGCTAACCATTTATTCAAGAGAGTTGGCTAAATCTCTTTGATTCCCTTTCTAAACATCCAGACATTTGCCTTTGTTTCCCCAGTTTCTGATTGCTCACCCACTTTCCAAGTTCACTGAAGGAAGCTCAGTAAATCACATGCCCCATCTCTTAAAGAATGGAAGGAAATACCTTTTTTGAGGTCATCGAGGCCACTTGGGGTTCCTTTATCATCTTCTTACATCTCTTGGCCATCCACTTTCTGCTACCAGTTTTAGTTCTGTCCTTTCCAATGTTGATGTCATTCTCCTTGGCAAAGAAAAGGAAAATACAATGAGAGTCAAGCAGCTAGTTCTGCCTCCTGTTGTCAGGTATCACTGTCCTACACACCTCAATGACAGCTCCTTTTATTTCTTTGATTTTTTCATCTGATTATAGCTACAAATAAATAAATGGGAAAAAAAAGTCTCCTTGTTATTCTTAGCTTCCTTAGGCAACGTGAGCTTATTCTGAGCTTCCATGTTGTTGATACCATTTTTGGGGAACTGAAACACTCACAATCATCTTGTGCTGCTTTCACCTCCTATACATTTCTTTTTTGAAATCTATATTGATCAGTGACTTTCCTGCTCATTCACATCAGTATGTCTGGAAAAATCTCATTTTTCTTCCTCACTGAAATTGCTTCCTTTTGTGATTCATAACCCCTGTACTGGGCATTTCCCCTTCATCCTAGACTGATTTCTCCTGTGACATTTATCCCCCGGCAGCCTATCTTTCCCCTCTACACTTTGAGGTCCTTTTCCCCTAAATCCAGAATAGAGGTCTGATTATGCTCATATTTCTTCTTCTCATCACAAAATGTTAGCACAGAATGGTTACTTCTCCAATGGAGGTCATAGAATTTCCACTCTAGCCCCCAGATCCTCCCTGTTGGCAAGAATCAGATCTCTAACAGAATTTCTCCTGTTGGCTCCCTTACCTTCTGTAGATCGCTAAGGTAAGTGGAGATGTTCTTAGCTTCTTTGCTTTGTCTAAAGCAAAGATTTCTAGAGAGCTGAATTCCTCCACCCTATTATATCCCGCCCCCTTGTCAGTCTTGTTTTTTCAAACTCTCTCTGTCCAAGCACTCTACATCCCTATATTTTAAGCATGAATTCAGAAATTGAAATTGTATTCTGGAATACTACCTCCTTTGTTCACTTTTCTAATCTGCCTCTTCTGCCTTCAATTAACAACAATAAGGGAAACACAACATATACTTTTGTGGTCTTCATTTTCTTGCTCAAAGTTTCATAATTATTGGCAATACAATTTAGGTTCCTTCTGCAAATTGTCTTTGCATCCATGAAAATCACTAGAAGGGATTGTTAAATATCTTGAGAAATCTTGGGAGATTCCTCACAGTGTCTTTAATACATTTCCCAGGAAGATCCAGGGCTCTCTATTGTCATTAGGCTGACAAATGGTTACCTCAGTACGCCTGAACCGGGAAGCACAAGGTAAACATCTGTTCTGTCTGCAATGTTTAGTGGATTGTCTCTCCTGCCATTTTCCATGATTCTAATCCAGCCTTCTAGGAAGGATGAGCAATATCGTCGTCCTCCTCCTCCTTGGAATACCCAACTCTCTACTCATTAAGAAGATCTGCCTAAGTGTTCTCAAGCTCTAATTGTAATTGATCCCTTCTTTTCCTTCCCTTTCTCTTCTGCTAAATATTTCCATTCTCTAGCACCTCACCAAGGATCATCATCACTGTTCCACCTCAGGTCTCTTTTCCTTCTCCCATCTCCATATCCACTGAAGGATCATTTCAGTTTCTTTTAAGAATCCTTTATTTCCCTTATCATTTGGCCTATGAGAAAAAATCCTAGAATTCTTTCACTTTCTCCTCCAGAAGGGAGATCAGCCCCCTCTTTGTCTACAACAGAAATATATCATTGCATACGCCATCTTCAAAAATTCCCCTGGCCATCGTATGGAAAGGTCAGGGAATCCTGACTTCTTTCTCACCTGAATCTTTTGGCACTATATCATGATCAAGTAGAGGGATGACAGTGGGATCCCCTTGAGAAAGGGGTTCCCAGAACTTCCCCCATTTGTCCATGGGTCTAGAGAATTCTTAGACAATCTCACGAAACCGTGACAATGTGCACTCTGATTGTGCCTTCTGATGGGGCAAACCACGGCCCAACTGAGCCTGCCTAGTACATAGCAGGCTCTTAATAAGGAAGTTGACTTCTTATCCCATGGGGAGTTGTCCAGGTCTTTCTGTGAATCTTCCACAAGTGGGTCTTCCAAGCACAATTGTCTTGACATTATGTGGGAAACCACTGGGGTACAAGAGTTTGCCCTATGCCTTGGTTATTCATTGTACTCAATATGACTGGTTAAGTTTCTTTTCTGTTCGTGAGCTACCTCTGATAACATCCTTAAAGCTGCTTTTCTCACCCAATTCTTGATTGAAAATATATTACGACCTACTCACATGTATCAGCAACCTTTCATTACTGTTTGGGTAACCTGCAATTGCCATTCTTTGAAGAACAGTATTCCATGGTTCAAGAACCATGGTGAACCCCTGAATGAATATTGTGGATTTTAAAAAACGATGTTTCAAGAAGAATCACGAATCCAGTTTAAAAAAGCACTTACCTGGACCAGCTTTTGGGGTTGTCCATCTAACTGCATGTCATAGTCCTTCCTCGGGCAATCGAACTGTGTCTTCTGTGGACAGGAACATTTAGAGAACCTAATTCTCTATTAAAAATCCTTCCAGAACCCAGGAATTTCTAACTCTAAATGCACGCTGTGCATCCTCCATGAGAATATATGGAAAGATTTGCCTAAGAATTATCTAAGATGAGGAGATAGCGACCATGTCAGAAATGAGATTTGGACCAAGTTCTGTCATGATCAGCATCAGGAAAGGCAGAACTGCCTGTGTCAGTGAAATTGGGAAGTAAATAACCAAATGACCAGGTATCTAAGTCCAGCACTTAGTCCTAAGACTACATTAACTACAACAACAGCCCAAAACCTGTGCTTTCATTCCTGGAAAGGGCCTCCCCTCTCAAACAGATCAGTCTCTTTGTGAATTATAATCTCAGAGAGCTGTCCAGGGAACTGAGAGAGTAAGCATTTATCCCAAATCACAGTCAGAATGGAGAAGAAGCAAGGTTTGAACCCTGCTCTTCATGATTCTGAGGGTAATGCTTTATCCTCTAGATCATGCTGCTGCCTCCCTCCCTCACCTCCTAAATTGATTCAATCATGCTGTCCTCACCCTTCAATGAACAGGTGCATTTTTCTGTCTTGGAAGGCTCTGCATCTCCCTCAGACTTAATCTGGCTCATCCCTCAAATTTCATCTTCTCCCGGAAACCTTCCTTCATTCCCTCCCATCTCCTCCTGCAGGCAGATACATACTCCCCTTCCTTGCTCATTCTTCTCAAGCCCCTCTCTTATGTGCCCACGTGGTATAATCCATCAGCCAACTAGTACTTATTAAGGGCTTACTGGGTGCTGGACCCTATGCTAAGTGCTGAGGAATACAAAGAAAAAGCTTGAGGCAATGAGTGCACAGGATCAGGCAACACAAGCATTTTATTAGCTTATAATAAAAGCTTCATTTAGTTCTGTGCTCTCTACTGCTTACCTCTTTTCACGGTTGAATGTCCTCAGCTCAGCAGCTGGAAGTTGGAAGTCTTCCTTCGTGCTCCTCTGTATAATATAAAGACATGAATATCATGTTATATTGTGTACCCACAGTAATTTGTAGGTGTGCCTTACTTACATTGAAAACTACAGGAATCACTCAGTTATGAACATTCATTAAATACCTACTAGGGGCTAGGCTAGGAATACAAAAAAGAGGCAAAAGGCAGTCCCTGCCTTCCAGGATCTTACAATCTAACCGGGGCAGACAACATGTAAACAAACATATAAAAAAGCAAGCTATGTATAGGATAAATAGGGAGTAATTAACAGAAAAAAGGCACTGGAATTAAGAAGAAGGCTTTCTGTAGAAGATATGATTTTATTTTAAATTTAAAAGAAACTAAGGAGGTAAGCAGTAGGAAAGGAAGAGGGAGACTGTTTCAAAAACATTCAGAGCTCTAGCTGGATAGATTAGGGATAGATTAGGAGGATAGTGTCATTATATCAAAAAGTACATGTTGGGGAGTAAGGTATAAGAAGACTGGAAAAAAGGAAGGGGGCTAGATATGAGGGGCTTTGAATGCCAAAAAAGAGCATCTTGTAATTGATTTGCAACTGAGTGTAATTTTGTGATTGATCCTGGGAGGCAAAAGGGAATCACTGGAATTTAGTGAATAGGGAGGAGATATGATCAGAATTGTACTTTACGAAAATCACTTTAGTGACTGAATGGAAAACAGATTGTAATGTGAAGAGATTTGAGGCAGACAGAATTGACCCCTTCCCCATACTGCTGTAGCTATTACAATAGTGATGAGAACCTGCATTAGAGTGGTGGCAATATGGAGAAAAAAAGGAGGTATATTTGAAAGATGTTGCAGATGTAAAATCTACAAGAGATATTAATTACAGAGGTGAAATCCACAAGAGAGGTTGCAGGGGTGAAATCCACAAGAAGCTGCAGGGGTGAAATCCACAAGAGAGGTTGCAGGGGTGAAATCCACAAGAAGCTGCAGGGGTGAAATCCACAAGAGAGGTTGCAGGGGTGAAATCCACAAGAAGCTGCAGGGGTGAAATCCACAAGAAGCTGCAGGGGTGAAATCCACAAGAGAGGTTGCAGAATGAAATCCACAAGAGAGGCTGCAGAGTCAGTTCCACAAGAAGCTGCAAGGGTGAAATCCATAAAAGAGGTTGCAGAAGTGAAATTCACAAGAGAGGCTGCAGGGGTGAAATCCACAAGAGAGGTTGCAGGGGTGAAATCCACAAGAGAGGCTGCAGAGTTGAAATTAACAGGCCTTGGACAAGAGCACAGAGCTGGGAGGTAAGCCTTAGTGAGAAATCCAGTTTGTGAGTCTGGGGGCTTGGAATGCTGGTGCCCTCTACAGTAACAGGAGAGCAGGAGAAATAAAGTGTGGAGCTTTACAGGGAAAAGAGATAAGCTCGGTTTTGGACATAAAGCATTTAAGATGCCTACTGAATATCCAATTCAAGATGTCTGAAAGGTAGCTGGAGGTCGGTAGAGAGGTTGAGGGGAGATAGTTAGATTTGAGAAAGAGATGATAATTAAATCCATGAAAGGATTTATGAGTAAGAGGGTCATAACTGATTTATCTCTATAGACATTCAACTTTAAATACATAACAATCACCTTTATAGCTCTTAGCACACAACAGGTACTCAATCAGCAATTGCTAAATTGAATTTAAATTAATTGAAATAAGAGGCAGGGTGGTATATCTGCAGCCAGCACCAGCCTTGAAGCCAGGGTTCAAGTGCTATCTCTGACATGTGCCGTGGCATATGTCACATGGAAGATACTGCACTGCATTTTCAGAGGGAGATCTGGGAATTCTTTAGATCAGTGAAATGCCAGATCTGGTCCTTATCCTGAGATGAGATAAATATCCTTGAACTTTGAAAGAAATTAGGCTGTTCTCTGACATAACAATTGTCCTTGTTTAGAATTTGAGATTAGAAAAGATCTGATAACTGTACAAATATGCATACCTATATTGGATTTAACATATACTTTAACATATTTAACGTGTATTGGACTACCTACTATCTAGGGGAGGGGGTGGGGGAAGGAGGGGAAAAGTTGAAACAGAAGGTTTTGCAAGGGTCAATATTTATGCCTATGTTTTCTAAATAAAAAGCTATAATAATAATAATAATAAAATGATCTGAGGGGGACAGCAAGGTGGTGCAGTGGATAGAACACCAGCCCTTTAGTCAGGAGGACCTGAGTTCAAATCTGGCCTCAGACACTTACTGCTTCCTAGCTGTGTGACCTGGGCAAGTCACTTAACCCCAATTGCCAAAGGAAAAAAAAAAGGAAAGATCTGGGTCCAAATCTTATTCCCTGTGTGACTTTAACTTTCGTGTGCTTCAGTTTGCTCATCTGTTAAATTGGAGGAGGTAGATTATACAGTGCCTCCAGTCCCAGAATCTGAGAAGTTTGGGATCTGACAGTTAGAAACTAGGAGCCTCAATTTATCTTTCGCAACATCTTCCCATTACTCTTATTTCAATTCTTTGGAGACTAAATCTCATCCCTCTTGCAACGGACAGCTCTTAAAATACTTAGGCTTTAAGAATGAAGGTAATGAGCACTTATTATACACCAAGTATTGCGCTATGCTAGAGGAGGTACAGAGAAAGGCAAAAAGGAAAGTCCCTGATCCCAAAGAGCAGGGATCTTCATGAGGGGGAGATAACGGGAGGGTTGGATACAAAGAAGCCATAAACAGGAAAAGCAGGAGGTCATCCTTGCTGCTGACTGCTGAGTCTTTGCTTCTTCATGCCTGGTCCCTTCCTCTTCTCCTCTCAGGACAGGACTCAAGACCCTTCCCTGTTCTAAGGATCCCCTCCAGCTCCACAGCTCCCACCCTGTCTGTGTGCTCAATCAAGCAGGATGACCGCAGACATCTCTGGCATTCATGACGGACGTCTGGCTGAAGAGAACTGAGGAGATGACCCTGGATCCACATCATTAGATCCCGGCTCTTCAACTGGGAGGACATCTCATTTTACTCTTCATTTTATAGACGAGGAAACTGAGGGATTAATGAAATCCCACCTCTGACACATTGTGAGTGTGACAACGGGCAGAGTCAGATCCCTGAGCCTCAGTTTTCTCATCTGTAAAATGGGGAGAAATAATGCCTGTGGTTCCTCCCAAGCCCCCAACTTTAGCGATTTTCTCCGGTAGTCTGCCGTGCTCAGAATATTCTCCTTGCTCATCTCTGCCTCCTGTCTTCCCCAGCTTCCTTCCACAGGAGAGTACCTTCCTTCTGTTTATTGTTCCCTAGTTATCCTGTCTGGAACTAGTTTGTACACAGCTGTTTGCACGGGGCCTCCCCGTACAGAGCCGGGACTGCCGCTGGCCTTTCTTTTTATCCTCCAGTGCCCGGCAACTAGTAGGCACTTAATAAATGATTATTGACTTACTGTGTTCTAAGGGTCAAATGACATAATCTATTTCTATCCTGGCTGCGCTGCAGCCTCAGCTGCACTCCTCCCTTCTGCAACAGATTTTCCCGGTCTTTCTGAATGTTAATGACTTTCCTTGGAAGTAATCTTCAAATTATCACGTGAATATGGACATGTGGAGTATATGTGTATGTACAGATATACACCTTTTTGTACATAAATGTATATCGGTATATGCATAAATAATACCTGATTTGTACAGTTATTTTTAGGTTGTTTGCTACCCTTCTCCCCCATTAGATTGTGAGCTTTCTGAAAACAGAGACTTGAGTTTTGCCCTTTCTTATACTTCTAGGACTTGACTTGGTAGCTGGCACATAGTAAGCGCTTAATTAATGCTTATTGACTAAAATATTTTTTAACAACTGGTTTTCAATGTAATTGATTTTCTTTGTAATCATATGCATTCTGTTTTCTACATTCGCAATCAGGATTCTGAGGAGGGGTCCAGAGGCTCCACCAGAGTGCCAGAGGGTCTCATGACCTCCCCCCCCCAATGTAAAAACCCTTGGTCTTGAGTTTAGTAAACCTAAAAGTGCCACAGAAGCACGCGCTATTAGTCCTCATTATGGCCACTTTGCAGTGTACAGAACTTTCCCCCAAAGAGAGATAAATAGTGTAAGTATTGCCCCACTTTATATTTGTGCAAAACCCTTTTGAATTTAATATATTATCTCTTTTCCATCTTCACAATGTTCTCCATCTCCTGTTTTATCAAAATGCTCCCCTTGGTCATGGATCTGAGAGGTCAGCTTTTCCTTTCTCACTTATCATTTCATCCTTTATGTCGAAATCATACACCCATTTTGACCCTGTCTTGGTCTAAGGTGTCAGATGCTGATCTCTGCCCAGTTTGGGCCCTATTGCTTTCCAGTTTTCCCAGCAATTTTGGACAGAGAGTGAGTTCTTGTCCCCAAAGCTTGGCTGGTTGGGTTTGTCAAACACTCAGTCACTATGGTCATGATGGGCTGTGTCTTGTGTACTTAACCTAGCCCCCTGATCTAACATGCTATTTCTTAGCCAGTGCTGGGTAGCTTTGATGATTGAGGCTTGATAGGGCAGTCTGACCCCATTTCATACTAACCCAACTTCGGAGACAGATGACCAAATATGGAGCATCTGTTGGCACTTGATTCTGGGTGTCAACGCAATCCACCTCTGACACATTGCGAGGGGGACAACGGGTGGAGTCAAATCCATCATACATTTAGAACTAGAAAGGACCTTTAAGTCTCCTATTTTACAGATGGGGAAACTGAGAAGCGAGATCCCTGGGTGGGCATCCAAGGGCTTTGCTACTGATTACCCACGTGACATTAGGCAAAAGTCATTTAAAGAGATCTGGGATCTGTGAAGTGAGGTGCAATAGGAGGAGGGCTCTGGGTCGAGAGTCAAGAAGAAATGAATTAACCTCAGGCCTCAGGCACTTACTAGCTATGTAACCCTGGGCAAGTCACTTTCCCCAGTCTACCTCAGTTTCCTCATTTGTAAAGTGGGGATAATAATAGCACTAACTTCTCAGAGCTGTGAGATCAAATAAGGTTATATTTACGTTGTTTTAAAAAAGGATTTAGCACAGTACCTGGCCCATAGTAAGTGCCATATAACTGCTTATTCCCTTCTCTTCTTCCTTTCCCCTTCCCCGGGCCTCAGTTTCCCCATCTGTAAAATATGGCTTTTGAAGGTCCTGTCTAGTTCTAAATTTATGATGCCGTGGAAAGACAAATTCAGCCAGCAAGTGTCAAGTGTTTGAGACATTCATTGAGAAGATCGGGCCCTCCTCGGCCCCCAGGAGGCCCTGTCTGCTTCTCACCTGACCTGGGGAGCAGCTTTGGATCAACAATGGCTCCAGGCAAGGTCTATCAAAGCAAGCAGTAAATGTAACGATTTTATTAGGTTGTAACAAAAGGCTGGCTTTTTATTAGATGTCCGTCTGCTTTCTACTTACCTCGGATCTGGAGAGAATGTTCCAACTCCGGGCCAGGCGCTGGCGAGGTCTTCCTTCCCCACCTTGGGAGATCATAGAAAAACAGGTGTGAAAAGCCATTCTTAGCATCCAGCTGTCTGCTTCCTTTAGTCCCCATGTCTTATCAAGAGGCCTCTTGGGGCAGGAGATGATCCTGAACTCCCAATCAGGAAGACCTCATTGGAAACCCTGCCTTAGACACTTAGTAACTTGCCAACTCTGGCCAGATCATTTTGCTTCTCTGTGCCTCACTTTCCCCATCTATAGAATGAAGATAATCAGAGTACTTACTTTCTGGGGCTTGTTATTAGATTCAAGATATTATTTGTAAAGTGCTTTGGAAATTGTTTATTATCATTATTCTGGATTATCTCAAAGAGTCATATAAATGTTGTCATTTTATTTTTATTTTTGAAAGCAACATGTTAAAGGCCATGCTTTCTAATGTTTCTAAGGGTGGAGATGGGTCACTCATCTACTGAGCAGCTTCTTTCCTAGTCTTTTGACCAGATCACTTTTCTTCCCTCTGCCTCAGTTGCCCTATCTGGAGAATGAAGATCATCAGAGCGCTTATTTTCTGAGGTTTGTTGTCAGACTCAAGTAAGATACCATTTGTAAAGCGCTTTGGAGACTGTTTTTGTTTATTATCATTACTCTGAATTATCATGATCAACAGTCTCAAAGAGTCATATAAATGACATCTTTTTTATTTTATTTTAAAAAGCAACATGTTAATAGGTCATATTTTCTAATGTTTCTAAGATGGACCACTCATCTACTCAGCAGCCCCACTAGTAGTCTTAACAATCAGTCTTTGTTGAAACAAAACCTTTTTCCAAAAGTGTCTTTCGGGTACTCTGTGCTCCCACCAAATTGGGCTGATTCCCCCTTACTTAGACTCCCCCCTGTCCCTGGTCCCTCATCTTCCGCTCCATTTTTCTTGCTTTTGTCTAACCCCCAGATTTCTGCCTCCCTTCTCTCCCAGCCCCCTCACACCCACCCTCTGCCGGGAATCTCCTCTGGTACACCCGGGAGAATCCTTGTCATCTTTGGAGGTGATTCAGGTGTCATGAAAACACAAAGCCTCCCCCTGCCTCCCCCTCAGGCTTTCTCCCTCCTCACTTTTACGCAGCAATCCGACTTTGTGGCTGTGCTGCATGCAGCTCCTTACAGGCCAGGACCATTTCTGTGCATACCCCAAACGTTGACCACTTGACCAATTTGTCCAAGTAGCCTCCCATCATTTGGCTTAGGGCGTTTTTCTCTCAGATTCCTATATGCGAACTAGCAAACATAGCCACAAGCACTTTGCTTGGGGTAGCTGCAGGGGATAGCTTCCTGAAGTCAGGAAGCCAAAACTGCAAGAGTTCAAATCTGGCTTCAGACCCTTAACTAGCGGTGTGAACCTGGGTAAGTCACTTCACCCTGTTTGCCTCAGTTTCCTCAAATGTAAAATGAGCTGGAGAAGGAAATACCAAATCCCTCTAATATTTCTGCCAAGAAAACCCCAAATGGGGTCACAGAGTTAGACAAGACTCAAAAACAACTACAACATCAAAGTGCTTGAGTCTTTTTCAAAGAGATAAAGGGGGTTATAGGAAGGGTGAATATGTTTTTTTGGTCAGAGTTTGAGATAGCTCCTGTCTTTCTTTGTCCTAGGTAGACTGCTTGATCTCAGTAGTTCTGAGCTGCAGTAGGGTTTAAGCCCATTGGGTATCTCCACAATTTGGCATTAACATGATAGGCCCAAGGGAAGAACTGGCTCAGGTCAGAAACAGAGCAGATCAGAGCTTCTGGGCAGATCAATATCGGGATCAGACCATCAATAACCACTGAATTTCCAGCCTAGGCATGCTAAGGAGATCCAGGGTATAATAATTGATGATGATAAAATAATAACAATAGGCAACTATCTCAAAGTTGATGGAGTCTTTTCCATATCATTTGAATAATTTTATTTGGAAAAAGCACTTGGCACAGTGGCTGGCACATAATAGGTGCTAAATGCTGGTTTTCTTTTCCTTTTCCTTCAAATTAGGAAAGGACCCAACACTGCTAAGACAAGGGAAGAAACAGTCACATGTGGTGTCTGGAATTCACTCGACAAACCTTTAGTAAACACTTATTGGGGATGGTAGCTTGCTAGAGTGGACAGAGAGCCCAGAACTGGTGCTCCCTGGTTGGGTGATTCTGGACAAACAAGTTAAGCCTTTCAGTGGCAATCCTAAGATTTTCTGATAAACTCCTAATGAATTGCCCAGCGGTGAAGGGAGTTCCCATAGGGGGAGATCCCCACATCAAGAAAGTCACTAGATTAAAAAGGTGTGGTATTAAATGCTGGGGTACAGATTTAACAGGAAAAGCGTTCTTGCCTTCAGTGAGCTTACATTTTACAGGGGGATATCAAATGGATCTAGAAAAGTTCCAGGTGATGGAAGAAAGGAATAAATGGGAGATCCAAGAACTGTGGGAAAACTGGAGTGAGGAGAGCTCACTGACAATTGGGAGGGACAGGGAAGCTTCACAGGGGAGGTGCCTTGTAGAATTCAGGGAGAAGGGGTTGGGGGCCAAGGTTTTCCTTGTTAAAAAGTCACAAAAAAATGTACTTCTTTGATGTTTCTGTACTTAGAGGGTACCTCCTGGGGTCCAAGCTTCTTTCCCCAATATTCAATTGATTGCCAAAACCTGCAATATCTGTCATAAAGGCCCTCTTTCTTGCCAGCCCCTCCCTTCCCCTGCACAGATCCAGATCATCTCCTCTGCCTAGATCATGGCAACAATGTCTGCTGGGCCATCTGGGGAGGGGAGCAGGGGTCTGCTTGCCTGAAGTCTCTCCTTACTCCAGTTTCCCCTCCCCACTAAAGTGATTTTCCTAAAGGACAGGTCTGACCACTTCCCTATTCAATAAACCCTAGTGGCTTCCTAACGCCTGCAGGGCCAAGTGCAAAATGCTCTGTTTGGTATTCATTCCCTAATCCCCCCCCATTTTTCCCATCTTCCTCAGTCTTTTTACAGACTGCCCTCTCCCATATTCCCCCCCTTCTCCCCCCCCCCCCCATCTCTGATCAAGTGACCTGGCTTCCTGGCTGTTCCTCCAATGAGAGAGTTTCTGCTTCCAGCAGTTTATGTGGCTGCCTCCCCCCTCCCCCCATTTCTGCTTCCCTGGTTTGCTCTGGTCCCAACTACCATCCCACATTCTATAGGAAGCTTTTCTGCTCTCCCTTAATGCTAATGAAGGCTAATGAAGGCATTTAATGCTCGTGCTTTCCCTCTGCTGATTATTTCCAATTTCTCCTGTATACATCTTTTCAAAAATGTAATTATTTGCCTGTTGCCTCCCCCATGTATCCCCCTGAGGACTGTCTTTTTTTTTCAATCCCCATTACTTAGCACAGTGCCTGGTAGAAAGTGGGTGCCTAATAAATATGTATTAATTGGCTGATACTTCTTTTCATTAGGAGATTTATCGAATCCCCCTCCCAGCCAGGCCACCAAATGAAAGGGAATCTGCCCTCCCTTTCCCTTCCCCCTCCCCATCCCCATCCCTTCTTCCCCAGTGAGAACTGTCGTTTAGTTTTTTGAAGCAGATCTGTGCTTTCACTGACCAGGGGGACTCCCGGTGAGAGAACTCCGTCTCCCCTAGTGGCTCGAGGCCCTGGCCCAGGGTCACCCCACCAGTTTGTGTCAGAGAGGGACTTAAATGCAGGTCTGCCTGTCTCTGAGGGAGGCCTGTTCTCTGGCCATTCTAGTCGGCTGCTTCTCTTAAGGTAGCCCCCTTAAGGTAGCCCGGGGCTCAGCGCCCACCTGCCTCCCGGAGAGGCCATGGAGCGTTGCAGCAAACGCTTTCAGCTCCCGAAAGCACTTTGGAGGCTGCAGGTGCCGTCCGGACTCCCAGGACCAGGCTGCTCGCTGTTGTTATTGCTGCCGCCGCCGCCGCCGCCGCCAGGGCGCTCGCTCAGAGACGTTTTCAGGGAGTCGGGATCGAGCTGGTTTTTTCTGAGGGACTGAGGTGTAAATGGACCTGGGGTGGGGGCGGGGGCTGCGGCCTGGAGGGGCTCGGCTACTCACCATCTGCCCGTATGTGGGGGCAGGCGGGACTTAGTTTCCTTCTCTGAAAAGCAGAGTGCGGAAGCGGATGAACTCTGGAGGAGTGTTTGTGCCCCGGCTCCCCGCGTCGGATCTGGCTTTCCCAGAGCGCCGTGCGGGCCGCTGCCTCCCGGCTCGGCCCGGTCGGGACCGGTGGCCAGAGGGGTAGGAGGGAGCCGAGCCACCCCTGCATTGCAGGGGGCCCGCGAGATCTGCTCAGATCCCAATCGCCAGAGGGAGAGGGGGCTCGCTCCCGCCCGCCCGCCCTCCCTCCCCGCTCTCTCCCTCCCCCCTCCCTCCTCGAGATCCTGCCTCGGGCCCCGAGCCAGGACTCATTTCAGGGCTCCCCTGGCAAAGTCCCACGCTGTCGAGAAAAAAACCACACGAGTCCACGGGTGATTCCATGCAAGGGGAGCTTTAATAAGTCACACTTATTCGGGAATCACTGGCACATGCCTCCGAAGCTGCTGAGCGACACACGGACACACAGACACACGGACACACGAACACACACAACGACGCGGGGAACTTTATTTCTGAACATCTAGCCCCTCTTTGGTAAGCGAGTCTCACCCCCTCCACCCCTGTAGCTACCGTCGAGCGAACACAGCCGCCTGGATTTCTGGTGTGGGCTTCGGACTTGGGAGCCAATTTCGCCAGGTGAATCGTGAAGATGGGGAGCCGAAGGAGTCTATACAGCCTAGGCGAGTTAGGGGTTGTCGAGCAAACAATCGCGAACGCTTAAAAACAATGGGACTCGTGGCTTTATCAAAAGGGGGGCTATGACATTATTCAAAACACGTCCCGGACTTTGGAGTCAAATTTGTGGGGTTTTGGGGGCAAATTTTTCTTCAAAGTTCAGAATACGTCGACACAGTCAATGCCGGAGGTCGTGGTGATTTTCCCGAATTTTTTTTTGGTCAATAGAGTCTCGGATCCCTCCCCCTCGAATAAACGTTTAACGTCTGGGTGACATTTTGGGATTTCTTTCCCCCCCACCCCCAGAGGACATTAGTTCGTACCCATTTTGTTGTGGTGGTGGTGGTGGTGGTGGTGGTTTTAGAGCGTGAACCACGAGCTGGGATTCCTCATCAACAAAATCGCTAATGCTGTGGGTGACACTTTCCGACAGGGAGGAGCAGTCCGTACCCCTACGACAGACACCATGCAAGGAAAGCGAGGGGTCCTGCTCGGCGACCTCCGGGCTTACATGAGACAGCACTTGCCTCGCAGGCGGGCGGCGCGGGTGGGCGCCTTGGCTTTCTTGCCGTCCACCTGTAGACACACGGGCCTCCGCTTCTCCAGGTTGAGCAGCTCCTCGAAGAGCTCCTGCACGTTGGAGTTGTTCTTGGCCGAGGTCTCCATGAAGGAGCAGTTCCACTTGTTGGCCAGGGCCTCCCCCTCGCTGGCCTGCAGCTCCCGCTGGTCCTCGTCGGTCTTGTTGCCCACCAGCATGATGGGCACCTTCTGCACGTCGCCTTTGATCTGGCGGATCTGCTCGTAGATGGGCAGCAGGTCTTCCAGGGACTGCTTGCTGGTGACGGAGTAGACCAAGATGAAGGCGTGACCCTTGGAGATGGACAGCCTCTGCATGGCCGGGAACTGGTGACTACCTGTTGTGTCGGTGATCTGGAGGGTGCAGACGCTCTTCTCGCAGCAGATGACTTGGCGGTAGGTGTCCTCGATGGTGGGCACGTAGGTCTCCCGGAAAGTGCCCCGCACGAACCTCAGCACCAGGGAACTCTTGCCGACTCCGGCGGCCCCGAACACCACCACCCGGTAGTCGTTGCTCTGCTCCGGCATCTCGGAAGCTCGGTTGGGAGCTGGAGGGAGTGAGAAACAGCTGCCGCCGCCGCCGCTGCCGCTATCCTGCTGCTGTGCGCTGAGAGGCGAGCCCGGGAGTGAGAGAGAGGATGCTGGCTGCAATCTCCACTCGGGGGTGGGGCACGGCTGGGAGGGGGGCAGCTTTGCCCACTCAGCTTCGGTGTTTACCTGGCCAGTGGGGAAGCGACGAGACGGGCGGGGAGGAGGAGACGAATGGAGAGAGGCAATTGCTCACTCAAACTTGTCCTATCATCTGCCCCTGACGGAGCCCCCCCTCCCACCAGCGAGTTCTGCGCCCCCTCCCCCCGGAAAAAAGCCAAAACGGCATAAACATGCATCTTAAAGGGATGGCGGGTTTAGGAAGGGGGGGGTGCAGCTCATGGATGTTATTTAGGACCTGCCCCCTCCCCTTTCCCCAGCTTTGCCAATCTCCCATACCCAATAGCCGTTGTAGCTGTGGACCCTGGGGTGTGGGGAAGAGGGGGCCAGGGAAGGGGGGGGGCTGGGAGCCCGGATTATGGAGGAAGAGAGGGCTAGATCTGGAGGCAGAGAATTCAGACCTCGGCTCTTCCACCGGCTATGTGACCTTGGGCAAAGTGTTTATGCTCTCTGAAACTCAGTTTCCTGATCACGACGTGGGGCTTGGGGACTGGATGACTTAGGAGTTCCCTGCAGCTTTAGATCATTGATCTAATATCAATCCCTCAGATTCGGCTCAGTGTATACCCCCGGCAAATGTGGAAGCAGTCTGGCCAGTCACCGTCCCCTCCCTCCAGCCACACAGCTCCACATCAGCTCAGGGGCAAGATGGAAGAACACAGCTCCACATCAGCTGAGGGGCAAGATGGAAGAACACAGCTCCACACTCAGCTCCACACTCAGCTCCACACTCAGCTGAGGGGCAAGATGGAAGATTTGCAGGGAGAAATTCCCCTTTCCCTCCCTCCCTCCCTCCCTCTCCCTGCTTCCCAAGCTCCTGCCAGACAAGGCTTCCACCCTTTTCTCTTGCAGATCCCACTCCCCCCCCTTCTTCCCAGTCTCTACAAATGAACTCCGCATTTCTAAGGCCCAGGCCCCCCACCGCAACCCCAGACAATCAACAAGCATTTAGTGGGGGATCTCTCTGGGTCAGACATGTTACTAACATAAATATCAAATGTAAAGTTCCTGCCTTAGAAGTGTACCTTCTCTTCAGGAGGGAGGGTGGGGAGATTAAGCAACATCTCTGCCTCCCCTGATTTGGGCAATTCCAAAGCCCTCAGATCCTGAGTCTGAGACTTCTACAGCCCTGAGATTCCCAGATACGGGGAGCAGACTGGTCCCTATGGTTCCTGCATCATGTTGTACTTAGAAAGCAAAATCAGTGAGCTAGTCCAATGGTGGAAGGTAGTAAACAAGGATGGATTTATTCAGCATCCTGTGGCAAGCTGATGATGCAGAGAGAGGCAAGTGCATGATCTCTGCCTTCAAGAAGCTTCCATTCCACTGGAGAAGAGAGCACAGAGATCTGAGCTACCCCACAGCCTGCAGGCCATATCAGCCTCACAGCCTGGCAGAGAATAGACAGCGCCAGACTAAAAGGTAATTGGGAAATAGTTAACAAAATCAACACAGAGAAAACAATATAAATTATCTCACAATCTGGAGACTGAAGGGATCTTTATGTAAATATGAATGCTCCTGAACATCCCTGATGTCAAACCCAAAGCACCTAGGAGACATTTTCAGAGGAGATGGAAAGCAATCTGCAAAAAGCAGAAGAGGAGGGAAATAACAAGCCTTCTTAGAGCAGCTGAGCTTTAGAATCTTGAAGGAAGCCAAGGAAACCAAGAGGTGAGGGACTGAGAGAAAGCAGGACTAAATGCAGCACTGGAGCTCAGAGACCTGAATTCAAGTTATGCCATTGACAAGGGCTGGCTATAGGACCCTGGACAAGGCATTTAACTTTCCAACCTCAGTTTCCTTGTCAGCAATAGGGAGTTTTGAAAAAACAACTAAACTCCAAGATTGTTTTGAGGACCAAATGAGATCCTGTACAGAAAGTACTTTGTCAAAATGAAAGTTATTTGCTTGCATTTGTAATACTAGCACTCAGCACAGTGCCTAGCACATAGTTGGCTCAACGAGCATTTATTAAGCACTTACTATATGCCAAGCACTGTGCTAGGTGCCAAGAGTATGAATATAAGGAAAAGAAAGACAGGTCTTGCCCTCAGAAAGCTTACCTTTCAGTGAGGGAAGGTAATATCCAAAAGAAAGGTTATAAGGGGAGGAGGGAGCAAGATTCACTGGCGGAATGGTGGGAAAAGTCTCCCGAGTCAGGAGTAAAGTTTGGAAAGGAATGAACACTGCCTGGCCCAGACATTCTTCCTAAAATGGACTTTCTGGGAAGAAGCCACCAGAGGCAGGGGACCACAGGGGCAGGATGAAGTTCCAGGGGGGAAAAGCCAGTCAATAAGCATTTATTATGTGCCTACTATATTCTCTACAGAGAAAGGCAAAGGACAGCTCCTGAGGAGTTCCCACACTTCAGGGGAGACAACAGGCAGACAGCTATGTTCTCACAAGCTCTAGACAGGATAACCGGCAGAGGAAAGGCACTAAGATGGGGAGGGATTAGGGAAGGCCCCCCGCAGAAGGGGGATTTCAGCTGGGACTTAAAGCCCAGAAAGGCAGGAAGCAGGATGAGAAGGGAGAGCATTCCAGCCCGGGATCAGGGCTATTGAAAACGTCTGGACACCGAGAGGTGGAGGCAGAGTGAGGAGGCCCGGGCACTGGGGAAGCTGCAAAGTTTGGGTGGGGCTAGGGTAGGGAGGGCTCTGAGAGCCTGGGGGAGGCTTTCCTGGCGGCTGCTGGAGTTGATGGGGCAGGGGGCTGGCGGGGCTTCAGGAAGAGCCCGAGGGCGGCAGGGAGCGGGAGAGGGAGGGAGGGGAGGCCGGGGGCGGAGGCGGCCCCCAGGGGGTGTTGCAGCAGTCCAGGCAGTGGTGATGGAGACGTGCACCAGGGTGTGGCAGCATCAGAGAAGAGAAGGGAGCATATTGGAGAGATGTTGTCAAGGTGAAAGCAACAGTCCTTGGTAACAGCCTGGAGATGGAGAGGGAGGCAGCTGAGCAGATACCCCAGGCGGGGAGCCCGGGGGATGCGGGATGCTGGAGCCCAGCACCCGCGGGGAAGTTTGCAAGGGGGGCTCTGGGGAAGCTGGCCAGCGCAGGGGTGGACGGCTGGGAGGAGGATGCCCGGGGGACTTCCATTCCAAGATGTCTGAGCTGCATTGGAGATGCAAGTCTGGAGAGGTTAAGGTTGGATAAATAGATTTGAGAACCATGAGCATAGGGATGATAATTAAATCCATTCGAGCTGATGAGATCACCAAGTGAAGCAGGATAGAGGGAGAAAAGAGGAGGGCTCAGGGTTAGTGGGCAGGGGAGGGAGGGGGAGCTCGAAGGGAGGGGGAGTAGCGAGCGAGGGGGGGACGAGGAGGGAGGGGGCGGCGGGGAGCCGCGAGGGAGGGAGCGGGAGCGGGCTGGGAGCAGACGCCCGGGGGGAGCGGGAGGTGCGGCAGGCTCCCGGCCACCGCAGGGAGGGTCCAGGTGAGGTTGTGTAACACGCGTCTGGGGGGGCAGAACAGCAGCAGAATCTTCTCCTCCCCACTCAGCAGCCCGCGTGGAGGGGCCCAGGGATGGGGAGCGAGCCATAGCACAGCCTTGCAGAGACACAGCTCCCCGGCTAAACGCCCCGCCCGCCTCTGGCCAATCACGACGCGGTCCGACGGAGCCTCGCACTGCCCGGCCAATCCCCGCCCATTCCGCTTTTCCAGGGCTGGCGGCTTGTCCAATCGCCGAGAGGAGGTAACCAAGTTCCGCCCACCCCCTCTCTCCGTTGCTAGGGCCGCCCGAATCCAGCCTATAGGAAGGCTCTGGGCTGCTGTGGCGCTCGGGGGGCGGTGCTACCGTCCGCCCCCCCCATGTTGGCGGTATACAATTATATAATTCTTTGGGGAGGGGGGCAGCGAGCTTGGCAACAGGGCCTTTCGCGTTCAATATCGCGAGATTACCGCAGACTCTCCAAGATAAATTATACGTCTTAGTTAGTTGGAATGTTTGCAGTGGAAGGTTTATACCGGTTTAAACCGGAATTGCGCATGCGTGTCTGAGCTAGCTGGTTAGCAGGTTTGCGCATGCGCTCAAGCCCTTCCAGAAGCTTTAGAAAGAGGGAGGATTAAGACCCTCCCTCCCTCCCCCTCTCTTGGGGAGGGACAAGAAAAAGACACCCCTCCCCCCAAACACGCACAGACTCTCCTTTGGAGAGACGAGAATAAGGGACCCCTTTCCCTCCACTCTCTTGTGTGTAGGTTAAAATAAGAAGCTCTTCCCCCCCCCCCCACTGCCTCTGTCTCTTGTCTGTCTCTGTCAGTCTGTCTCTCACTCCCCCCTCCCCCACTGCTCTCTTCTACGAAGGGGCAAGACCAGAAACCTCCCCCCCAAACACTCTCCTGGGGAGGGGCAAGAACCAGAGGACCCTCTCCCCCCACTCTCCTGGGGAGGGGCAAGAACCAGAGGACCCTCAGCCCCCACTCTCCTGGGGAGGGGCAAGAACCAGAGGACCCTCAGCCCCCACTCTCCTCCTGGGGAGGGGCAAGAACCAGAGGACCCTCAGCCCCCACTCTCCTCCTGGGGAGGGGCAAGAACCAGAGGACCCTCAGCCCCCACTCTCCTCCTGGGGAGGGGCAAGAACCAGAGGACCCTCTCCCCCCACTCTCCTGGGGAGGGGCAAGAACCAGAGGACTCTCAGCCCCCACTCTCCTGGGGAGGGGCAAGAACGAGAAACTCCCACCCCCCACTCTCCTGGGGAGGGGCAAGAACCAGAGGACCCTCAGCCCCCACTCTCCTGGGGAGGGGCCAGAACCAGAGGACCCTCAGCCCCCACTCTCCTCCTGGGGAGGGGCAAGAACCAGAGACCCCCCTCCCGCCGCCCTCTTTCCCAGGCCTGGTGCCAAGGACGAACTTCTCTGAGCCGGAGTCGCCAGGGGATGATTTCCTTAGTCTGTGCCCACGAATCAGAGGGAAACAGGCCGATGTGCATCTATTAAGCACCTGACCTATGGCCGCCACAAGGAGGAAAACTAGCGAACCCGCCCTGCCCTCGGGGAGCTCCCTCTCGAAGGGAAAGGCCGCACTCAGGGGAGCCCCCTCAGCCACCCGCATAAAGGGCTTCCCGGGGGAGGCGGGATTTTAGCTGTGTTCCGAGTCCAGAAGCGAAGGGAGGACATTCCGGGCTTGCGGCGCAGGTAGAAAACTGGCCCAGGCCCCGGAGGAGGAGCGTCCCCTGTGTAAGATGGCAGGGAAGAGGAGGGGGAGGCCGGGGAGACCGCGCTGGAGTGCGGGGGGCTCGCCCTGAGGGCCGGCATCTCCTGGGGAAGGGAGGGCTGAGGGGACCTTCTGTTTAGGACGCTCCCTTTGGCAGCTGACAGGAGGGGGGGCTTCGGGCAGCCCGCCCCCCAGCAGCTGCAGCCACAGTCCAGGTGTGAGGCCTGGGGGCCTGGCCCCAGGAGGGGGCTCGACGGCTTGCTTGGGCACCAAGGCAGGGTCAGGGGCCTGGGGCTCGGCGCTGCGCCCGTTTCCCTGGACTTACCTGCTGATGACGCCGGGGCCGCCAGAGAAATCCGCCCTCTGCTTCCTCAATTCGCATTAGGGTGCCGGGCTGCAAGGGGGGGGGAGGAGGAGCGGGGGGGAGAAGGTTACACTCCCAGCACAGCCAGGGTTCTAGGCTGTCGGCTCCAGAAGCAGCACAAGCATCAGTATCAGCGCATCTCTGGTCACCAGCCAACGTGTCCAGGCCTTTGTCCTGGCAGACTGGGGGCTACAAACCCTTGTATTTAAGGGACCTTTGTCTTTGGCTTTTTGGGGGGCATGTGCCCAGTAGGGAGTCAAAAGGTACGACTGGGCTGCTCTTGCAAACTGAAATCCGGAAAAGTTGGACCAGCTCTCAGCCCTTCCAGAGTTACAACCTTTCCTTACAACCTTTCTCAGCGTCCATCCTTCCAGATCTGTGGGCTCTATCTGATATCCTGCATTCTCTCCTCTAGGACTGTTGTGATCCCCCTCCTCCTCCTCTTCTTCATTCCTCTCCTTCCTCCCCCTCTTCCTCCTCCTCCTCCCTCCTCTGGCTACTCTTTCCCTTCTGGCTCAGCATCTTTTTCCTGCCCATTCCCTGTAGGTGTTTGCCAGAGCAAGAGCCCCTTTCTCTTCTCTCTCAGCACGATCTTATTTGGGGAATACACCGGTTCCTGGGAGTTTAATTATCATCTCTTTTCGGAGAGCTTCTAAATGTATTCCTCATCAAATGTATTCATTCATATGGACTGAAATTGCTCTTCTCAACCCCATTCTCCCATCACCAACTGCCTGAAGACACATCTTAGATCGGCCACCCTGCAAACATCTCAAACTCAAGCTGTGCCAAATAGAACTTGTTATATATATTTTCTCTGAACTTTCCTGTTCCTGTCCAGGACACCACCATACTTTTGATCATCCGAGTTCACAATCTTTTACCCTCTTTTATCCTTTTCTTCCTCTTCTTCCTCACTCCCCATCTCCAAGATGTTATTCAATCTTGTCATTTCTACAACATCTCTAGCACTTGCATCCCTCTCTGAAGCCAGAACCCCACATAAAAGCTTCATCCCTGCTGTCTAGGACTATTATAGTAGCTTCTAATTAGTCTCGCTGCCTTCCATCTCCCCCAATCTAAGCCTTCCAAAGTGGTTCTCCTACAATGCAGGCAGGTCTGACCCGCTCACTCCCCTACACAATTAACGTTAGTGATTCTCCAAGACTTCTGGCAGCCAGTAGAGACTTACTTGTTTGGAAGTACTGAAACCTGTCCTCTTCCTACCTTCCCAGTTTTATTGTACCCTACTTTCTCCCTCCTTCCCAATTTGACAATCTCTTCATTCTGGACTGTTCTTCATACACAGGACTTCATTCCCTCTATGAGCTTTTGCATTGACAATGAATTCCCTCCTCATTTCTGTCTCTAGAAACCTTGTTCTTTAAGGCTAACTGAAGTATCATCTAAATGAAGGCTGCTGCTGGTATACCCTCCCCCCAATGATTTGTCCCTTGTTTTTATATACTCATATATGAATGCAGCTTCTAGAATCACAGATTCCAAGATCCCATCTTTTCCCTCCCTTCTTTCACAGGGGAGGAAGCTTGAGGACCAGAGGGCCGCTTGGAAGGCCCAGGCCTTCCCTCCAGATGCCCTGCTCTGTGCAGGATGCTCGCCACACCTCCCCATGGAAGCACCGCCATCTATCCAGCGCCCAGAGAAGTGAGTCCTCGGAGGCCGTTCAATCTCGGCTTCGCCACTAGAGCCAATCACTTGCCTGATGGTGTCATTTCCACTCGGGTCATGCTCGTAATTGTTGACAACTGACTCCAAAAAGTGCTCCATAACCTGCACGAGTCACACTTTCTCCATCATCTTAAAAGCTCAAGCCCCAAAACACCAAACCAAGCCCTGCTTTTGAGGTGAGAAGGCCCGCACCAACTGCCGCCAGGCTGGCTGCAGCACACCCTGGTTTTACTTCCTCCGCCATATTTCTTCCATCCCCTTCTCTTTATACACAAACCTACCACCCTCGCTCCCATCAATCAGCCTTTTTATTTAAGCACCTACTAAGTGTCAGGGGCTGTGCTAACAGCCTTGTTATCTCTTTTCTGGACTATTTCTACCACCTCCTAATTGTTCTCCTTGATGCCGTCTTTTCCCTTCCCAGTCTATCTTTCATGTGACTGACTGCTGGAGACTACTCAAGAAACTTCAATGGCTTCCACTGTCTCTAGGAAAAAATACAGACTTTTTAGCTTGATGTCCAAAGACTTCTGGTTCTAGGCCATCTTTCCAGCTCTAATTTGTATGATTCTCCAAACTAAACTCCATGTTCCAGCCAAGCTGACTGGCGGTTTCCTGGACTCCTGTGCTAGCTCCTGCCAGATACCTTTGTGGAATGACTTTCTACTCACTTCTATACTCTGTGGTTGTGCACACTTAGCTACTGCTGTCCTTCACTTCTGCCTCTTGGGCTCTCCAAGTTCCTGAGGAGAGGGACTGTTTTATTTTTGTCCTAGTTCCTAGCAGTGTCTGACCCACAGTAGGTACTGCATGCTTGCACTTGCTTGACTATCTCCTCTGCACCCTTCCTTCTCTTTGCATTTCCAGTGCTCAGCCCAGTGCCTGACATGGGGTAGTCAATAAAAGCTCACTGACAGATTCGAATCCCGAGCTCCTTCAAGGGTCAGTTAAATTACCATTGCTTTCATGGGGTTTGTTGTGTTCCCCCATTTGTTCGTGCTCCACTGACTTCCCTACGACGACCACCACCACCACCAAATGACGCCATATTGATTTGTCTGTTTCGTGGTAAACTGTCTTGGTAAAATGCAAAGTTCTTGAGGACAGGTTTTGTGTGTGTGTGGTGGGAGGGGGCAGGCATAAAATAGGTACTTAATAACTATTCATCAAATTGGAATTGTTTGATTTGATATTTTCTTTAAATATTCTGTCTGCCTCTGCCTTTGTCTCTATCTCTGTCTCTCTTTCCCCCTCAATCTCTGTCTCTTGTCTCTCTCTCTCCATCTCTCTTGTCTTTCTCTCCATCTGAGTGTCTCTTGTCTCTCTCTCCATCTCTGTCTGTCTGTCTCTTGTCTCTCTCTCTCCATCTCTGTCTGTCTGTCTCTTGTCTCTCTCTCCATCTCTGTCTGTCTGTCTCTTGTCTCTCTCTCCATCTCTGTCTGTCTGTCTCTGTCTCTATCTCTCCTCTCTCCTTCTCTATGTGTGTGTCTCATCTCTTCAGCTCCCAGAGGCTTAATTTTTATCTCCATGTCAATGGCTCCCGGATCTTTCTATCCAACTCAGCTCTCTCCTGAGCATCACGTCCAAATGACTATCTGAAATCCATCATGTCCAAAACGAAGCTCCTTGTCTTTTCCTCCAAGTCTCCTTCTTCTGCCTGTCTGGCCTTCCCTGAGGGTTCCCCCACCACCCTCCCCTCTTCCTAAGAGTCGTCTTGAGCTCCCTCTTGCCACCAGGCCCTTCTATTCTAAGCCTGGGTCAGCGGCGGTGCTTCGGAAGCCTCGCTGCGAGGTGCCTCCTGCTTAGGGCCGCCTCTTGTCGCCTTTCACCCAGACCTTTGCAGTAGCCTTTTCATTGGCCTCCCATCCTCCAGCCTCCCCTCTCCAAACCATCCTCCCCACAGCTGCCAGAATCATACTCGGGTCTGACCGAGTCACTTCCACGCTCCCAGAACCTCATTGTTTCCTGTAGAATCAAACACAAACGCCTCCATTTGACATTTAAAGACTTTCCCAATATGCCTTCTGCCTCCCCTTCAGACTCCCTCCTCCCGTCACATACAGCTCAGTCCCGATTTAGTGAGAACAATGAATCTCCCAAAGTGGAAGCACGTCTTCGAATTCACACTATTTCAAGTTATAATTATGCAAACTCTGGCCATTGATTTCAGCCCAATGGGAATATGCTGTGGCAAAATAAAATGGAGAGGGTCGGGAAGCCGGCGTTCAGATCCAGCCTCAGACACCTACTGGGTGATCCCGGCCAAGGCACATAACCCCTGTTTATCTCGGAGCCAGGTAGGTAGCTGAGTGGACAGAGCCTGGGCCTGGACTAGGAAACAAGTTCAAATCCAGTCTCAGACACTCCCTAGCTGTGTGACTCTGGGCACATCAATTAACCTCTGTCTGCCTCAGTTTCTTCAGCTGTAAAATGGGGACAATAATAGTGCCTATCTCCAGGGATTATTGAATGAATCAAATGAGAGATGTGCTTTGGAAATCTTCAAGCGCTCCCATTATTATTGTTATGCTTATTTCTACTATCTTGCAGGCAGACTGGTCACTCCGCACAGTCCCCTTTCTGTTTCCCTCCCCCTTCCTAGAATGCTTTGCTTTCTTAACTGCCTCTTAGATTCCCTGGTTGGCTCAAAACGCATCTCCAACACTCCCAGAAACCTTCTCCCAAACCCTGGGCCTCCCCTCCAAAATGACTTTCTATTTGATTGGTAGACAAAGGTTCGGAGACAGAGACACAGACTTGGGAGGGATCAGGAGCCATCGGCACAAGCATCTGATTTTATAGAGATGAAACAGCCCCAGGAGGATGAAGTGAGCTGCAGCATTTGAACCCAAGTCCTGTGGGCTTTTCAATGAGACATCATTTACTAGGCAGCCCCAGCTAGGGAACCAGTCCCTGTGATAGGAAGACCTGCATTTAAGCTCTGCCTCCAGCGCTGACTGCCTGAATCGCCTTGGGCAAGTGTCCGTGTCCTAAGCCACTGCCCAAGACTCTTAAGTTGAATTATCCTAGGCTGGCAGTTTCCTCATTGTCACTTCCTGTGCCAGTGAAATCCCAGGTCTCCTCCCAAATCCGCTCCATAGACTCCAATGTGCAATTACCGTCACCCCTAGTCCTTGGGGGTCAGGCCTGGTTTTGTCTCTAGAAGGATACCTGACAGGTGGCATGCAGTAGGAGTTTAATAAATGTTTTCTGCTTGATAGTAGCCGTGTTCTAATATTTGAATGGCTGTCCCATAAAGAAGGAATCAACCTATTCAGTTTAGCCTTGAAGACTGGACCAGGAATGTCCAAAAAACCTTCCTGACAGAGCCAATGGGCAGCGGGATGGGCCGCCTCCGGCAGTACCAACTTTCCCCTCTTCCCGAGGTCAAGCTCCATTAGTCTGTGAGCTCCTTGAATGAAATAACTGTTCCTTTGTCTTATCTGCACCCCTGCCTCTTAGCCTGGTGCCTGACATACAGTAGGAGCTTAATAAATACTTACTCACTTGACCGGATGACCGCTGTTGAGTAGATGGTAGAGCAGATCTCTCTGCGGTAGCCTGGTTGAATTAGATTGTCCTAGAGTTCCTTCCACCCCTGAGCTTCTGTCTCCAGGCCAGAAGCTAGAGTTGAAATCTGGACTCCTCCCCTCCTTCCCATGGGGAACCTCAGGCAAACCAATTTAGCTCAGTTTCCTCAAATGTTAAGGGAGGACCATAATACTAAGTCCTCAGTCGGATGGGAGGAGGGGTGAATGCAAGGATGCTCCCTTAAAATCCAAGCCCCTCAAATTAGTGATTATCTGTATTTCTGGGACCTGTTGTCCAGTCTTCCCAGCAGATCCCGGTGACAACACGAGCAGCTTCACGCCTCCCCTACGCCCAGTCACGTATCAAAGGCCACATTTATTGTCAGTACAGCTGGAACGGGCAGGGGGCGGCAGGAAGACTATTTAAAGACAGGGTGCCTGGCAGCGTATCGGGATATGCTGAGAAGCCGGATCAGCCCCAGCCCGGCCCAGAACAGGCTCCCCAGAGGGCCCACACGGACACCCTTTTCTGGGGCAAAGACCTGGGGAACCCAAGCTAAGCCAAGGCTGAGCAGGAGGAAGGGGGAGCCTGAGAAGTAGGCATGCAACACTGAGCTGCAGCCCTGCCTCCAGTCTATTCGCTAGCGTTTCAGGAAGGAGGGCTGCAAGGGACTTCGGAGAGTACTTAGCCCAGCCTCTGGGGTGAGGAGCCCTAACAGGAGTCCATCTGCAGCCAAGAACCTCTTCCTTATCACTTTCCAGGGGGGGAAAGCCCAGAAAAGATTTTCCCATGCTCAGAAGCATCCATGCTCCCCAGGAAACAAAGCCCCAAATGCAGATCTATCTAGTTACTACTTTCTAGGTTCAAATTCAAATCCTCAAAGTGACTGATCACTCCCCAAAACCTATATTCCCTTCATCCCAGGAAAGCCTGGCGATAACAGCCTGATGGGCCAAAAAAGGCCTTTGCAGCTGCCCAGGGGGCCCTCACCCAGCAGTCTGGGAGTGCTGGTAGTCCGAGAGGCCGTTTGGAGGGTCTTGAATGGGAAGGACACAGGGCTAGTGAAGAGCTACTGAGGCTGGAGCCGAGGATGCTACTGAGGATGCTGCTGAGGCTGGAGCCGAGGATGCTGCTGAGGATGGAGCCGAGGATGCTGCTGAGGATGCTGTGGAGGATGCTACTGAGGATGTTGTGGAGGATGCTGCTGAGGCTGGAGCCGAGGATGCTGCTGAGGCTGGAGCCGAGGATGCTGCTGAGGATGCTGTGGAGGATGCTGCTGAGGCTGGAGCCGAGGATGCTGCTGAGGCAGATATTTAGGCAGATGCTGAGGCTGATGCTAAATATTCTCCAGTCTCCTCTCCTCTCTTCTCTTTTCTTCGCCTCTGCTCTCCTCCTTTCATCTTCTACTCTCTCTTGGCAAAGCAGAGCAAACTGGAGTCTCCCTATTTTTCATTCAGGTTTCCACCGGTTGGAACGGTCCCATTCATGGAGAGTGGTAAAGGGACAGCCAGCCAGCTAGCTGTGGGGATTCTCCGTGGCAGAGAAAAACAAACCCACCCCCGCCAGCCAGCCAGCCAGCCAGGGTGCCCACGCAACCCCCGTGGGCGGCCGGGCACCACAGTGAGCGAGCAGGACTCCTGGAGCTCTCCGGGACAGACACATAAACACAATGCCAGCAAAATCTCCCGGGAGAGCCCAGCCAACTCCTCTGCTCCCCGCCTCTGGTTCCCCAGCACCCATGCCCTGGCAGCAAAGCTGCCTCTGCCCTCTTTTCCCCCTATAAGATTCCGACAAATACCAAACCCTGCCACCTATCCACCACTGGCACACAAGCCAGGAGTTTCCCTTCTCCCAGTTTGAGAGCCTGTTGCTATAAAAAGCCTAAAGCTAAGATGGAGCTATTATTACTGTCAGGCTCAGAATCCTGGAGTTTAAATGGAAGGAAGGTCCTATGTTTCCCCCTCTTCCCCTTTTTTAGGCAAGGGGGGTCAGGTGCCCCTCCATGTATGTACAGGAGGAAGGGAGGAAAGGAAGGGAATCTGGAATCTAGAGCAGGGAAGAAACTTGAGCTCCATCCAGTCCTCCCTCTCTTCGTTTTACTGATGAAGAAACTGAGGTGTAAAAAGGCTACCTGGCTTTCCCAAAGAAACACAGGTAGAAAATAAAGTGGGAATTCAACCCTGGACAGTCAAGTGACCTCCCAGTGTGTCAAACAGAGGTAGAAGGGAGTGGGCTCAAAGGCAGTGCTCTTTAACATGAAAACTCCTCCCATCGCCCCCCACCCCTAGCCACCCACATCCACACGCAGTTTGTCATCCACAGGAGGGGCAGACTTTGCGCCCTCCGGCATCTGCCCTTATGCATCTGGACGCCCTATTTTTTTCACACGCTGTCCTTCCCACTAGAATATAAACTTCTTGAGGGCAGGGGCTGTTTTTTGCCTTTGTATCCTTCCTCGGTACTCAGCATAGTTCCAAGCCCATAAGAAGAGCTTAATCAACGCTTGCTGCACAATGACCAATCACAATTCCGGAGGAATCATGATGCTGTGGGCCGCCCACAGCCAGATGGAGGCAATGATCACTCCCAGTTCCAGAGACCCCATGATGTTGCGTGCGACCCAAGTCCTGAGAGAGAGAAGATGGACTCGGTGCTGAATGAGACACACATCTGGGGTCATAACATGCATATTTAAAAAGGTTTTTGTCTTCTTTTTTCCCTTGGGGGTTGGGATGGGAGGGGAAGGAGCTAGACCCGGATGACCTGTTGCTAGAGGTGCAGGATTAGTTATAAAACCTTTAGCGTTCTCCTGCCCACTCACCAAACTTCACTTTTAGCCCAAAGCTAGGGTCACTTCTGTGGAAAGACCGCACAAATTTCTATCCAAGCTTGGGGTATAAGGGGAAAGGGCTAGATTTGGAATAGAAAGTCTGGACTTCAGATTCTAATCCTGCCACTTTGTTAAGATCGCATTTGGGTCTCGTGGTCTTTCCCGGCTCTCCTTGCTTCTTGTCAGCAGGGTAAGCTTGTAAGTCACCAGTATAAACAGCAGGAAGGAGCCTCACAAAGGGAATCTAGAAGGCTCATACCAACTTTCCCAAAGACTGAAGGGGTGTCATTTATAAACTATATTATCTAGTAGCCAAAAGGTCACATCCTGGTAACATTCTGAATCAGGAGAATTCAAGGACGCTTTGTGGGTGCTATGGTACACACATCTCAGACAAGATCCAAAAGACCAGCAGATTGCCAAAAGGCGCTGGGGATTTTGAAATGACACGTTTGGGTTAACTTTAAATCTTTATTGACAACTTTGAGATGATGTGGATATATTAATGAACTAACCCAGGTGTTACAGATAAGAATAAGTCTGTTCCCTAGCCCCCCTCAGCCCTATAAAAGTGGGACCCTGAACTCCTGTCCCTCCCAGCCTGTTGAGTGCTGCCGAGTCTGATTCATGACTGTGATGTTCTCTGTCTTCCTCCCTGCCCATCTTCTTCCCCAGGCTGCCTACTTACCTTTTTCGCCCAATCTCCTGCCCCTATGCTTTCTGCCTCTGCATCATATTTCTTTTTTTTCCCTCCCCTTGATACATTGTTAAAGTGGGATTTTGGCCTTTTTTTCTGCTTCCATGTTGATCTTTCCCAGGAGGTACCCAAGAACTGGGCATCTGTCCTCATCCCCCATTTTGTAGTTTCCTAAATTACTGATCAATGTGACCACTCACTGCCCAAATAATTGTGGGGAGTTACTTCTCTCTTTCCTTATTGGATAATTAAAGGATCTGACCAAAGTTGGACCCTGTTCTCTTCCTGCTCTAACACTGTGAATTCATGAAATTCAATATATGAGGGTCTTCTCTAACCTCTTTCTCCCTTTCCTCCCTGCTTTGAGACACTGCTGGGAAAAATAAAAAACCTTTCAAATGATCTTTGTATCTAACTTTTTTTTTTCAGTTCTGATGATAATCATAAACATAGTTCTAGCTATGGAGTGTCCTTGAGACACCAGCCATCTAATTATTCTTTTTTCTCCCATACAGAGGGAACCAGTTCTGGGCAAAAGTGTGACCCCAAATAACAGCAGCAACAATAACAACTTTTATATATTCAGAATTTTAAAAACAAAACAAATGAAGTCTCGGAGCTAGAAGGACCAGAAACTGTCTAGTCCAAATCCCTCTTCTTACAGATTGGGAAACTGAGGCCCAGAGACAGAGGTGGTTTGCCAAAGACCAAACAGCTAATCGATTTCCCAGCGTGGAACACTACCACTATGACTCTTCCTCCTTCATAGATTCTTTGATCTCATTAGCAAGGGATTCCTTCCACTGGGGTAAGACACAGCCCATCCACACCAAGGCACAGAATTTCAGAATTTAAGGGATTTCCACAATGATTAGGTCCACTGCAGACTCCAAAGGAGTCTTTCTATGGGGTTCCCAATAGGTGGCCCATCCAGTCTGTTGGAAGACTTCCGGGGATGAGAAGGAGCTCTGGAAGCTACCCTTTGAGGCTGGGAAGGGTCTTTTTTTTTTTTTTTTAACAGCAAGTCCAAACTGGTCTCTGCAACTTTGCATATGTTGCTTCTGCTTCTGTCCACTGAGGATAAGCAACAGAGAATACATGTTCTTTCCAAAGACTGGCATTTATTTAGCCCTTTAAGATTTGCAAAGTTTCTTGTGTATGTGAGTCTCATACTATTCCTGTTAGGAAGGTGCTATTATTACCCCCCTTTTATGGATGAGGAAACTGAGGCAGATTGAAATGAAATGACCTGTCCAGGATTATGCAATTCATGAGTATCTGAGACAAGGTTAGGACTGAGGGTCTCCTGACCCTAAATCCAGCCTTCAGCTCTCTACACTAGCCTTCTGAAGAGGCTTGTCATCTCCAGGGTCATTCCTTCCCTCCCTGGGAGACACTAGGCTAGGTAACCTCCGACACCCCTTCCAGTGCTGAATTCTGGGCTCATCGCAGAGGCACAGTGGACAGAGATAGGCTTAGAACAAGGAATTCCTAACTTTGAAGCTTCCTCAGACTCTCTCTACCTGTGTGAACTTGGACAAGTCACTTGAGCTCTGTCTGCCTAAGTTTCCTCATCTGGAAAATGAAAATGATGTTTTGATCCTTCCAACAAGCCAGTGAAGTAGATACTATCATCTCCGTCTTACAGATGAGAAAATTGAGGCTCAGATAAGTTAAGGGACTTTGTCTGGAGTCTTACAGTTAATAAGTGATTGAAGCAGGATTTAAATCCAGCTCTTCTGACTCCAAGATCACCATTCTTGCTACTATATTCTGATATACTCCTTCCAATGGTAGCTCCTACATCCACGAAACAATTCAAGGGATAATGCGCATAGGGAGTAACATGCAGAGCAAATAGATTGGCCTCCGAGTCAAGGATTGGACTCCGAGTCCGAGTCTCGAGTTTCATTCCAGTCTGACATTTACTAGTTGTGTGGTTGTAGGTGAGGCCCTGAAAGTTTCTGGGTCCCCAACCCAGTCCCTAGGACTGTAACTTAAACACTTGTTGTTCTTTGCCAGGGAAGGGAGTTCCCCTTAGAGATGAAGCCCCTGCCCAGGTCTAAAGAAAAACCCCAGAAAAGACCTTATTTTATTAATCTGTGCTCAGTAACTAAACTCATTAAACTTTTTCCTCCATCTAATTCTACTTAATACCATTTTGCTTGGATTTGGGGAAGGAAAAAAAATGCAAATGAATTTTACTCCTGAAACTTGGCTCCCTACTAAGCTTGAACGGTCCCAGAGCCTTGCAGGTGTGTTTTAGTTTCAGCTAAAAATATCCTTCTTATTTCAGGACCCATTATAGCAATTAACATACTGGCTATATAGGAGTGGAGGCAGGATGTCGTCTCCCAAATCGTCCAGGGGTATTTCAATCAGTGAAGTCGGGCCTGAAGTCCGTGTTCCTCAAAGGGCTAATTCGAGGCTCTGTCGTGGCTTCCAGGGCTTCACAGGGGATGGAGATTCCAGGAAAAGATCACGTCTCCTTGGATGTTTCCGGCACCTCACCCTGCCTGCGGCGCCCTTGCCGGAGGTGAGCGGACATCTGTCTACGCCATAGCCGGCTAAATGCAGACATACTGTGCTTGCAGTGACCTGGAAGTCTAGGAAAGCTTCCAAAGAAGCATCCAGCTCATTACATTAAAGGGAAGATTGCTCGCCGGCAGCGTTTCGAAAAGCCACAATTAGTTAACTTATACTGGTTCTCAACACCTTCCAGAGAATGTCTTATTCGCGTGGTCCCTTTATTGAAAGCGGAGAACTTTCCTAACTGCGGCAAGGAGGAAATCAGGGATAAGCCAGAGATCAGTCTTAGACTTGGCAAAGTTCAGAGTTTCAGGCTTCCAAGGAGCACCTCATCCATCCCCTCTGTTGGCTACGAAGCTGGGACTTAGAGAGGTGGGTCCCTATTGCCTGCCCCAGGAGAAAATACGGACTTCTCTGTCTGGCACGTGACGTCCCTCCCAATCTGCCTCCCGCCTGCCCTCCCCAGCTGCTGCTGCTTACTCCCCATCACACACCTGAGTAGACTGGCCGACTTGGTTTCCCTTCTCCCTTTAAAACTCAGACCAAGGGCCACCCTTACCAGAAGACTTTCCTGAGCCTCCCTCCTCCATTTGATCAAACTCTCCATTATTTTGTGTCACTCATCTGCATTTCCACTCAGGAGAATAATGTAAGCCAACTGAGGGCAGGGACCGTTCATTTTGGTCTTTGTCTTCCCAGTAACCGAGGAATAAGTGGATAAAGCCAGTTTCCCTTTCTATGTATCAGCCACTCAGTAGGACAGCTTTCCTGTCCCCCACTAAGATTTTTCAGCTCTAGGATAAATGGCTCTAGTACCTTTGATAAGAAAGATGGTGATCAGGATAATGAGGATAATCAGTTTAACACTGGAAGATTTGCAAAGTGTTCTCTTGTATTCATTACCTCATCTGAGTCTTACATAGAAGCCTTACAGGTGGTATTGTCCCCATCTTACAGATCAGGAAACTGAGATCTGGATATGTGAAGCCATTCCCCTATCATCACACATCTAAAAAGTGTCAAGGCAGGGTTCTCTGTGTGATGAGTCACGATCCAAGTCCCTGCTGCTCTCCAAATACCTCTTTTGAATGTATGCAACTTTTCGAGGTCCTTCCAAAACCAGATTACAAAGCTAGACGCATCCACCCAGTAAGTCTGAAGGGGGGTCCAGTCCCCACCCATGGGGATCCTGACAGCAATCGCTCAAGGACGGCCCCTTCCCATCGTTAGCTCAGGCTGACCCTTCAGTCCACTGAAATCTCCAGGTCTTTGTCACATGTATTCCTGCCTCTTCTGCATCCTGTCCTTGGAGGGAGATTTTTTTTTCCACCTAAGTGCGGGATGTTACATTTATCCCTATTAAATTTGATCTTATTAGATTCAGCCCATTGGTCTGGCCTGTCAAGACCTTTTTGGATCCCAATTCTGTCATCCAGTAAGTTAGCCATCCTTCCCAGCTTCAGCAAATTAGATTTGATAAGCATGCCATCTTACATGACTGCTGCTGAAGTCCCTGCCAGCTTGGAAACTCTATGATATTAATGGGCTAAGTCTAGAGAGAGCTGTAGTTCCCCTGTATGATGGATGACCACAAATACCCTCTAACCCTGGCCACCACAGACACCTTTCATATCTTTAAAGAAATAATCAATTTGCCACTGGCTGTTGCAAACACTTCAGAGATGAATATGACAGCTTAGGAGCCACCAAATCGATCAGATATTTGACCCGGTGATTCCATTGCTAGAACCACACCAAAAACAGTCTAAGAAAGGAAGAAAAGCCCCTCTCTGCACAAACCCATTCACACAGGAGCTATTCACAACAGACAAAAAGGAATGCAACCTGCATATCCAACAACTGCAGGATTATAGCACCTTCACCCAATGGCACAGAATGTTTTTTGGACAAGACTCACATAGCTGCTGGTGTCCTCCTTCAAATAATTGTCTCTCATTTGGTATCTCGCTCTCTCTCTCACGCACATATAAGTCTTTATATATAAGCTTTAATAACTTCAAATATTAAGCTATTAAATTTCAGTTACATTAACTTAATCCCTTAATCCCTAGTGATTCTTTTGCTAGAACACCACATCAAAGACATCATAAAAAGGAAGAAAAGCATCTCTCTGTACAAAACCCATTCATACGGTTCCTATTCATAACAGATAAAAAGAAAAGCAATCTACATACCCAACAATTGGAGGATTAGGATTATAAGATATTAACGGGATGGCATGGAATGTTTTTTGGACAAGACACATAGCTGCTGGTGTCCTTCCTCTGTAAACTATTATGTGCTCATTTGGTATATCACACACATATACATATATACATACATTTATATATATATATTTAGTATAGATAAGTGTTCTAAAAGTCTTAGTGCAATATGAAGTTTTAATAACTTAAAATATTAACTATAAAATTTTAGTTTAGTAATTTAATTACATTTGCCTAGATGATTACAGAAATTCATTTAAATAAAATGTGAGCTTCAATTGAAAACTTCGCTAAAACTTTTGGGATATCTTGTACGTATAAGCATATACAAATAGGCATAAAAGAAGAAAAAAAAGATAGGTACTTGAGGGCAGGAAAGTGGGATCAAAATTGTCCAGCAGTCTTTTTGTTTTCTTTCTCGTTTTTTCCCCCTTTTTGATCTGATTTTTCTTGTGCAGCATGGTAATTTTAGAGAATTGCACATGTTTAACATATGATTGGATTACTTGCTATCTAGGGGTGGAGGTAGAAAAAAGGGAGGGAGAGAAAAATTTGGAAAGCTTTTGCAAGGATGAATGGTGAAAACTATCTTTGCATATATTTTGAAAATAAAAAGGTGTTTTTAAAGTAGTCCAACACTTTGGCTAGCCCTTAAAAAAGAAAAAAAATCAAGTCCTTTTCTTTGCTTTTTTGTTGTTTAAACTATGCATCCAAGAAACACCAATTATCTATTTTAGACTAGTCATAAACTCAAAAAGATCTCCATAAACTAGCTTAGAAAACCACAAATTAGCCTTAATTGTGCTGTATTTTTTATTTATTTTGTTAAACTTTTCTCAATTCCATTTTGATCTGGTTGGGATCCTATGCCCCTTACTGGGCGCAGGCTGCTGAGGAGTTTGACCTCTCTGATCTAGATTGTGACATTTGGTTAGCTAGACAAAATGTGCCATAATTTAAAAAATGGTAAAAATCAGAAAGAAAAATTAGATGATTACATGAAATGTCAAAGTCACACAAATTATATGGGTCAGGGGAAGAATTTGAACTCAGTTCCAGTAACTCTAGAGTCAGTGGTCTCCTTTGTAATGTGCTTACTGCTTGTTATTGGTAATTTATTTAGTTCTGCCTTCTTAAAGTTTATCTTATGGATCGCTTTTATAGGTGGCTGTTACCTTCATAATTTTTAGCAAGAAATAATACATTCTGATTTCAAGAATTTACTCCCAAAATCAACATTAACTACCTACTATGTGCCTGGTAGATTAAAAGATACAAATGAAACACCCTGAAGGGGTTTCCATTCTACAAATAAAGCTCATATCATTGAGGACAATGGTGAAGTAAGATTCAGAACCCAGGAGTCCTTCTTTCTTAGCAAATCTCCAATAGATTATAATCAAAAAGGCCAGAAGGTTTGGGTTTGAATCACCACTATTACTTGTGACTTTGGGCAAGTTTTTTAACCTCTCTGTGCCTCAGCTATCTCATCTATAAAAAGAGAAGATTAAATTAGTGGGTTTGGGGACATCTAAGATTTCAGGGCCAGTAAGGCCCCTTCCAATTCTCTCTTCTGAATCTCCTAGTGGACCCAGTTTGCCAAAGAAAGTTTAATTTTGAGTTTGTTTCCTCCTTTCACCTTCCTTCAGTGCTCTGGTAAAGACAGCTGTAGTTTATATTGAATATTCCAGCTTGCAGGACTGCTTTCTCCTCCACCCAAAAACTCTGAAGTCAGCCATTGGCACCTTGGTATGAGCTGTGGTCCCTCATTGCCTTCTCTCAAAAGTATCATCATCAAAAGCCTTTTCTCTCAATATCAGAGCTAAGGCCCTTAAAGTCCTGGAAACACTGAGGGCAGGTGGAGGAGCTCAGGGCGTTGGGACCTTCTCAAAAACCTGAAGGAGCTAAAAGGACTGGGGTGGGGGAGCTTTTCAGACCCTAGTGACAGCCGAGTAAAGACTTAGAGACAGAGTTTGGTGAGTGAGGAGCTGCCAGAGTGTCCTAACTGGGGGCACCTCCATGGCCACCGGGTAATCCCTCTTTGACAATCCCAAGAGGTGGCGGTCATCCCGCCGTCAGTGAAGGGGAGCCCTCAGCTCCCAAGGCTGTCCTGTCCGCCTTCCCCAGTGCCCAAATGTCTCTTACTGACCTTGACCTGGACTTCAAGGTGTCTAAGATCATCTCCTGGTGCACTTCTCCCTTGGGAACCTCCAACCGGTCTGAGGCTCCTTAGTGCCTGTGGCTTCCTTGAACCTGACTGCAGCCTTGCCCAGGCTCAGGAGCTCTCCAGCTAACAGCCGGGGGAGACCACAATTAGTTCCACCTGTCTCCACCTCTTCCACACACCCCCGCAGTGGCTCCTTCCAGCCCCCGCCTGCCTGGAGACCACTGCTGGGGCTGCTCAGTGGGTATCGCTGCCTCCCCATGTCGGTCCCCAGCTCCGGCTCTGGATTGAAGCTCCCAGTTTGCATCTGGCCTCAGAGGTCAACAAGTCCAATCACAAGGACCTTGAAATTCCTCCATACAATGATATGAGTCAGAAAACCCTAATTCAAACCCGACCTGTCTCTTCCTCCCTCTGTGACCTCGGTCAGCACCTCCCTCGGGAGCCTCCAAGATGCCTTCCTGCCCCACAGTTAGGATCCTTGGTGAGGTTTCTGCAGACTCGATCTGTTAAGGGCTTTCTCCTGATTCTCTTTGTTACCTTATCAATTAAAAAAATAGGACAAAACAATTGGAAAAACAAAATTGCCGGAGGGGCTTCCTTAAGAGCCCCAGTACAGACTATGCTCAGTGAAGATGCCACTGGAACGAAGGATCCTTCTGGGGAGGAGGGAAAAGCCAAAATTGGAACCCGGATTGATAGAACATAAAAGGAACTTTTCCCCACCTCCTGGTGAGGGAGATATTGTCCGTGTTGGTCCATACCTGCCATTTCAGTGATGTGGGGGAACTTCCAGGAGAGCTCAGCAATATCTTTCCCTCTACCAGTCTTAGAGAGGTTCTTGGGGGCCCTTGGGATGAAGTGACTTGTCCAGCCAGTCTTCTCAGAGAGAGGATTCTAATCCAGGTCTTCCTGATTGCGACACAGACTTTCCATTTATTGTTAGCTGCCCTTTGAATATTGGGATGGTCGCCCTTATTTAGAAATGAAGAAATGAGATCAGTTTTTGCTTTCTGCCTTTTACATATGAAGGGAGGAAATTCCATAAAAGTGAAAAATCTACATATGAGAATACATGTTCTTGTTGTGTTCCCCCCCAAAAAGAAACCAAAGCTCTTTGTGAGTAAAGACTGTTTCAGTGTATCTGTATCTCCAGCATTTAGCATCGTGCTTGGTGCATAGTAGGTGCTTAATAAATGCTTGTTGGTTGATTGGAAAGAATATGGCTAAGGTGAAATGTCAGGTGTAGCTAGGACCTTCGTGCTCTGGGAATCTGCTTTTGGTCTCATCAAACAAGAGAGAGAGGCCTCTGGGACAGGAGTTCCAAAAGGGAGTGGGTTATCCCCCTAGGGGGATCTCTATAGAGGTTCAAAAATTTCAGTGGCAAAATGTCCATTTCCACCCATTGGACAAGGCTGATCCCTTTCCCTGCGGCAGCCTGCCAACTGTCAGATGACAGGGATAGTGTCTTCTTTTAGTCTTGAAACCCCCTTTGTTCCTCCATCTCTGGCCACCGCAGGTGCCCTTCTTTGCCTAATGGCTAATTTGTCAATCTCTCTCTCTAAATGTGGAGCCCAGGATGGAAGACAAGACTCCTACTGTGGCCTTGCCATTATGAAGGGCCATCGCTTCCTGTGATCCGGACTCCTGGAGCCTAAGATGCTCTGTAAGTGAAATGTCATGGGAAGGAAACATGGCGACCACAACACCAAAACACAAAGAAAAAAGCCGAGTTGGAGTGCTTGTCACTCCATTCAGAGCAGCTCCAGGGAGCGCGAATGTACAGCTCTGGAGTGATTACCCAGGGCATCGCAGGTCGAGATTTACATTTGCCAAGAGGAGGAAATAAGAGAAAGAACTTCTTGGGGGGCCGAATCAGGATCACGGGACCATAGATCTGGAGTTGGAAAGGATTAAAGAGGTCACCTGGGCCTGGCCCTTTCTAGTGTACCCGGAATCAGATTAAAATGGAATTGGGAAATATTTAGCAAGTTTGAGTAAAAAGATAATCAAACATAGGGAGCGTTAGTGTGTAGTTTTCTAAATCAATATGCGGCCCGCAGGGATCCTTTGGTATTGTTTAGTACCTCCCATTTCCATGTGAGTTTGATTCCACGGGTCTGGCATAGATGAGCAAACTGAGGTCCAGAAGATGGAATGTTTCACCCTGGATAAAGCGTTGGGTTTGAATTAGGGATGCAGTCAGAGAAGTCTGACACAGAAAGGAAGAGAGCACTTACTAAGTTTTTGCCTCTGTCATAAGAACTGGGAATACCCACAAAAGCAATAAGAGAATCCCTGTCCTCAGAGAGTTTCTATTCTAATGGGCAAAGATCACACACAAAAGGAGCTAAAATCAGGGGGGAGGGAGGCTGGCTAGGACCAATAGGTGTGAAGTCTGGAGAGTTCAGCGTGGAACCCGAGAGGAGGAAGGGATGGAGCCCGATTGGCTTGGACACAGTCAGAGGAAGGGGCATCAGGGATCTTCCAGGGTGAGCATGGTGGAGTCATAGGTTCAAATTCTTACATCCAGTCAGTTTCCTCATCTGTAAAATGAAGTAGTCCCATTTCCTCATCTTCCACCCTTGCCAGCTCCATGTCTCTGATCTGAATCTTCCCAGTAGCATGTCTCAGTGCTGGACAGAGGCAGAAAGACCTGTTTCAATCCTGCCTCACACACTGTCAGTGTGACCTTGGGGAGGTCATTTAATTTCTCTGAGTCTCAGTTTCCTTGTCTGTAAAATCTCATAGGGTTATCATGAGGCTTTATTTATATGTTTTACAAACCTGAAAACTCTTATATAAATGTGATGTGAGCAGCATTGTGGTGCTTGCATCCTAGCCTTGTCTGACACTCTGTGACCTCATTTGGGGTTTTCTTGGCCAAGATTCTGGACTAAATGGCCGTTTTCTTCTCCAGTTCCTTTTACAGATGAGGAAACTGAGGCAAACAGGGCGAATGGACTTGCCCAGGGTCACACTAGGGTCTGCGTCCAGATCTGAACTCCAGTCCCCAGATTCCAGGCTTGACATTCTCCATCACCTAGCTGCCTTCCCTCTGTAGATTACCTTCAGTGGATCCAGTGTAGATCTTGTTTTTTATTTGTTTGCATGTTGTCTTTCCCGTTAGATTAGAAACTCGTTGAAAACAGGGACTCTTCTTTGTCTTTCTTTGAATCTGCAGTGCTTAGCAGAGTGTCTAGCACACAGTTTAATAAATGTTTATTGACTGTCTGACTTTGTACTTTGCATTTATATTTCTACATAAATATTGTTTTCTTCCAAGAGAAAGTAATTTCTCTAAGGACAAATACAATTTTCCTTTTTTGACTCTGTATACCTTAGCGCTGAGCAGAAGTAGGCGCTTCAGAGATACTTGTTTGAGTTTCATCTCATAGGATGACAGATGGAGAGCCAAAAAGCACGTCAGAGGCCACCTCGTCCGACTGCCTCGTTTTACTGAGGAGGAAATTGAATTGAATTGGATGTGTGAACCTTAAATGAGATCTTAAAATGTCAGCAACATTAAGTGGGATTCATGATTCGGGGGGGTCTGACAAGTTCTGAGCCTCACGCTAGCTTTGATATTCTCGGAGTCATTTATTCCATATTTCTCATTAGATGGCCGGAGAAATTGTGGCCTTGGGAGCTTGTGACCCCACAGCGATGGCCCAAAGCAAGTCGCCCCTTTAATTAGGAGACTAGCTTCCTAAGATTGGTGCTTTTGATAGATTCCAAACATTGCCATCGAACCATATGACTCACTTTGGCTAAACAGATATTTTTCCTTATTGAATTTACTTTCTCACCAAGGAATGGCTTTTCTATGGAAAGGAGAGCTGTCCGATGGGACTCGGTTCTTCAAGCGTGTGCTGTGTGCTCATGTGGAGGGACAGAGACTTGGTGAGCTGGCTTCTGCAAATCCACAATTACATGGAATGGAAGGACAATAAAGAGTGACAGAGAAAGAGAGAGAAAGAGGAAGAAGAAAAAAGAGATAGAAAGAGAAGGGGGAAAGGAATAGGAAAGGAGAGAAGTAAAGGAGAAGAGAGGGAAGAAGAAAGGAAAGAAGAAGAGAGGTGATTGGAGAGCAAGCAACATCCTCAGCACCAGCAGCTTTTGAAGAGAATACTTTCTACTGATCATTTTACAGTTTTAAGTTAATTCTGCCCAGGGACCTTGGGGGTGGAGGGGAGAGTGTGCCTTATTTTGGGAGGGGAGCAGGTGTTTGTACTTCTTTCTGTATTGTCTCAGTAAAAAGCCCCATGTAAAAACTGATTGATCTTAATTGATCAAAATGATATTGGGATGCTAATCACTAGTTAAATGATATTTAGGAGCTTTAGTTGGTTGGTTGATCCGGGGAAATATATAACAGATGGGGGCTCAAGCTTATAGCATTAGAACAACCCTTAGGAGAATTTGAGGAGCGACAAATACCTAGCCCTAGGAACCCAACCTGTCAATGGAGTTGGGGTTGAGAAAGAGAGCTCAGGGTTCTCCAAGCTACATATAACTTGAATTGCCATAAAGAAATATATTTCATGCTTCCAATGAGAAAAATACTTGAAAATTATTTCTTTCCACCTTGCACCCTCTGGCATTGATCATTGAAGTGATAGCCAGTTTCCAGGAATGAATCATGCTACATTTATCTACAGCAGAATGTTTCTGAATATGTTTATGGAAGAATCCACTCACTTTTTCAAGGACCATGGGCCACCTCATCCCTTTCTCCTCAGAATTAATGTATATATTGTAGTAATAGTTGACATTTATATAGCCTTTTAATATTTGCAAAACATTTACAAATGTTATCTCATCTTCACAACAACCATGGGGAGTAGATGCTGTTATTATCCCCATTTTATAGATTGGGAAACTGAGGCAAACAGAGGCTAAATTACTAAATTAAATTAAACTTCCTAGTTCTAGATTTAGGACTCTATACACTGCATAGTCCAATATTAAAGATACAAGACAGAAGCCAAAGGCTTAGATTCTAGCTCTGGCCCTGACACTGACTGGCTGTATGCTGACTGGCAGATCACTTCATTTCTCTGGGGATTTGTTTTCTTATTTGCAAAATGATTAGAGCCTGTCTTTAAATTTCTCCCTAGCCCTAAATCTTTAAAATTTTAGAAATTTACATATTTTTCTGTCATCATCATTTCTAAATAAAACTCTTCCCTTCCCACCATCCTTTTGTAATAAAAAAGAAAAAAAATCCACATCAGCAGAATCAATACATCAACTGTGTCTGATGAGGTGTGCAATGTACTGCACCCATAGCATCCCCACCCCACTCCAGTTTTGAGGGGTGTTCTTTTAGGGAGCTTCTCACCACCTTATGTACCAAGATAGAGCAACTCCACTGGGCCCTGAGCCCTGGCTGACTCAAATGAGCTTTTTCCCACAAGTAGGAAAGAAATACAACAGTGACTCACCCCTCAGAGGAATGGGGGAGGCTCCCTTCACTGCCAGATCTTCCTGAAGTCTGAATAATGCAGTAGGCTCTGGAGGAGGAAGTGGGGGCTGTTAATGCCAGGGAGTAAGCCCTGGTTACGCCAAGCCCCAGAGGAGCATGATTCTCCAGCCTCCTTGCTTCCTCAAGCTTGTGGAACCCACTGCCCAGCTTGCTCCTGCTCAGGACTGGTGTACCCCAAAGGCCTCCCCTTCAGCCAGAAGAGAAGCCCCAGCCAGCCCAACCACCAGCTTGCTAGACCCTGAGGTGATTGAGCAGATGTTGCCTCTCCTTTGGGGAGGGGCTTTTCTGAATAGTCTCTGGTCATCAGCTATTGATGTAATCAGGTTCACAGATGAAAAGCTGGAAGAGACTTAGGTGCTAAGTCCACTTCCCCCATTCTCCTAAATCTATAATCAGCAAGGTAACTAGTGGAGTGATCATTGTATTTCTAATCAGAAGGACTGAAGTTCAAATTCTTTCTCACTCTCTTACAAACTCTGTCACCTTGGTGTGTAATTTACCTTTATATGTTCAGTTACCTCACCTGTAAAATGGAGATAATGGGAGGATCAAATGTGATAATATATGTCTCTGTGCAAGCCTTAAAGCACTGTATAAAAGTTAGCTATTATTCATATTTTAGGTTCTAGGAGAAAAGTCAAAGGAAATAAAAGATGAGATTCTACATGGATAAGAATTATAATGTATACTTATAATTTGGAATCTTGTGCATATTTGGATGTATTCTTTTTAGTCTGTGGTTAGAGGACAGTGAATGATAGAGAGAACATTGTACTTGGACAGGGCAGACCAGTAACAGTCTTCATTCAGTCATTTCCCCCCAGCCCCAATTTCTACAAGTCCCTTCTTCCATTGGTGAGTTATTTCCCAAACCTTTATTTAGGGGAAGGACTTCAGACTAGTCATCTCTCATTCTTAGTATTTAGCCACCAAGCAACTACCTAGGTGCTCTCCTGTGAAAGTTCCTTTTTTATGCATTGTCTTCATCTGCTGGACTGAAAACTTTTTGAGAGCAAGGGTTATTTTTCTTTTTGTTTAACATAGCCTGAATTTAACACATTACCTGGTATTTAGTAAGCACTTAACAATTAAATGATTGTTGACTGACTCATAGTTACTAGTCTGTGAAATGGGGTTAACCATATACAAGTAAACTCTGATTCTTTCTCCTGCTTTCTGTAGAAGAAGGAATATAAAAAGAAAGAATTGAGTCCAATAGGAGAAGGAAATCACATAGATGATTAGAAGGGTGTGGACTAATCCATTAGCTTAGAGACTGGTGGAATTTGAGACAAGTTGAGGAATACACAATTGAGGAGCACAATCCTATACTCACATACCCCCCATCCCAGTTTCCACTTTAAGAAAAGAGCGAGATCAGGGACAATTATGTTTTCTGATTATTTCTTTATTGGTTTTTCATCTGCACGTGTGATAAAACGGGATCCTTTTCTTTCATATATTTGTGTGTCCCTAAGGAAGTTGAATATTTTCCATTTGAAATCAGAATGTGTAATAAGATCAATCCCTAAAATTTCCATGAAAGCTGAGGCGCAATGAAGCTCACCATGAAAATGAAGTAGAGCCTTCAAAAAGCTTTCATTTACCATCCTAAAGACTGATAGTGTATCATCTTAGGGGTAACTTAGCCCGAGAACCTGAAGAGGTCAACTCCTAAAGGAAAGGAGAAAGCTGTTGGTAAGATGAGTCTAGATAAGAAAGAAAAAGTAAGTGAAACCATTAGAGGGTTAAGGCAATTGAGGGAGGAGATTAGTGGGCAGGGCAAACTGGTAAAAAACAAGTGGGCTGCAGGTCCAAGACTGAAAGGGAAAGGAGGTGCCTATAAAAATGCTGGGAGTAAGAAGAGGAAGCTGGATGGGCTCGGTGAGCTAGTAAGAGGTGATAATTGGCTGTAAAAGCACTTAGCTTGCAATGTAAATATCCACAAAGAGTTCAAAGAAACAAGGTTGACAAACCACTGGGGAAGTTGTGTCCTGATTTGCAATTCTTCCACAGTCTGACTTTTTGTGTTTCAAGTGTGGGAAGATCATCCCTCCTGGAGGAGAAAGTGGCAAGTCTGAGCACACCTTTCCACTCTCCAGGCTGTTAGGGAGAGTGGAGGGCTCTGCCTTGGAACCAGCCAGTCAGCCAGTGAGTCAATCATTTATTAAGTGCTCGACCTGGATTGAGTGTACTATAAGCATTGAGGATACAAAGAAAGGTAAAAAATAGTCCCTCAAGAAGTTTCCAGTCTAAGGGGAAAAAAAACAACATTCAAATAGCTACACGCTGACAAGCTATAGACAGAATAAATTAGAGATAATTAACAGAGGGAAGGCATCAGAATTAAGAGGGATCAGGAAAGGCTTCCCGTAGGAGGTGGGATTTTGTTGTTGTTTGTCCTTTGTTTTCAAAGAGAACCAGAAATTGGTACTTGAAGGAAGCCTAGGAAACTAGGAGGTGAAGTAGAGAAGGGACTCTTCCGGGGCATGGGGGACAGTCAGAGAAAATGCTTAGAGGCCAATGGAATGTCTGGTTCAAGAATAGCAAGGAAGCCGGTATCTCTGGATGAAAGACATGGAGCGGGGCTGGAAGGTGCAGAAAGACTGGAAACATGGAGAGATGGGGTGGGATGGGATGGGGCGGGTTTATAAAGCGCTTTGAACATTAGGGGATGTAACACTTGGTCCTCGAGGTGATGTGTGAAGGAGGGGATTAGATCTTTGGTAACATCAGGCAAAACCAGTTGATGTGGCTGGAAGATACAGAAAAGTAAATTGAGGCTTGATGTCAGAAAAAAAAAAAAAACAGACTTGCCTGGGAATGGATGAGCCAGACACTGAATGACAGATTATCTTCATGAGATTCCCTCCAACCCTCAAAGGCTGAGATTCCGGGACCCCCACTCAGCTAGTATGAACATCTAAACAGATAAAGCGCAGAAACACCTGGCTCACCTTACGGCCGTCTAAGAACACCCCGGTCCTCAATCGGAAGGCCATAGAGGAAGAACTCATAGAGGAGAGTTCTGGGGGAAATACTGTCCGCGAGTGAAGCAGCCGGTCCCTAAGTCAAATGTACTCATTACATCTCAGCCCTGAGAACACAAACACAAGCAAAAGGAAGCTGGCGCCCTCCCTCCCGGAGCTTCCATTCTACTGGGGCAGACAAGACCCAAAGGGGAGGGGAGAACGAGGGTACGCACCTGCGTGGGGGGAGCAGAAGGCTGGCCTGGACGTGCTCCTCAAACGGAAAGAGCCCTGCAGCCTCCAACGAGAAGGAAGGGCCCCGCGTGCGAGAGGCGTGCATGGGTTGTTCCATGGCTGAAGCGATCTTTCAGCATGAACAGCGACATGAGAACCATTTTCCTATGTCCGGGCAGACACACTCGGGAGCTGCATTAAGATGATCCATGGGAAGAGGAGTTTGAGTAAGAGTGACTAGGAAATGAAATGAAGGTAAATGAGCCATAAGAAGAATAACTCGAAGAGAAAATGGATACAACATCTGTAGTGTCTCCGTGGGCGATTACATTTACAAGGTCCTTGGGCGACCTCTGCATCAGAATGCATTATGTGCAGAGAGCCGGGCACCCGATAGGGCAGAGTTCCTTCTCCTGTCCCTGGGGGGAACGGGTGGGGAGAAGGCCCGAGGAAAAACCACGAGGGAAAGGGCCAACGGGCACAAAGAGCTACCATACTTTGATTTGGTATCCCCAGCACTTAGCATGGTCCCCTTAAGAGAGGAGCTTGTAGAATGAATGAGTTAATTAATCAATTTAAAAGAGACCTGATCATTAATAATAAGATTCTATGATTTTTTACAATTTATAAATTATTTGATGTAAAGCCATTTGCAACTCAGAGCTAGAGAAACTTAGAAGTCATATAGTCCATCCCTTTCATTTTACATGGAAAAAAACTGAGGATCCGAATGAATGAGACCTTTTTTTAGGTCCCAAAGGCACTAAGAAGCAGAGATGGAATTTGGAAGCGCTCTTTCATTTGGACAATGTCCCTGATAGCTTGGTGGGGGGATCAGCAGGCCAGTCATGGAGGCTGGAAGTCATGGGTTGGAATATGGTACCTCCACACCATGGCTGGGTGGCCCTGAGTGAGCAGCTTATCCCTCACTGACCCAGACAAGAGTTGGGCATTAAGGATAGAAAGCCACAGGTGAAATAATCCTTGCCTTCAAGAAGCTTCCATTCTAATTATGGAGGCTGGCCACCTTGCCTCGGTGAAGAGAATTTCAGCACTATGCACCAATGAAATCAAAGGTCAGGACCAAAATAATAATAATAAATTTTAAGTCATTTTCATTTCTAAACTAGATAACACATGGCTCATCTTAATGCAGCTCCCGAGTGTGTCTGCCCGGACATAGGAAAATGTCCTCACAGTTCTGGGGCTCCTCATCTATAAAATGAGGGAGCTAGACCTACAATGTCCCTTTTCAGCTCAAATCCTGTGATTTTTTTTGACCTTTTTATATGTTATTTATTTCCCTTGATGAGGGAAAGGAAAAGTCAGCAGGACGGCAGCTGAGTTTGGGAGGGATGCCCAAGCTTTGCCGTGTTATCAGGAGGCTTCCTTATTGTCAGAAGGTGAATGTGAGGCTGGAGATAGACAGAGATGCTTGACCCAGGGTGTCCAGGTGAGTAGATTTCCACCGGACGTGGGGATGTTTTAGAGCAGATGTTCTTATCTTTAGGAGCAAATGAGGGAACCAAAGCTCCTAGGCTAAAGAGAATCATGGACCAAGCTGGACCAACTCATAATCTGTATAGTAGCACATGCAAAGTTTGGGAAGCGTCCATTCAGAGACCATGTTGTGTGATTTCATTCACTCATCCAATTACCTTAGAGCAGGGACTTCACCTTTGTGCTCTCAGTTTTTGGCCCCTGGTAGGAATCGATAAACTCTTTCTGAAGTGACTCTACTGTGTGTATTCCCTTTTCCTCTGTAACTGCATCATGGATATTTCAGGGATCTGTCATTTCACAAATGAAACCTGTATCCGTCATCCAAAGGGATCTTTAACCCTTCTGGGGCTTAAATAGGAAGAACTCTGATCAATTTAATAAGATTATGTGGCGGAAAACCTTTGAAGGAGACTTCTGATTGTGTCTCACAATGGTCGGGATGGCCGTGCCTTTTGCTGCCTCATAGGGGACGGTGTTGATAATGGAGGAGCAATTGGCTTGATTTCTGTGGGACTGATGTATGTGGTCCCTCTTTGGGCAACGTGATATGACCAGCTCTTCGGTTATAGACTAGGTTTTCCCTTTTTCTCCTCAGCATCAGTCCTGGTGCCTGACTAAAGAGCAGGTGACTGACTGACTAAGGGCTAGCTTGGGAAAGAGCCACATCAGGGACACGTAATGTTGCCCACATTGTCCAAGAGGAGAGGTCTTGAACCCAACCTTGAAAAGGCTCTGAGATGGCAGCTGTGGAGATGTGATTCATACAGTCCAAATTGTGTGAATCCCAGATCCCCACTCTCTACTACATAAATGAGCACAGATTTCTTGGACAGCACGATCCTATTACCTAGCCTTTTGAAGAGAGAGTGGAGGTTCCTGGAGAGGATCAGCCTTGAGATTGTCTTAGTAACCCCAAGTTTGAGAACTGGGGGAAATCAAGCCTTTTGGATAAAAGGGGGACACTCTGAGCAGCACCAGTATTTTGGAGAGAGTACAATTACATGCTCTGATTCCCCACAGGTAGACTTGGTAAGAAAAGGGGAAAATATGTGTTTTTCTCTTCACCATCATGGTGCATTATTCAGGGACTGAATCACCTGGGATACAACGGGAAAAGGTCACCTGTCTACCCACCTGAGGTTTGTTTCCCTTTTGGAAAACTATAAGGCTGGATGCCTGCATGGGACCCCAGAACAAGGCAGAAGTCTCCCCAGTGTCAGAGCAAACCCAGGGGCGCTTCCTTCCCACATGGTCCAAGAAAGATGGCTGAGTAGATGATGGAGCTATTAAGACTGAGAGGAAGTTGGGTGAGCTTATCAAGTTAGCGAGGTGATAATTGGCTGTGAAAGTTTTGAACAGGTGCTCCGGGTTGAGCTGTAAATACCTACAAATAGTTCAAAGAAAAAAGGTGAAAACCTCCAGTTCTGAAGAACAAGGAAATTGAGCCCTGACTTATGTGGTCTGTACTTGATAATTGCAGTTCAGCTACAGTCGAGTGCCTACTATCTGTGCGCAAAGTATAGTGTGAGAGGTTTAGTAGGGAGGGGATATAGAGGAAATAGTATGACAAGACTGGGTGCTAGCAGGGGTCTCGGGGGGGGGGGAGGAGATCTCCAGGACAATAGGGGCTGCTTCCATGGTCAATCTCCAATTCTTTTCTATTGTGGGACGAATGAAAATCCTTTAAAATAGCATTTTAAGACTGGATACCTCCATGGTAGAGGTGGAAGTGCAATTCATCAGAGCGTTGGGGTTGTTCATCAAACAACCCCAAAACTGTTTCCTTTTAGAGAATCATGGGCTAGGGCCAAAAATGGATTGCCTACATGGAATGAAGGGTTCACCTTTTATTTTTTAAAGGACTTACCAAAATGTGAAAGAAACTGCCTCCCTGCAACCCCAAGAACATTTTTCTTCTAAGGGGAGAATAGATCATGAGGTGATATTAAGATTGTGAAGGCTTTTAGGATCCAGAGAACTCGTGGGATACTCAAGAAGGAAGAGAATTGGATGGACTAACTACTATGTTACTTTATATTAAGGCTGTCCTATCCTCACCATATAGACTATTAGCTTGAGTGCTTGTCTAGGTGCTGAATTTTCTCTCTTATACCCAAGCTACCATGGATAGCTACCACTGAGCTAGAGTCAAGCTATATTTCCCAGATGCGAAACAGGTGAGGGGCAAAATAAGCAAGAGAGTGATTCGAGGTAGAAAGAGTTGTCCTAAGATCAGATCTGGCCTTTGTAAAAATCAGAATTTGGCACATTAGCCGTGGATCATATTCAACAGAATGATTGTGGCTAAAAATATAAACTATTAAAAAAATACTATCTCTCCACCTATTGCTGTTGTTTGGTTAGTGAGTTGTGTCTAACTCTCATTGACCCCATTTTGTGGTTTTCTTAACATTTCCTTCTCCAGCCCATTTTACAGATGAGGAAACTGAAGCAGACAGAGTTAAATACCTTGTCCAAGGTCACCCAGCAAGTAAGGCTCTGAGGGTGGATTTGAACTCAGGTCCTCCCGACTTCAGGATTGGCACTCCATCCATTCTGCCTTCCCCATTTATAACAACACCTGACACTGGTATAGTGATTTAAGGTTTTGCAAAGCACTTTTATCTACTGTATTTCATTTCATCCTCACAATGCCCCATAGAGTATGTACTATAGATACTACTATTGTCTCCATTTGACAGGTGAGGAAACTGAGGCTGAGAGAGAAGAGTGATGATAATAAATGCCACTTGTGTGGACTTACAAAGCGTTATATCTGTGTGTGCTATACGCAACATAATCTATGTCCCGGAGCTTGGTGTTCAGGAAATGGGGAGAAAGCTGTAGTTGTGGGCGCAGGGCAGGGTCTTCTGGACTTCTCCCCAAGCTGGCGGAGAGGACATGGCTTCAGAGAAAGCTCTAGACCATAGAAGCCTCCATCACAGAGACCTTCTGAACAGGAGGGATGAGCACCTTTGGTGGCCCGGACCCCGATGGCTTCTGGGGAAGCCGGTGAACTCCGTCTCAGAATATAGCTAAGGGTATAAAATATAACCTAGGCTTGGGATAACAATGTATTTTTTTCCTGGTCTTGCTGAAATCTATCCTGGATGTCTTAAAGGTCCATGGACTCTTTACTCTGGGCCAACCTTTTCATTTAGATCAGCAAACTTCTGCCCGTGAAAGGGAAATTTCTTTCTCAAAGTCATCCAGGCAATTAAGCAGGGAAGCAGAAGGCTGGGCCTGGAGTTAGGAAAACCTGAGTTCAATCAGGTTCACTCTTCCCCGCCCCCCCCCCCCCAACCAAATCACTTAATGGCCACGTTCCTCAGTTTCCTCATAATAATAATTACGGAGATAATGCTAAGCTCTCTCTCTGGGGGTCGTTGTTAGAATCCAATGCCCCGTGCTATCTATCCATTAGCGATTATTGTTACCATCCTTGTAATTATCACACGGCAGAGCCCACCTTCCACCCCGAGTCCTCTGCAGCAAAGGCAGCCAGTGTCCTCTGAGCCCCGCCGGCTCGCCTCTGCTTCCCTGCCCCTGCCCTGAGAGGCGCAGGGCACCCGCAGTGCCGGAGAGGGGCCGGGCTGTCGCTAACCTCCGCCAGCTTTAATTAGGATGGCCTCCTGCCAAATGAGATTCACCCCCGCCTCTGCTTTCTAGTTAGCATTCCTTGTTGGAAGCCGCAGTCTCCCCGTTACAAGTTGTAGGAAGAAAGCTTGCCAGGCTTTTACAAAGAACCCCGCAGATTGCCGGATCGTGCTGGGATGCATTATCTCTCTCCCTTCTCTCCTGTATTATTTTTAACCTCGGTGCTTAAGTTGGGCTATCCCTCATGAGCCGGCTGAATGTGCTCTGCTGCTGGGAAAATAGAGTTGTTAAGGCAGAGACAAGAAGCTTCCCCGGTCCCTTTCAAAAAGGGGCAAGGGCCTCGGATTTACTTTAGCAGGTGCAACCTGGGCCGACTTTGAACGTGACACGGATGGATACTCTAGTCTGGGGCGGGGGGGAAGCAGGCTCTGGAGTTGGAGGAACTGGAGTGCAAGTTCCTCATCTGATGGTTCTGACTGGTGTGACCTTGGATAACTCAACTTGGCTCCCCTGGGCCTCCATCCCCTTCTGCAAAGTGAAGGGATCGTGCCCCTCCAAAGGGATCAAAGGAAGAAGAAAGGGATGGGTATATACATAAATATTTATAGCAGCTCTTTCTGGGATGGCAGAGAACTGGAAACAGAGGGATGGCTGAATAAAGGATGGTACCTGGAAATAATGGACTATCACGGAGCCACGAGAAAGGAGGGAAAGGTGTTTGGGAGAAGCCTGGGAGAGCTTACATGAACTGATGCACACAGAACTGGGAACACACTGGATCCGATATAAAGACAAGTAATTTTTAAAGGCCTCAGGATCAGGGCCATGAAAACACCCAGCATGATCCCAGAGCATCAAGGACAAAGTCGGCCATCTGTCTCCTGCTAGAGAGGACGCAGGATGAGATGGATGTTTTGGACATGGCCATCGTGGGAATATATTTTTCTTGAATGTGCATATTTGTTTTCTTATTTTTTTCTAATTGAGGAGGATGTGGGAGGGAGAGAAAACAAATGCTTATTAATTGAAAAGAAGCAAAATAGAAGTTACATGTAAAAAATAAACAAAAAGAAGGAATTGGGCTCAATAATTTCTGAGAGTCTCATCAGCTCCAGATACGTTCCTATGAATCTTTATGAGTAAATTGTTTTTTAAAAATCAAATATGTGACTGACTTAAAAAAAATAGAGCATTGTCACTTCCCCAAACTCCCTTCCCCAAAGGAATTTCTACTGACAACAAGCAAAATTAAATCATTCCATGGTAACAAGCATTTATTAAACACCTACTTTGTTCCAGGCACTGTACCAAGCTCTGAGAAGAAAGTCCAAGACGGTCCCTGTCCTCAAGGAGCTCACAATCTAATGGAGGAGACAGCACATTGTCTCCATGTAAACAACAAGATCAAAGAGGACAAATTGGAAATATCTTGGAGGGCAGATTCAGGGGTTGGAGAGGATGAGGAAGAGCTTCTTGTAGAAGGTGGGGTTTACTGGGGACTAGAAGGAAGTTGGTGGGTCCAGCTGAGTGAGGTGGAAGAAAGAATGTGGAAGGGGCTGAAGGGGAGATTGGGGAGGACTTTAAAAGCTAACACAGGATTTGAAGAGAGAGGGAGTTAACTAGGGCACGTGAGGAGGAGGGGCTGAGGTAGGCAGACCCACTAGCAGGTTACCTACTGTACTGTTGCAATCGCTTACGAATGAGGTGGTGGTGACCTGGTCAGGGGAGACGAGGAGGTCCAGGGAAAAGTCAGAGGCAGAATTGACTCTTTGGATATGGGGGTAAGATAGTAAGGAGCTGGGAGCCTTGATTTCCCCAACTGTAAAGTGATTGGGTTGGACTGGATGCTTTCAGTCCAGCTCAGAACCCTGGAACTTTCATGGCTTTGGAGAGAAGAAGGAGAGATGCTTCTCCAGCAGATCTCTGAAGTAGACTTGTTCTGAGTTCCAATCTTACTCCCTTCACAGCATTCAGTCCTATTGCATTGTTCTGATTTTGCTTGCTTATGTTCCTCTGAGTTGGACCATGCCGGGGTCAAGAACAGAACTGGTGTGTCATGCAGACTCGGATGCCTCTCCAGCGCTCCCTCTGCCTGACTTCCCCCTGAATGGATGGACTGGGCAAACATCCAGAGCACGTGGACAGCTTTTCCTTTGTAGTAGACAGAGAGATAGACAGACATCAAAAGACAGACATGTAGACAGATAATAGATAAATAGAAATATAGACATAGGCAGAAAGACAAAGAAATAGAAAGATAGAGAAAGACAGACAGATAGAAAGATAATTAAACAGATAAATAGGTAGGTAGAGAGATAGACAAGTAGGTAGATATAGATAGAGGATAGATTCATAGAAAAACAGGTAGATAGATAATAGATAAATAGAAATATAGATATAGACAGACAGACAGACATGGAAAGACAGATAGAGATAATTAGACAGACAGATAGACAGGTAGATAGATAATAAACAGAAAGATAGAGACATAGAAAGACAGAGATAGAAAGACAATTAGATAGACAGGTAGATAGGTAGACATTCACAGAAAGAAAGACAGGTAGATAGATAATAGATAGATAAATAGATACATTCATAGAAAGGCAGGTAGGTAGATAATAGATAAATAGAAAGACAGATAGATAAACAGACAAATAGAAAGATAGGTAGATAGGTAGAAAGATAGACAGGCAGACAGACAGGTAGACAGACTGTAGATAAACAGAAGGACAGGTAGGTAGATAAACAGAAGGACAGGTAGATAGATAAATAGAAAGATAGACACACATAGAAATAGAAAGTTAGACAGACAGGTAGATAGCTGGCTAGCTAGCTAGATGGATAGACAGACATTCATAAACAGAAGGACAGGTAGATAGATAGTAGGTAGACAAATAAATACAAAGATAAACATAGATAGAAATAGAAAGTTAGACAGACAGATAGGTGGACAGACAAATAAACAGATAAAGACAGACAAGTAGATAGACAGGTAGGTAGATAGACACATTCATAGAAAAACAGGGAGATAATAGATAAATAGAAAGATAGACAAATAGAAAGATAGACAAGTAGATAGATAGAAAGATACACAAGTAGATAGATAGAAAGATAGATAGACAGGTAGATAGATAGATAGACAAACAGGTAGGTAGATAGGCCTATAGATAAACACAAGGACAGGTAGATAAATAAATAGAAAGATAGATAGAAATAGAAAGTTAAACAAACAGACAGCTGGGTAGATAGCTGGTTAGCTAGCTATCCCCAAGGATAGCACCAAACTTCCCAGAGCCTTCGGGACACTCCGTATTTCTTTCTTGTAGTCTCCTCCTCCTCACATTCCCAGTGGAATGGTCTTGAGAGGGCCAGGAGTCGGGTGTTCCTAAAGCCCAGGGCCTAGAGTGTGGTGAGAGCTGGGGATCGGCCTGGGATTTCACTGATACAGGGCCCTCCCGGGGAGGCCATTCCCTCCCCCAGTGCAAGTCAGGACTTCCCTAGAACAGGGGTGCTTGGCCTTTGGGGTGTCATAGATCCCTGAGGCAGCCTGGTGACGCTCTAGGACTCTCAGGAGGAGGTTTTTCTTTGTACTGTGTGTACTTATTTATGTACGTATTTACTAGTGCATAAAATTAGATATGTAAGATGACTAAGGAAACACAATCTTGAAATACAGTAGCAGAATATTTTTGAAATAAGCTCATGGAGCCCTCTTTGGAGCCCCTTGGGACATGACTTGCTTCGGGTCACGGTCCCCGGGTGCCAGTGGAGGGACGTGAGCCTTGGGCCTCCCGTTTTGGAGCGGCTGGCTCTTCACTCTGCCACAATTGCTCCAGGGCCTGTTGAGGGGCTGATGGAGTTTACCAGAGGAACCCCAACCCATGCCCCAATGAGAAGCCTACAAAGAAAAGTTTAAGCGGGTGAATACACTGACTACGGGGGAATCCGGAAAGACATCCCAGAGGAGACGGTCTCTAAGGGGGAGCCTTGAAGGTAGTAGTGAGTGTGAAAGGCTGGAGCAGCTCCATCCTAAAGTGAATGGACAGAATTGGGAGATGGAGGGAGACTCGCTGTTCTGCGAAGCCGGGGCAGTGCCAAGGTTGGACTGGGGAGGGCAAAGAAATAACCTACTTTCTCCCAAAGGCTTTGAATGGCACACTAGTGGCAGTGACAGTGATTCGTGTTGTCATGGTGCCTTAATGCTGCCACGGGTTCTCCTTAAAGACAGCTTGGCGAGGGGTGTCCGGCTGGTTAAGAGGAGTTGCACAGTTGAGGAAAATAAGGTGGTTGCCCCATCTCATGTCCAGAAATGGCAGCGGGTCACTAAGAACTGAGGACACTTCTTTCCAATCTCTTCTGCTGCAGTGTGTTTTATCGGTGTAGACTAAGACTAGGGTTCTAATTCTGGTGTTCGTGGATCCCCCCAAAGTCTGCGGGCAGATTTCAGGGCGTCTGTGAAATGAATGGGAAAACACACACATACCTGGCTTCCCACACACATAATATGGGCTTCCCAATAATATATGTTGTCTATATTATACATTATATATCTTATTTTATGTTATATATGATTTTAAATCTATGCTAAATCTGTGCTTATATATGATATTACCCTAATATGTGATGGGAAGCACACTTGTGTGGGGGTATTTCTCCCATCCTTTTCACAGACGCCCCGATGGATCTCCCCATTATTCCACCCTGCCAGGCCCCGCCAGCACCTGCGCTTTCCCTAACCTTTAGCTACAGTCGAGCCCTCCCCAGGATAGCACTGGGGTACTATTGGCCCGGATCGGGCCACGACCTCCAGGCAAAGTTAAGAGCCCGGGGCCCTCGGCCTGCTGTGCCCCGCGGCCTGCCCCGTGCCCCAGGGCTTTCAGTGACACTTTTCCTTAGAAGCTGCTCCCCCAAGGAGAGCCAAAGCCTCCCCAACGCGTTTTCGGAATAACTGGAAAGCCCCGACCCCGCCGCCGAGAGCACGGGACGGCCACACGCACGAGCGCGCCCCCGGCTCCCTGACAAGGGGGGCTTTCGAGAGCGGGGCTCGCCCCCGAGTGGACGGGGATCTGCGGGGTCGTGCGGCTCGAGGCCCAGGCCTTCGGATGCTAATTAGTCACCGTTGCGGGGAAACTGTTCTCATCTCATTGGGTAGTAGCGCGGGGGCATTACACCCCAGCCGACAGGCGCACTGCGGAGGAAGAGCGGGGGGAGGAGAAAGAGGTGGAGGAGGACGAGGAGGAGGAGGAGGAGGAGGAGGAGGAGATGAAGGGGAGAAGGAGGAGGGAGACGAGAAGGAGTGGGGACATGGAGGAGGAGGGAGAGGAGGAGGGGATGAAGTAGAGAAGAAGGAGTAAGAAGAGAAGGAAAAGGAGGAGAAATAGGAGGAGGAGCCTATTAACAGATTCATTTCCTCACCATGCGGAGAGCTGGGGATTTGTGGTTGGGTAAGGAGATCCTGGTACTGCTGGTTCTCTAAAGCGCCCCATGAAGCCAGGATGGGCCAGCCCCCCTCCAGTCACTCCGAATGCGGCGGCTGGGGGATGAGACGGAGCCCATATTGGTTCCGAAATCCAAGCCCGAGCCGCATGCCCCCAGCTGCTGATGCAAGGGGGAGGAGACAGAAGAGCCCTCTCTCCTGTCTGCAGTCGCAACCTTTTCTCCATCCATCTCTGACATGACTGCTGCCCTGATCATTCTCCCTATGTCCAGCCAGGACCGGTTCATTTCTCTGCTCAGAAACTGACTCCGACACTAAGTCCTGAATCAAGTCCAGGCTACTGACCCCGGGGATCAAAACCCTCTCTAGAAACCGAGTCCAAGCTGTGTCCCTTAGTTGCACCTCTTCACATGGTCTGTGTTTTAGAGGCATCAAGGTAGCCCGGGGACAGCCGGAGTGCCAGGACTCATCTACCTGACCTCAAAGCTGGCTTTAGACACTCACTAGCTGTGCGATCCTGAGCAATTTATTTGTTCGCCTCAGTTTCCCCGTGTGTCAAATGAGCTGGAGAAGGAAATGGCAAACCGCTCCAGAAACGCCTTCACGAAAATCCCAGGGGCAGCTAGGTGGCCAAATGCATAGAGCACCAGCCCTGAAGTCAGGAGGACCTGAGTTCAAGTCTTACCGCAGACATTTAACATTACCTAGCTGTGTGACCCTAGGCAAGTCACTTAACCCCAATTGCCTCAGCAAAAAAAAAAAAAAAAAAAAAAAAAAAAAAAAAATCCCAAATACCACTGAACAACAACAGGGAGAGCAGCAAACAGAACACCAGACCCACAATCAGGAAGATTTAAATTCAAATCTGGCCTCAGACAATTAGACTTTGTCTGCCTCAGTTTTCTTAGTTGTAAAATGGGAGTAATAACACTTATCTTCTAGAGCTGTTTGTTGATTTAAAGAGATCTTTGTAAAGCACTTAGCATATTGCCTGGCATAGTAGGTGCTATATAAATTTTTACTTCCTTCCCCTTTTCCTTTCTAACACTATCTGCATCCAGAGAAAGAAATGATGAATACAAGTAAAGAATGTTTTATATACATACAATATGATGACATATATGTGCATGTATATGTACACACATACAAAATATTTTATATGTGTGAGTAAATGTCTATATATGTACATATATACATGCTGTGTCTATATATGCATATATATATATATATATACATACATATATAGTATAATGGTAGCCATATCAAAGGGGAACAAAAAAGTTACATGAGAACTTGATTATATATTTAAAAACCATAGCATCTTTTTTCTTACCTATGTTAGAGAAATGTTTGTTTCATTTCTAAAGTTCAGAATAAAATAAATAAAAATTTAGAGAAATTAGACAAATTGAAATTTTAAAAACATTAGAAAAAAATTCATGTTCTCTCATCTTCTTGCCTTTCATTATGTCATCCCTGTGGCTAGATTATATTCCACCTACCCCATCTTCACTTATCAGTCCTTCCTTTCTTTCCTTTAGGCTCCAACCCAGATGCCCTCTCCTCTCTGGAGTCCCCCGGTGGCTCATCACCTGCCTTGCGCAGAGGAAGGCCATCTCTCACCATCACTCTTTGTCCAGGTTTATACCATGCACTTAGTTAGCTCTTTGCTAAGTCAAATTCTTCTGAGTGGTCATGGATCTCAGCTGGGACGCTCCAATGTTTCAGGGCTCCATGCAGCTAGCCCAATGTCTTCCTCAAAGGCAGAATCCATCTTCTATCACAGGAGAATTCCTCTAGTCTTTTTATACTGAATTGATTCTCCTATTTGATCTTGGAGGAGAATATATATAATGTATGTATGTCTCTCTCTATACATATATATGCGTGTATAATAGGTGTATTGATACATATGTACATGCATGTACATGTATCTCCCTGGTTTAATCATGCATTCGTGAATTAAAATTATTTCTTTAACTTGTATTACGAGCCAAACCTTGTGCTAAGTGCTGGAGACACACATAGAAAAGGTGAGACAGTCCAATCCTCTAGTAAACTAGATTCTATTAGGGGATGTCAGCCTCCTGACACGTATGGGGAGGGTTGCCAAAGCAGGCTGTTTTGATCAGGGCAGTCAAAGAGATGAGGGATGGAGATATAGTAGAATTGATTGACACCTCCTTTCTAGGAGCAAGAGGGTGTAGATTTAATTACAGTTGAAGAGCCACACTTGGCAACATGGCAAGAAGCTGTCTATGTAGCATGGTCAGATGGGGAGGGCCAGTCTGGATGTGACCTTCCAGCTCTCTGTGGGAAGGGGCGGTGATGGCAGGACAGGGGCATCATGGCAGCCGCTAAGTGGTGCCGTGTGACTCATTAGAGATTGTCAAACCAGGCCATCCCGGTTGTAGCTTTCCAAGAATCTTGTATAATTTTGACGTGCGTGTGGAAGAAAGATTGTTGAAAGAGTCTCTGAAGTGATCTTTTGCTCCACCAAATCAAATGCATTTGTATAGTTAAAAAAAATCAATAATTGCAAATTGTAGGCTAGCAAATATCATTTACGCCAAGCTGATCTCCACACTCGATTCCTCAAATGTCTTTAGATTATTCATCTAGTTGGGTAAATAATTTTTATCAGTGTAGTCTCCGGATCAGCTGGGTCCCCAAAGCCTGGCCTGATCTCACCCTTGGGGGTTTAGGAGTATTCCTGAGGAGCCAGAGATGAGTCTTTAATACTCAAGCCTTCTTCCCTTATATGCTTCCTGAATATTATTAATTAAGGATCATTTAGTCAACCAGTTTGATGTAACTTGGAAAAAGAGGTATTATGGATAGAACAGTGGTGCTGGAGTCAGGAGAGGCGAGTTCAGACACAGCCATTTAACACTTCCTAGTTGTGTGATCCTGGGCAAGTCACTTAACTGTAATTGCCTCTAGAAAAAAACAAAGAAAAAAAAAACAAAGTGATATATTTAAAACAGCTGGCACACCATCAATTGGAGAATGGTTGGGTAAATTGTGGTCTATGAATGTTACGGAATATTATTGTTCTGTAAGGAATGACCAGCAGGATGAATACAGAGAGGACTGGCGAGACTTACAGGAACTGATGCTGAGTGAAATGAGCAGAACCAGGAGATCATTATATATCTCAACAACGATACTATATGAGGATGTATTCTGATGGAAGTGGATTTCTTTGACAAAGAGACCTAACTCAGTTTCAATGGATAAATGATGGACAGAAACAGCTACACCCAGAGAAAGAACACTGGGAAACAAATGTGAACTATCTGCATTTTTGTTTTTCTTCCCGGGTTATTTCTATCTTCTGAATCCAATTCTCCCTGTGCAACAAGAGAACTGCTTGGTTCTGCAAACATATATTGTATCTAGGATATACTGCAACATATTTAACATATATAGGACTGCTTGCCATCTAGGGGACGGGGTGGAGGGAGAGGGGAAAAATCAGAACAGAAGTGAGTGCAAGGGATAATGTTGTAAAAAAATTACCTTGGCATGGGTTCTGGCAACAAAAAGTTATTATAAAATAAAATAAAATAAAAATAAAACAGCTGGCACAAAACAAACTTCCTCTTCCAAATTTTTGTGACACACTCTCCCACAAAAACACGCAATGAATGGGGCAAAATGGCCACTTAATGAGCATATGTGGTAAAGGGGTAACTCATAGTTCCTTATTACCAGAAGTCCTTTTCTCCTATGGATGAGGGGAGGCTTGAGTAGTTCTCTGTAAGTATTGTATTATAAATACTGCGCATCTTTGTTCGTCTGTCCTGGACTCCTGTTGTAGATAATATTGTTAGCAGTTCTGGGGTTATGGCTTGGACACTGATGGGAAGTTGGGAAGTCCCAAATCCACTGATTTTCTGAAGTTTGAAAGAAAGGTAAAGCAACATTGGCCAGAGTGTGTATGGGGGAAGAGTGGAGAGGAAACACCTAAGCCACAGCCAGGGTTAAGGCCTATTCTCCTTCCCACCCCACTTAAGCAATTCCTTTTTTCAGGGTTTAGCTGAACTCCATTCTTGCTTCGACTTTACTAATGAATCTATGTATAACTGGCTTGAAATTTGCTAAAGGGAGGATCTTTTCACACTCAAAAGGCCATGATCTACTGATAGATTGAGACCCAGACTTACTTTATCCAGATATCAAAGTTTTGGCCATACTCTTACATGTAGAAGAAAAAGTTGATACAACTGTTATTCTCATCATTTTGGTGAATGGGGATAATGGGATTTACCTTTAGTATCCTTTAGATTGGCTAAAAATTAATTTCTCACTGTCTGTAGAATACATCTCTTCCAAAACTCTTTTCTTCTCTTTCCCTTGTTCTAGTCTAACAGCTTCTCTATACATGCAACCAACTGTTCTTGAAGATGAAAAGAGTTTATCATAAAAATCTTTGCAGATCTTTTCCATCTTCATCCATTTGTGGCCTTCACTCCAGGATGTTGTCTAGTACATATGTGTGGGGAGGGGGAGGGGTTACACACACAAACATATATGTATAAATACACACATATGTGCACATTCATATTGTGTATGTGTGTGTGTATGTATAGTGAGTTTTTTTGCAAGGCAACTGGGGTTTAGTGACTTGCCTAGGGTCATGCAACTCATAAGTGCTAAATTTCTGGGTTCAGATTTGAGCTCAGGTCCTCCCCACGCCAGAGCTGGTGCTCTAGTCACTGCGCCATCTAGCTGCCCCAACTAATATTTTCTAGTCTCATTAATGACTACATGAAGCCATTATAAAGGACATCAACATTTTTTGTCCAAATCCTGTTTTTTGCATCAATAACTCAGTTAAATAAACGAGATTAAGATTATTAGAATGCACATCATATCTTCATTTTTATTGTTTTCTTTTAGCTTTTGTAGAAGTTTTGGTCTTTGCTTTAACAAGTCAGTGGTCTGACTGTACACAGAGAATTTAAAAGATGACTTCTAGATTAGAAATGAATTATTTCTTGCTTATTAAAATATAAACAATCTTGAGGCAGCTAGGTGGTGCAGTGGGTAGAGCACCAGTTCTGAAATCAGGAGGATATGAGTTCAAATCTGACCTCAGACACTTAACACTTCCTAGCGGTGTGACCCTGGAAGTCACTTAACTCCAATTGCCTCAGCAAAATACACACACACACACACACACACACACACACACACACACACACATACATATAAAATCAATTTTTAAAAATAAATATGATCAATTTAAATTTTATGGTATTATTCAGTGTTTATCATGTCTAGCACCTTCTGACTTTTTTTTTTTTATTAACATAAGACATGTTCCTGATATTTAGGAGCAAAGTTTCTATATACCAATCAATCAATCCAACTCATGTCTTTCCTGAGCTCTGATCCCATTGGGCATCATCAGCTTACTCTGGGCCCCCACTTCCTGGTCTTGCCCCTTTTCCCCCCTGAACTTCCAATTTGGGGAGTGGAACATCCTGGTAGGGCAAAATACCCCGTCTGGGACCCTGATTTCTTCATTTCCCATTCTGGGAGTTATTCTGAATCCTTGTTCATGATCCTTCTTCCTGTCACTTCGGTGGGGATTTCTTTCTCACTTTCTACCGTCCATCTGCACAGAGTAGGTAAGAGGGACTGCAGGCCTGGCACACAGTAGGTGCTTAACAACATTTGTGGATCCACTACTCTGTACATTTATTCAATAAACTCTTATTAAGCACCTACTGTGTGCCAGGGAAGCCAAAGAGTAACCTTCTCCACCCCCGAGACCCTTACGTTCTACAAGCTGTTCTAACAGCCTAGTTACTGTTTGGGCTGGGATAAAAATATAACCGCCCCTGACCCCTCACAAACGACGTCCCGGAAGGGCTGCCGCTGCCCTTGTTTTCCTGTTGGGTGGAAGGGAGCCCGGGAGGGAGCCTGTGGCAGCTGCGCGAGTCTGAGAAGCTGCCGGTGTTTCAGGACTCCCCCCGCCCCAATCAGTCCAGATGTGAGAATCGGGGGCCTGAGCTCATTTCAGCCTCCCAACAACCACTTTCCAGCAGGGCTTTCTCTGCGGCTGCTGGGCAGCGGCCGCCGGAACCTCCACAGCGCCTCGGGGCCCGCGCTCGACCTTCTCACTTCCCAGATGCAAGCGGCCACCCTGGCCTTGGTGGGACCGACTGGGGGCGGCGGGATCCGCGGGCCGAGGCCCCTCCACGTGCCCATCTCCGCGGGCCTTGGTCTCCTGCACAGAAAAAGCTTTGGTCCAAAACCGGCTTCCTAGAACGTCCCAAGCCACTGGGGCCCGGCTGGCCCGGCCCGGCCACCGCCACCCCCAGGAACTCCGAGGGTGCAATCCCTGGGACGGCGTCGGTCCTACGTGAGCCCCTCCCCAGGCTCTGCACCCCCGGCCTTTTCCCTGTCCCATGCAAGAAGTTCGGGCTTCCCCAGGCCTGGAATGAGGGTCACCCAGGCCTTAGAACCACTCCCCGCGCTTCCTTCTGCGGGAGCCTTTGCCCCTCCCTCTGCCGCAGAGATCCCATGTATCTATGTGTGTGTAAAAGCATGTCCATGCACACCTTTGCATACAGGCATGCTCAGGTGCACACATGTAGATACTGCAGGTTCACACACACACACACATGTCCAGACTCGTCCACACGTGTGTACGCACAACCATGGCCACACAACTCACGTATATACACCACTTCAGCACAAGCATGTATGCACAAGCATGCTCAGGCACACGATGTGCACACACAAGCAGGTTCAGACACACATATATGTAGACATTAGCACTTTCGGGCACACGATGTGCACACACAAGCAGGTTCAGACATACACGTATGTAGATACTTGCCTGTTGGGGCACATGTGCACACACACACAAACCTGTTCATGCACACACATGTGCACACAAGCATGCTCATGCACAGCCTTCCATACCTCCCCTTGCCTCTCCTGTTGGGAGGTAAGCTCCTTGAGGGCAGAATTAGGCTCTGTTTGTCTGCCTCCCAGAGAGCCCAGATGCTAGCCCAGGCCAAGGGCTGCTTAGAACATGGAGGATGGAGAGATCAGCCCGGGCTTCCACATTAGGTCCCTCTTGCAGGTAATTTTGCTGAATTACTTTTCGTACAGATACATGTGTGTATATATGTGTGTGTGCATGTATGTGTGCATTTCCAGAACAGGAGGATGTATTTCCAGAAGTCACCGAGTTAAATAAAAATACAGACTTGAAGCTTGTTGGCAGAAGAAAGGAAGAAAAAGCCTGACACATTGCAGAGTTTGCTGAAAAGAACCAGTCTCTTTGCCCCAAACAGGACGACATCAAAGATGGACAGTGAAAGATATGAGGTCATCTGCCTGCTGGATGCAGGAGTGTCCACACAGAAGGAGGAGCCCGAGCAGTGGGCCCAGCAGTGTGCTCTGCGTGCTATCAGCCGAGAAGAGGTACTCCAGAACGTGTGATGGTGGGACCTTATCCTCCCCTTCAGAGACTCTGTTACCTGGTAGCTGCCATCTGGTGCTAAAAGGTCTTTTTCATTGGCTCTTGAGCACTTCCTGAGTATGTAGTCAAAGGTCTCCAACAGAGGCACGGAGCTCTCTTGGCTGTGCCGTGGGTGGGGGAGGGCGCTTGGATCTTCTCTCTGATCTGGTTGCCGTGTGGCCATAAGCCCATGGCATCTTTTCTTTCTTGTTTTGCTTTTTTTTGTTTGTTTGTTTGTTTTTTGCATTTCTCCTTTTCTGATCTTTGATAAATGAGCATCAGGAATGAAACCGACCTGCTGGTAAACTTCAGAAGCTTCCGAATATTCTCACCAGACTCACCAGAAGTCCAACCAGGGGAATCCAGCCCAGAGAACTCATGGGAGCCCCAGAGGCTGAGCCAGGTGAGGAGCTAACCCTGAGGAGCAAGCGGCTCGACCCAGTCCAGAAGGGAATCGATCCAGCAGCCATCACACATGTTCTGCAAATACAGGAGCGATTCCTCCATCAGCTATGACCTTTCTCTAAGAAAAAACTCACAAGAGGGATGGCTGCATCCATCCTTTTGTTCGAATCCATTCTCCCCAGGAACTGAGGTGCTGGAGGAGAGGAGGATCTCAGTTTGAGAGATTGTGCCTCTATACTTTGATTCTTGCAGTGCATTTATAACAGAGATACTTGTCAATCTCCTTGTTCATAAGGGAATTCAAGCTTATTAGTCCATGGATATTAGGGAGATGGTAACTTGTTGCTGGACATTGGAAGGGACAGACCGGAAGATGAGCTGGGATTAGCCATCTTCAGGCCCTCCGAGTTACCCCCAGGATCCTACCACCACACTTTGGGGACCCAACCTGCTCATACGTGAGTATGATTTGGTGAGAACCAGCCCAGTCTGGGCTTAGTAGGAAATATCAAAGAGCCGAGAGACAACCTCCAGAGGGTAGATTCTCTCCATGGGATTTATGCAAAGTCATGAGTAAAAACCCCACAGGAGAAGAGAACAAAGACCAGCTGTGATCTGCAGGGGTGGGATGGAGGAGGATCCACATCAATGACATCACGAATCCATTGAAGTATTGAATTACAAATGAGTGTATAAATAAATAAATGACTCTGGGGGTGGGTTACTCACTCAAGGTTACTCATTCTCTTCTTTGTTTTCTTTTTCTTTTAATAAAAATTTTCTCTGTAATTTGTGAATCTTGTGCTTTCAAGGGGGAGCTGCTCTCAGGGAGGGAGCCTTGGATTCATCTTCTCAGGTTCTTTGGGTGGGAGCTCTGAAGTGAGAGTGAGGAACCCTTCCCCCCCATATACCCTGTTTTTTTCTTGCCATGGAAACTTTGAAACAAAGGCTATTTCCTCATTGAAGTTGGATGGGGGTTCTTGATGACTCAATTTCTCAATTGTAAAGTAGAAATTAATAGCAACTGCTTCACAGGATTTTTGTGAGGATCAACTGAGATCATATAACATACACATACATTATATATATGTATATGTTTATCAATATATATATGTCTATAGCTATAGCCATATATCACTTTTCAAACCTTAAAGTGTTACATAAATGCTATCCATTGGACCCTATTTGGGGCTCTCATCTCTGACCCATCTCCCTCCTTCCCAACTACCTTGCGTTGACCAATTTCTTTTGTATATTCATACACAGAGAAACTTATGCATGGAGATACATTTATTAAACACCTACTATATGCCAGGCACTATGCTAAGTGCTGGGGATACACAGAAAGGCAAAATCCTGCCCTGAAGGAGCTCACAGTCTAATGGGGAAGACAATATAGGACATAGAAACAAGATATGATAGAGGGTAAGTGCTACCCCTGAGGGAGGGCACCTATAAATGCTTAGGGGATGCCATGGTGCATATTGGGGGGAAGGACAGAGCAAAACTCATCTTCCTAAGCTCAAATCTGGCCTCAAATACTTACTAGCTGTGTGATCTTGGGCAAGCCACTTTATCTCGGTTTCCTCATCTGTAAAATGAGCTGGAGAAGGAAATGCCAAACCAATCAATGTCTTTGCCAAGAAAATCCCCAATGGGGTCACCAAGAGTCAGATACAATTATAACTGAACAACAACACTAGGAAAAATACACGGTTCCCCCAATAAAATTTACTTTGCTCCTCAAGGTTAGGGGCTACTTTCCTTGTGTATCCCCAGCAATGAGCAATTTTGCAACGAGCAAAATGACTGGCAAGTAACAAGCTCTTAGCAAAAGCTTGTTCATGGAAAAACAGATGCATTCCAACTTCTGGTTTGGAATCGCTGCAAACCAGAAGCATAGAAGTTTTGAAGATGGAATACATTTTTAAGGTGCCTGTGGGACCCGCTGCTCTCTGAGGTCCCTTCCTTCTACAAATCCATGAATTCATGAGCTTTATGTTAAAAGGTGCAAATCAAGGATATAGGGAGTAGTAATGCATGGGGAAGGGGCTACCCCAGAGCAGAAGTTGGATGGGATCAGCCACCTTCTCCCCCTCCTCACCACCAGCCTGCTACTGGACAGAGGAAGATAACACTGGAAGATTCAGAAGCTCTTACTAATGGGACAACACCCAAAGAGACAAACATGGCTGATGAGAGCTGTGAATCTGTGAGGAGAATGGCTGGATTGGAATCAGGGGCACTGAAGGACACAGCCACGAATCCACTCAACTCTCTGCCTATGTTTTAGCTAGTAATTGAGCTCCAGTTAGATTTTTTCCCTCTTTAAATGTCTTCCATGTTCTTTGTATTTCCTTAATCTGTGCATGGTACACACTGCCCTGTCCCTTGCTCCATCATTTCCTGACCCAGACTTCAGATATTTTATTCCCTTCAATATACTGAATGATTCGGGCACAATGGCCCCCATCTCCCGAGCCCATGGATTTTCACTGGTTGTCACCCATCCCTGAAATGAAGGAAACCAGAGAGAGAATAAGTCCAAGATAAAATCTCACCATCTGCAAGAGCCTTCCTCTTTTCCCCTAAATGCCAATGCCTTCCTTCTGTTGATTTATTTCAATTAATCCCTCCCATTTGTACATGGCTGTCTGCATATCGTCTTGCCAGTGAATCGTGAGCTGCTGTAGGGCAGGGATGACTCTCCTTGTATCCCCAAGGCTTACCACAGTGTCTGTAATACAGTAGGCACTTAATAAATTCTTATCGACTTGACTTGGACTTAAAGACAGAAAGGAAACCAGAGATCATCTAGTGCTAATTCCTCTTAATTCTATTGCTCTTTGTTGATTTTTCCCAATTCATCCAACATGTGGTTCCTTTATACATGGTCACTTGCCTGTTGTCTCTTCCATTAAATTGTGAAGCTCCTCAAGAACAGGGGCTGTCCTTTGCCTTTTTTCCACTGCTTAGCACAGTGCTTGGTATATAGTAGGCCCTTAATAAATGCTTACTGACCAACCAACTGATAATACCACCCACTTCACCCCTGAGGAAATTGAGGCTTGGAGAAAAAAAAATTAGTATCCCAAACTCACAATGGGTAGAAAGTAGCAGAAGGGAAGTTAAAACCCAAGCCTTCTAACTCTACTTAGGTAAAAAGGATTTAGAGATGGCAGATAACTCAATCCAACTTTTTTTTTTTGGTAGCTGAGAAAAGTGAGACACAGAAGTCAACCCAAAGTCTCAGGGGTTTTAAGTAGCAAGCTAGAATTTGAATCCAGACCCTATTGGTTCTCTCTTTGCTTTACTAGCAGATTCTGATCTCCCCCAACCCGGAACTTCTTATGGAAAACATCCTGTCTTCTTCCTTCCACACACTTCCAACTCTAAGAAAGACTCCTAAATCTGCCCATTAATGAAATTTAATTGTAGGAGCAGCCATTTTTTATCCCTTTTAGGTTCTTTTCAATCAAAAGAATTTTATATATCACTATTCATTTCGTCTAACTCCATCATTTTAAAAATAAGGAAACTGAGGCACATAGTGTCTTTCCCAGACTAAAATCTGGTTCTTCAGGTTCCCAGTCCTGAGCATCCGACACAGTTCCTTCTGCAAGACCTTTAATAGAAAGCCATTTCTGGCTGATCCTGTACATTAGAAATGGTCGCTAAGGTAACCAGAGGAGGGAAATGTTTAAAGTGTAAATCTTCTAATTGTTTTTAGATGAGCAAGACTACCAGTTTTAGCTTGAAAGCACGCAGAGAGAAGCTGGCAGGAGAGTCTGCTAGGAGGTGGCAATCACCCGCCCCTTGCCCACCTCTGGCTCATCGACCTCTACGTCCCCTGTGGCTGGCGCCTCTCTCAGACAGCAGTAGGCTTTTCTGACCAACAAGCCACAGCCCAGATCCTCCTGTGCGGCCATCAGTGTCTCATCCATCCCCCTTTATCTCAGGAACAGCATGAAAGAGGAAATAAGCAATATGGAAGGGGTAGTATTCCCCACTCCCCACTCAACAGCAACAACCCCCGACATCAAATGTATTTTTATTAGCAAAAAAATCTATTGAGAAAAATTATATTGATGGAAACATTCTCATTTGATATATGAATATCCTGCATTAATCCTATAAAGTGCAGCATATACTTTCATGGAAAAGCTAAGGGTCATAGTGGAAAGTCAGTTGATCAGTCTATAAGCATTTATTAAACACTTACTATGTACATGACTCTGCACTTAGCACTCGGGCTGGAAAGATAAAAGATAATTCCTCTAGTCAAGAGGAAGGGGAAGGAACAATCATTTATAAAGTGTTTACTATGTTCTAGGGACAGTAATGAGGCTTTATAAATATTATCTCATTTGATCCTCACAACAGCCCTGAGAGGTAGGTGCTGTAATGATTTCCTCTTTACAATTGAGGAAACTGAGGTAGACAGCGATAAGGAACTTGCCCAGAGTCACTCAGCTGGAAAGTGTCCAGTTCTTTCTGACTTTGGTCCCAGTGACACCAGCTGGCCCCGAGGGTATTGTGAATGTATTTTACCACATCAATTAAATGCTTTTAAACTTTCATCCCAATTAATGTCATTACACAAGACATAGAAGCTTCCTTTGAATCAATCAATTTAGTAAACCAGGAATTAAGGAATTTTCCTATAACCTCATTACAATGTGTGGTCATCAGTCAATAGGCATTTACTGAGCACCTACTATATCTAAAGTGCTAAATGCGGGGGATACCCAAGGAGGCAAAAAGGCTGCCCCTGTCCTCAAGGAGCTTACGGTCCAATGGGGAAGACAACGAGCAGACAAGTATACACAAAGTGAACTATATGCAGGATAAATGGGGATACCCGAGGAGACAAAATGGCAGCCCTTGTCCTCAAGGAGCTTACAGTCCAATGGGGGAGAAGGTGAGCAGACAAATATACACAAAGTGAACTATATACAGGATAAATGGGGATACCCGAGGAGACAAAATGGCAGCCCCTGTCCTCAAGGAGCTTACAGTCCAATGGGGAAGACAATGAGCAGACAAGTATACACAAAGTGAACTATATGCAGGATAAATGGGGATACCCGAGGAGACAAAATGGCAGCCCCTGTCCTCAAGGAGCTTACAGTCCAATGGGGGAGAAGGTGAGCAGACAAGTATACACAAAGTGAACTATATACAGGATAAATAGGGATGCTTAACAGAGAGAAGGAATTGGGAGGGTTGAGGAGGATTTCCGGTAGGAAGCGTGACTTTACTTAGGACTAGAAGGCAGTCAGGGAAGTGAGGAGACAGAGATGAATGAGGAGAGAAAGCATTCTAGGCCGGGGGGACAGCCAGAGAAAATGTCCAGAGCTGAGAGATGGAGGGTCTTGTTCATCAAATAGCCGGGTGACCAGTATGGCTGGATTGAAGAGTACAATATTGGAAGTAGGGTAAGAGAAGCCTGGAAAGCTAGGAGAGAGCTAGGTTATGAAAGGCTTGGATTGTCAAAAAGAGAATTTCATATTTGATCCTGGAGATAGTAGGGAGCTCCTGGAATAAGGTGGTGACATGGTCAGATTTGAGCTTTAGGAAAATCGCTTTGGTGGCTAAATGGAGAGGTTGGAGTGGAGAGAGAGACTGAGGCAGGTAGGTCCCCCAGCAGCCATGGCCATAGTCTTAGTATGAGATGATAAGGGTAAGGATAGGGTCAGAGGATTGGAAGGATGTATTTAAGAGAGGTGGAAAAGATGAAAATCTGCCTGGTGGGTATGGAGAGTGAAGATTAGGGGGAAGTCAAAGATAATATTTATGTTGTGAGCCTGGGGGGGCTGGGAGGATGGTGGTGTCCTCTACAGCAATAGAGAAGTTTGGTGGTGGGGAAGAGTTAGCAGGAAAGGTAATGAGTTCCAGTTTGGAACATGTTGAGTTTAAGAAGTCTATTGGATATCCACTTGAGTTGTCTGTAAGCCAGTTAGAACTATAAGACTCAAGGTCATCAGAGAGGTTAAAGTAGGATCAGTAAATCTTTTGCCAGCACAGAGATGGTCACAAAATCTATGGGAGCTGATGAGATCATCAAGTGAGGATAAGGAGACAGAGACTGAGAAAGAGTGATAGTAAGGGGAGGAGGAGAGCCAGGAGAGAGGAATGCCCCTAAAACCTAGAGAAGCGAGCATCAAGGAGATGATAATGAAGAATAATGTCACAGGCTATGGAATGAGCAAGGATGAAGTTTGAAAGAAAGCCATTGGGTTTGGTATCTAAGGATCCTTGGGCACTTGGGAGAGATGAAGGACAGATGATGTCACATGATACATTTTGTGATTGTTTGGAAGATCCAGCCACATTTATGGAATCACTTACGAGAGGGCAAAACACTGGGGAGTCCAGCTGTCTAACGATGAGTGGGTCAAGCTAATGGTGAAGGAGTTCCAACGAAGGCCCTGGGAAGAAATTGCTTGTAGGGACTAAAAAGTTTTTGTCCTTCTCTGCCTCCTCAGATGACCATGGAAGTTCCCAGATCTTGAAGTTCCACCAAAAGTCTCAGCAGTGACCAGAACAACTAGCACTCACATGAGATGTGACTGAGCAGCCATCTTGAGATAGATCCACTCAGTGACCTTGTGAGCATTGCAAGGGATGGAGAGATTGTGGAGTGGCAGTTGAGTGACTTAGCCCAGTCCAGGAGTAATCCCATCCCAGTGGAGTAATCATCCCTCACTGATGTTGTAGGGCCAACAAACTTCAGGAGGACTCCTCAAAGAGAGAAAGGACTTCTCCAGCCAGGAGTTCTCCTTGCCACCTAATTCTCTCTGCGCACCTCTCACTATCATTTTATTCTAAATTCATTCTTTCCATAGATGTGTGTGTACTTGTGGGACAGAGCACCCCAAAGTATTGTTCTAATTGTCCTTATTATAGCTTTTTGGGCTAATTAACTTATTTTAAAATGCATTTTGTTAATTATTTCAATCAATAAACATTTATCTAATCTGTGCTAGACATTGTGTTTATCACTGGGTTTCTTTGTAATCCTAAGGATTTTATTTTGTGTGCTTAAAGATCTTATTCTGAAAAAAAAAATTCATCCAGCTTACCAGGCTGCCAAAGGAGTCCATGATACAAGTTTGAGAGGAAATGCTCTTTTATAAAAGCAAATGGAGTCAATTAGTTAACTGTTAATGGCAATCACATTGGTGGGGCCTTATGAGTGACAATACTAGAAAGTCCAGCCCTTCATATTACACAGCAGAACATTGAGACTACCTGTGGCTGTGGTTGCCTAGCACCTGGCCTGATAATGAGTGTGTGAGTGGGACTTGGGGCAGTGGACCCAGAATGACTTGCTCCTCTGTTATAAAAGAATAACTGGAAATATAATGAGTCACGGTCCAAAGGCATTGATGGGGAAGCTAAAAAAGTGAGGGTAACTGAGCAAGTGATTTCCCTGATGAATATTAAACACTTTTCTAGTGGCTGTTAACACCTGGTACCGCCACTAGCCTTAGGATAGATGAATGGTGTTAGCTGTACAAAAAGCCTATCATAAAACTAAATATAGAGATATATTAGACCATATATCAAGACACGCTCCAAAGGGGCATAGGATTTAGAAACAGTGACATCACCAACAAATTAGAGGAGCATGAAAGAAATTACCTGCTATGGATAGTTCGTGACTAAACAAAAGAGAGAAGAGAGGTTTGCAGGAGGTAAAATCAATAATTTTGATAATTTAAAATTAAAAGCTTTTATATAAACAAAACCAATGCAGCTAAAATTAAGAGAAGCAGGACATTAGGGAAAATCTCTGCAGCAAGTTTCTTTAATAAGAAATTCATTTCTAAGATATGTAAGAAATTGATCAAAATTCTTAAAGAGCCATTTGCCAATTGATAAGTGATAAAAAGATATAGATTGGTAATTTTCAAAGTAAGAAATCCAAGCTATTTATAGTTATTTGAAAAAAAGCTTCATATCACTAGTAATCAGAAAAATGCACATTTAAAAAATTCTGAGGTACCATGTTGACATAAAAAGGAAAATGACATGATAGAGGGGCTGTAAGAAAACTGATATGTTAATATACTCTTAGCTGTTAATTTGTTGTGATACGGGAGTTACCTGCCAGTGGCTGCTGGAGGTTGAACTCAGACCTGTAGAATGGATCTCTTCATGTGAGAGGATGATGATGATACAAGGAGACTGAAAGGCAGTTGCATTCTCTGACTGAGAAGCTGTCGAGTTCTCTGAGTTCTTTCCTCTTCCCTCTGCCTCCAATTTATTTCATTTCCAACATCTGCTAAGGCTGCTTTGCAATTCCTTTAAGTTTATGATTCACAGCTGTAGAGGCTCTCGGAGAACTGACTTGACTCTTCACTTAAGCATGGTCCTTAACATTAACTGGTCTGCCATTCTGGAAAGCAGTTTGGAACTAAGTCTAGAAAGCTATTAAACTGTGAATAATATCCAGAAATATTGCAACTAGGTCTATACCCCAAAGGGATCAAAGAAAGAGGAAAAGGACCCATATGTACAACAATATTTGTAGCAACTTTTCATAATGATAAAGAATTGGGAACTGAGGGTCAGGCATAACCATCAATTGGGGAACGACCGACCAAGTTATGCTATATAAACATGATGGAATGCTTTTGTTCTGTAAGAAATTAAGGAGATGTTTTCAGAAAAACATGAGAAAAATATATATGAATTGATTCAGAGTGAAGTAAGCAGAACCAGGAGAACAATTTACACAGTGACAACAATATTATGAAGAGAAATAACTTTGACAGACTTAAGAACTCTGATCAATACAATGATCAATCACAACTCCAGAAGATTCATAATTTGTCCATTTCTAGATTCAGAATGGAAATTAAGACATTTTTTGGACATGGTCAATGTGAGAATTTGTTTTACTTGACTAATTGTAATGGATTTTGTTTTCTTACTTTGTTTGGGTTGGGGGGTAAGGAAAGGAAGGAAGAGGAGAAGTTGAGAATTTAGAATGGAAAATAATATAAAATTGAAAAAAAAAAGAAAAAAAAAAGCTAGTCAGATGATCAAGAAATTTAGTTTGGCTACTACAATGCCATTGGATCTTCATAATGATTATCCTGAACACATCCAGAAGAGGGAGATCAAGATAATGAAAAGCATTGTGATGGTTCCAACTGAGAATTGGGTAATAGACTGGACACATTGAGCCTGGGGAAGAAAAGTCTTGAACATAAGAGAGATGAGAGTTCTCTTTACTCATCTGAAGGGATTTCCATGTGAAGAAGGGGTTAGACTTGTTCTCCATAGTGCCCAAGGTTAGAATTAGGAACAAGTAGGGGAAATTTCAATCTAGGTTAAGTTTAATGCCAGAATATACCTCCTAGCAGTTAGATCTGTCTATAAGTTGGATAAAATGCTTTGAATGGAAAGGACTTCCTTGTCTCTGGGAGTCTTAAAGTGAAGGTGGACTAGCTGTCTCTCAGAAATAGGAGGCGGACACACGAAAAATAGAAAAGGCAAGAGATTTGGAATTATAGAACATAAATTAAAATCCTACCCTCCAATGACTACTTGAATGATATTGAACAAGTCAAGTGACTATAGATTTAGGGCAGGAAGATACCTTAACGATTGTCTAATCCAACTTTTATTTTATAGATGAGGAAATTCAGACCCAAAGAGATTAAATGATTTGTCTAAGTTGATCTAGGTAGTAAATGGTAGAGATAAGATTTGAACCCAGGACCTCTGATTGTTTCTCTTTCTATTTTTGGCCTCAGTTTCCTCATTTACAAAAATAAGAATTGAATGTGATGATCATCTCAGATCTATTCCACATATAAATCTATAAGCCTATGATGTTAGCTTTCTGGTAGGGAACTGGTATATTAGGTGTCCTCTGAGTTCCCTCCCAGCTTTGATATTTTGTGATTTGGAATCAGCAGAGACCTGAATTCCAGTTTTACCTCTGATACTTTCACACTGTGTGACAAGAGGAAAATCACTCAACCTTGTTAGACTCAATTTCTTTGCTCACAGAACAGGGAATGATACTTGTACCCTTTCTGTCTTAGTTCATTATTGATCAAGAAAAGTCCAAAGGCATTTACTAAATCCTTACTCTATACTTATCACTGTGCTGAGTGCTTGGAATACAGTGAACCATAAAGGGAAGGCAGTCTCTGTCTTCAGGGAGTTTACATTCTAACAAGGACTGAAAACAAATAAAAGGGACTTAAAAACCGAGGAGTTCATTGTGATGGTTTTGATAATGGGTTAATTTTTCTTGAAGCCTTTGGGGAAATTTGATTCAACATCACCATGTGGACACGTAAATAAACTTCATCCATAGAGCACAATATGATTTTTAAGAAGAAATTTTAAAAAGAAAAGCCTTCCTATAGAGTGTACATTACATGGGCTATTTGGTCATTTGTGGGGCATGATGGCAAAGTTCCTAGAGTCAGAAAATGGGTCGAAAGAAAAAATGTCCTGTATCCTTTCTCAAAATGGAAGTTCTGGAACTGTTCAATAGGAGAACGTCTCTTCATGTAAAGTCTAGTCCAGTCAAATTGGTTGCTCCCAGTTCCTTCTATATAATATTCTATATCTCACCTTCATGCTTTTGTGAGGTTGTCTCCTGTAATTGGAACGCACGCCCTCCTCCCTTCTGATTTACACAGGTACTTAGCTGACCTGTGTAAAATGGAGTTCAAGTACCTCCTACCCACTAGTTACTAGTAGATCCCTCTAGAAAATCCATTTTATAGCAGTATCACCCTTGTTCTTCTGTATAAATGTTGCCTCCTCATCTCTGCCCCCCCCCACTTCTCCAGTGGATGCAGGCCCTTTCGTGACCTTTATGAACATCCCCAACACTTAATACAGTGCCTGACATCCAAGAGTCATTTATTCAGTTGGTTGGATTTAATCAATAGAATTATATCATCTATCTCATGAGGATCAAATGAGCTCATGTGTGTCAAATATGTTATAGCCTATAGTTATAAGCCTATATATAAGCCTCTGTAGCCATCAATTCCTACTTTACTTTAGAAGCACTATAGAAATCAAAAGCATTAAGCATTTATTAAGCACCTACTATGTGCCAAGAATGGTGCTAGATAGTGGGGATAGAAAGTTAAAAAAAGAAACAAAATGCCTACAGTTTTGGAGTGGGGAGTTCTCATGTAGGAAGTGGAAGTGAATTGAGCTTTGAAAGAAGGTAAGTAGAGGTGAGGAGAAAGCGTGTTCTTGATACAGAGGATACTGATCTTTCTTTACTTCAACACCATGCTTCCTTTGTAGTCTCATCCTGAACATCCATCATCTCCTGCCTACTTGGAACATCCATCATCCCCCATGGCCTTATCACCCTGGAACATCCATCATCCCCCGTAGCCTTATCACCCTGGAACATCCATCATCCTCTGTGGTCTTCCTACCTTGGGTATCCATCATTCCAAGTGACCTTCTCACCCTGGGATGTCTCTCTTCTCTTTTGGTCCCCTCGCCCGTTGGCGAGTGGCTCCCAAGGCTTCCATTTTATGGAGGGGCCCATGCTGGCCAGCCTTCATCCCTTTAATGAGTGTGCTTCTGACTTTCCAACCTTCAACACTAGTCCCACCTCCCAATTTTGGGGAGGGAGATACATTCATCTCCATATTCCACCCCCTTGGCTTTCCAGTTCTGTCTTTTTCTCTCCCCCATTTGACTGTAAGCTCTGCAAGGACAGGGACTGTCTTTTCAATGATAATTGTATCTTTGGTACTTAGTATGGTGCTTGCCAAGCACCTGATAAATGCTTTTTTCATTCATTCATTCATCCATTCATTCGCTGCCTAGATGAGCAATATTAATGGTCACTAAAGTAACTGCTGTGTGAGTAGAGGAAAAGGGGTTGATGGAGGAGAGTTCATCTGTGGCTGATCACATTTGTTAACAGAAAGTTGACGAGAGTGCATTTTGTGTCACTCTGTGTACTGGGAGATGAAATCGGAGGCTCTGCAAGTTGTCTAAGAAAGTTCTGTAGCCATCAATTCCCTGAGCTGCAAGGAAGCTGAGGGATCTATCTTATCAGACCCTTCTCTTTCTCGACTCCTATCTGACACACACATCCCTTCTACAATGTAAAAAAAAATATTAAAAGTCTTCAATTGCATAGTACTTATAGTATATAATATTATACTACAATAGTATATATTAATTATAGTATATAATTACTGTTAATATTTATCATCTAATTGTATATGATGTATAAGTATAATCATATATAATAAATAATATATAGTATTACATAGTATGTAATTATGAAGTAATTGTAGTATGTTAGTAGTATAGAATATATGATATATATCATGATTGTACATGGTATATATAATTGTAGTATATAACATTATATATTGTATTTATATATTATACTTCATTTATACTGCAATTATAGCTATAATAATAATAGTGCCTACTTCCCAGGTTGTTGTAAGGATCAATTGAGGCAATATTTATTTGCAAAGCATTTAATACAGTGCCTGGCTTGTAATTATATGGTAATTGTAGAATGTTATTATTAATAGTTTAGAATATAGGATATATATCATGATTGTGCATGGTATATATAAATAATATATAATACATGGTGTAATTGTAGTATGTGACATTATATATTGTGTATCTACAGCATTATACTACAATTATAACTACAACAATAGTACCTACTTCCCAGATTGTTATAAGGATCAATTGAGACAATATTTATTTGCAAAGCATTTAGTACAGTGCCTGGCTTGTAATAATATGGTAATTGTAGAATGTTATTATTAGTAGTATAGAATATATGCTATATATCATGATTGTGCATGTATATAACAAATAATATATAAAACATAGTGTAATTGTAGTATGTAACATTATATATTATGTATCTACAGCATTATACTACAATGATAACTACAATAATAGTACCTAATTCCCAGGTTGTTGTAAGGCTCAATTGAGGCAATATTTATTTGCAAAGCATTTAGAAAGGTGCCTGGCTTGTAATTATATAGTAATTATAGAATGTTATTATTAATAGTTTAGAATATAGGATATATATCATGATTGTGCATGGTATATATAAATAATATATAATACATGGTGTAATTGTCGTATGTAACATTATATATTGTGTATCTACAGCATTATACTACAATTATAACTACAATAATAGTACCTAATTCCCAGGTTGTTGTAAGGCTCAATTGAGGCAATATTTATTTGCAAAGCCTTTAGAAAGGTGCCTGGCACTTAACAGTGCTATATAATAGTTAGTTCTTATTAATAGTATTAGTACTATTACTCTGAAGAGTGCTGAGAACCTCATCACCTCACAGAAGAAGCCCGTTCTATTTGGAGGCGGATGCATCAGGAAGTTCTTCATTTTCCTGAGCTGCTCCTTCGCCGCTTCACGGCTCCCACAAGACCACAGTTTCTGGGGTTCCAGCCCCAGGTCAGCCCCGGAGACCGGGCTGTGACCGGGCCAAGGAGCGGAGCAGCTGCCCGTTCCTCAGCCTTCTGGTACCTGAGGGAAGCGAGCCCTCACCCCTCCTGGCCATCCCAGGAAGATCCGCCTGGTGAGTCTCTGCCTGGGCTTCTCTGAGAGAGATGCTTTGATGCTACAAGGTATTATTCATAATTACTCGTTAGGGCCCTGTTTATCCTCCTTGGGGTAAACAGAGCCACCCAGGAAGGAGAGAGGAAACATTCAAACCAATAATTCTCCAGGAGGTGAAACAAAGGAGTGAGTCATTACCTTAGCCTGGGAGAGTTGGGTGTGGGAAGTGGGTGCAGCCAAGCTCAGGGCGGAGGGAGGGAAGGCAACGCCAGACCTCGCAAGCTGGGATCCTGCCGATAGCGCTGTCCACCCCACGTGGCTGGCCCAGCGCCTGGCAGAAGGCCCAGCCTGACCCCCTTCCGGCAGCAGGACCCTCCCCTCCATCACCTTTCACTTCCACTCTCCCAGGAGTCTGGATTCTACAGGAGAACCGAGGCCGATGGGGCTTCCGAGAGCAACTGTGAGTCTTAGCTCAGAGATAACGGGGCAGTGGGTGTGGTGAGCGGAGGGCCAGGAACAGCCAAGCTGGAGGAAAACCTGGGCCCTTTGCCACTGCCCCCTTGCCTCTCCTTCCTCACCTTGGCTTCTGGGAATCCCTGGATCCCTTGCAGGCTCAGATTAGGCGACCTCATTCACGGGGGGCTCCTGGAGCAACCCGAGGGCAGAAATGTTCTTTTTTCTTACCTTCTCAGTGCCTCACCAAGCACCTGGCCCATAGTAGGTGCTTAACAAATATGCGTTGAATCAGTGAATACATGAATGAATGACCTGGAGTCAGAAGACACAAATCCAAGTCCCAGATCCACTGTTTCATTCTGTCTCGGTGACTTTAGACAAATGATAAGCACTCTGGGTCTCAATTTTCTCATCCACAAAATGAGTCCAGCGAACTAGACATCCACTCAGTCCTAAAAGCTATCATCTTTTCTTATGTAACCTCTCTCGGTTTCAGTTTAATCATCTATATAATGGGAACAGTTATAAGAGTACCTCGGAGACATGTTGTGAAGATTAATGAATTAATGATTTAAATCCATTTGCAAGCCTCAGAGTGTATTATATAAGTTGAAAAGGTGTATCAGCTTCCAGAGTTTTTAAATTTAATTTCCAGACTAGAGTAAAATTCTAGAATTCATCATGGAGCTATTCTAAGAACCTGGGCTCCAAGTGACTGAGAAACAGCAAAGTAGACTGGTAGACAGTGTAGTGGGTTGAAATCAGCTACATCTGGACTCTGATACTTACCAGCTTCCCCTCTGTTTGCCTCAGTTTCCTCATCTGTAAAATGGGAATAATAATTGCATCCATCTCCCAGTGCTGTTGTAGTGAAAGATATTTGGAAAGTGTCACAGTTTCTGGCACATAATTGCATCTAATTAAATCTCATTCCCCTTCCTTCTTCTTCTAATCCCAGTTCTGCTAGTTCTTTCCCATGTTACCCTGGGAAAATCATCTAATTCATTTGAACCTCAATTTCCTGACCAAGAGAAGGAAGGAGTTTGAGTGAGAGGAAGATGTTGTCCTAGAGCTGTATCTAAAGAACCCAGAGGAGTCTATCTCGTCCAATAATCTCGTTTATAAGAAAGAAAACTGGGGTTCCAGGAAGGTTAACTGATTTGTCCAATGTCACACAAGCAGGAAGTCTAATAACTGATTAATCAATATCTTAACCAATTCTCAATCTGGGAGTGGGACCCCACGGGGTGATCTATGACCTATGTATGTATGATGGTTGGGAGAGGGGAGAGAAAGAGAAAGAAAGACACACACACACACACAGACAGAGAAAGAGAGAGAGAGAGAGAGAGACAGAGACAGAGACAGAGAGAGATTAACTTGACCTCATCCAACTGAAAGTATTTGAAAGGATGCCCAATCTATAAATCTCAATCATGGGCCTTGCACTAAGTGCCAAAAGTCTTTGAAATCCATTTGATGAAGTGAAATGACATCAGGCAAGAAGTCTGTTCCAGTTGGCTGGGAATTTTGTTCTGCCCTCTGGGTCTTAAATAAAAGCTTCAAATTAACTGGAATGGGAAGATTCCAGAAATTAGAGAAAGTATGGCTTCCTTCAGAGAAATTGCATTACTTGGGGGTGGAAGAAGGGAGAAGAAGCTTCCCGTTTAACCTTGGTCAAATTTCCTTCTCACTCCCTCCTTTCACATTATACACTTTGATTAAGGACCTTGCAGACCTCAAAGGGTCTGGAGACCACTGGCCCTTTTATCTTCCCACCGGTGCTTTAGCATTATAACTTTGGGGCAACAACAGTTCCCATCTTCCCATCAGGTGATAGTAGTGTTTGCATCAGGAGCCAAAGACAGCAGCTGGATATAGATTCTGCTTGAAGGAGGATTCTTGGACAACCATGAAGAGGGGAATGATGAGTAAATCCTTTATCAGATGTGCTTTCTAAGATTGAATCCATTTTCCCTTGGATTCTGTTCATATTTATGGGAAAATGTGTTGTAACAGTTTAAGGAGGGAATGTGTGTGTGTGTGTGTGTGTGTGTGTGTGTGTGTGTGTGTGTGTGTATTTAACCCAACCAGTCTGATTTTAGTTAACTAAAAGTTACTCAAGGCTAACTAGCTAAATGATTCCCACCTGATAACCTTGAGGGAGAGGAAACAAAATGGTGGCGACTCAAGTCAACGGTATTAAAGAATCACTCCTAGTTCCTTGGAATCAACCTCTAGAGCTCTTCAGGGGGAAACGTAGCCAGCGCTGGGAACCTGACTCCTCAGAGGGAGTAGGATATGGCATAAGACTATTCCAGAACTTACATGAGATAAATAAGCACCGGAGGGATTCTCTGATCCCAAAATCAGTGGTGTTTCAACAGTACCAGCATCTTGCCAGTTCTAAATCCTGTGTACTTAACACCATTCAATGAAAATAACTAATATTCATATAGTGATTTAAAGTTTAATCAAACAATCTCATTGAATCTTACCAATCCTGAGGCACAATCATTATACTTATTTTGCAGAGGAGGACACTGAGGCTCACTGACATGAAATGTCTTGCTTGTAGTTGCACAGCTAGCAAGTATCAAAGGGAAGATTCAGATCAAAGTCTTTCTTGATCCTGTCCGGCATTATTCCCACTGTACTACTCCCCCACTCCCCATTCTCTCTGTAAAGCAGGCAGCTGCTGGCCCCAATTCTGAAATATCTAGGACTGGGGATTCCATATTCTGCTATGGTTTGCTGATCTTGTTTCAAGCTGGCAGGAAAGCCTAGGAGAACTCAATTACTCCAATTGCAGAGGATTCCTACTATTCTCTCAGTTGGAGTACCTCTCAGTGAGAGAGATCATTCCTTTGATCTAGTTTAATAACCCTGCAAAAAGGGAAGTGAGTGGGGAATGACCTGTGCTCAATGAAGACATATTGGCTCTTTCAGATCACCGCTTTCTTTTTCAGATGTTCACTAGAATATTGCCGATATTCTAGAATTTTGTCAGGAATTAAAGTCAAGCTCACTGTTATAGAGTTTCTAGGCTCCTTTATCTTCCTTTTTTTGAAATTTAGGACATTTGCCTTTCTACTCTACAGCAGCATCTCCTGCAGATTCTCTCTATTTCTCCATGACCTTTCAGGGATCTTTAATAGTGACTTAGCCATCACATTGATCGGTTCTCTCTAGTATCAGAAGATGCCATTTATTTTGGTCAGCCTGGTACATAGTAAGTGCTTAAAAATAATTGTTGATTAATTGATTGATTATAATTTCCCTCCTTATTTTTCCCCACTTCCCATATACTAGTTTTTTCCCCCCTAGTCCTTCTCATTTCTCTTTGGCAGAGAAAAAGGATCAGAATAATAATCTAATAATTCTACCTTATCTCCATCATCAGTAATTGTCCCATCCAATCAGAGCAAAAGTACTTTCCCAACTTTTACCCTCCTTCTCCTATATTAACTTTAAAAAATCCACTTACTATACTGACTCATTTCTGTCAATGATTGGAATAAAGGCATAGAAGCATGCTTATCATGTTTACGATTGACACAAAACTAGGAGGGTGAGCTAGCAATTTGAATCATAGGGGTAGAATTAAAAATGAGTTCGGCAGACAAGAATAGCAGGTCAAGTCAAATAAGATGAAATGTAATAGACATAAATGTAAAATCTTCTTCTTGGGTCCAAGCAATCAGTTTTTCCAAGAATAGGACTGAGGTTCTTAGGCAGTCAAGAAACATTTTCTATCAGTTAAGAAACATGGTGGTAACATGATGGTAGGTAGCAGTTCATCTGGAGCAAATCATAGGATTTTGGTTAACTACAAACAAAATCCACAAAAGTGAATTCCCTGAATATGAATCAACAATGTGATATGGGAAATCTGGTTGCATTAAGAAGGCCATAGCTTCCAAGAATAAGGAAGTGATGAAGTTTCCATACTCTGCAATTATTAGTCAAACTCTGGAATATGGAGGACATTCTGGGTGCCACGGTTTAAGGAGGACCTTGATAGCTTGGAAAGTGTCCAGAGGAGAATAACCACAGTTAAGAGCTCATAACATATGTGGATGGGTTGAAATTTAACTTGAAGAGAAACTACAAGAGGGATCTGAGAGCTTTTAAAAAGTGTTTTAAAGCCTATAACATGGAAAAAGGGATTGGACTTGTTCTCTTTGGCCCCTGAGGCCAGGACCCAAAGCTTTAGGTGAAGCTGAAAAGAGAAAAAATTAAGTTTGCTGTTAAACAAACAACAGCAAAAAAACAAGCTAACAAACAAACAAACAACAAAACAACAAAAACCCCAATTTCCTCACAAATAGAGTTGTCCCAATATAGAGTAGCTGCTTTGGGAGGTAAGGGGTTCCTTTGGATCATAAGTCTTCAAGCAAAGGCTGAAGCCCACTTGCTGGGTGACTGGAATCAGGCTGGGGGGGACTGATTATTGCTCAAGCATGGGTTGGAATGTGGTCCTTTCCTCTTCTGAGGTTCTGTTTTTCTGTCTTTAAAATCATTTCTGCGTTGGCCTAGAGAGTTAATTTGTGTCTTATTGAGAAAAATCAAGGAACTGAATAGGGTCATATCACTAAAAATGTTGATTTCATGGCTAGGAAAAAAACAAAATACTGCATTGTCCCTTCACCAAAGAAGCTTTTCATCTTGTTGGAGAGATAAGATGTTTAAGACATGATTGAAAAGAGAAAAAAAAAACTGGATAAAACATAGCTGCTGAGAGTAGAGAATCTTATTTATACTTCCTATCTCCTTCAGCAATTAACACACAACTAAAGTTTAATAAACATGTGTTGAATGAATAAATGAATGTCTTGTGCTAAATAATAGCTAATATATTTCCTAAAAAAGAAGACTTGGAGACCTTTCCTTTTTCTTCATCATCTAGAACAAATTCCTTTTTTTTTTCCCTAAGAAGGAAGAAGCAAGATCTTTAAAGTTGAAATACTTGACCAAGACCACATAGATAGTGAGTTGTGGGGCCGGGATTTGGTGCCAAATCAGTGCTCTTTCCTTAAGTTTCCTTTCCATTTCTTTCTTCCTTTCAATTATAACTCTTCTTTGCTTTCTATATCCTAGAAGGTTTAGATTGCCCATATTATCGTTTTCCTTCACTGGCCTTCTAATTGATCTTCAATATTATAGAAGAGGAAACTAGAACAGAGAGAAAAGAGATGACTTTGTCCTGGAGCAATTAGTCAGGGGTGTGTGTGTGTGTGTGTGTGTGTGTGTGTGTGTGTACATGCAAGAGTTTCTTTAATAAGTAGTTCTAATACATTTTATGATTGCCATCATATGAACACCTATTAAACATATACTAAACTAGAGCAACTTAATACCATTTGTTAGTACCTGTATGTTAGACAAATACTTCAGAATTAATTAAATGATGAATTAAGATCAGAATTGAGTGGTTTGATCATATTTGGGAAATTGTGTGGCCATCTCAATGACCCCAAAGTTCTCCTGGAAATAAACCAAGAATTCCATCTTTTTAAATATCATGACTCTTCTTCCAGTGATGCCGGGTGGTATAAAAGCATAAATAACTGCAACCTCTGACGAATCAAAGTTCTGAGTCACCCGAAGGGGAATGGAGTGACTCCTGTAGACCCAGTGACCTAAAATATATCATCAAAAAGATAAGTGATTACAAAGGAGGTGGACAAAGGAGTCATGGAGCAAGAACAAGGACTAACTGAGGGATGGAGAGTTCTTCACTGGTACCCACACAATGGAGAAAGAGAGAGAGAGAGAGAGAGAGAGAGAGAGAGAGAGAGAGAGAGAGAGAGAGAGAGAGACAGGCTTGCAGAGTCACAGGCTACTCAGGGTATGAGATATGATGGGAGTTCCTGACATCGAGTCTGGTGCTCCATCCACTATACCACACTGTCTCTAAGAGCTGCTAGCCCTTGAGGACCTTGGTAGGGAAAGAGCTGGGCAAAACTTAAACCACTCTGGAAGTGGCCATGATGATTCCTTAATTATCTGCAGATTCGAAAGAGAGCCCTCATCTTCCCCAATCTCTTCTCTTCCTAGAGTCAGCATTGCCTCCCAGCCTTCCCCCACCTGCTGACCAGGAGCCAAGAGTTGTTCCATTCTTCCTAACAAGCTTCCTGAGACCTTCTGGGACATTTGAAAACCGGCTCAGATGCACTGAAACCTAAGTTTTTTTAGGACGATAAAGACTCTTTAAAGACCCTTTACCCAGATTATCTCATTTGAGCCTCCCCTAACACCGCATGAGTAAGATGGAGCAGATATCATGGCACCCATTTTCAAGATAAGAAAAGGGAGGTGCCCAGAGATCACAGAGCAAAGTTCGATTTTCATGCAGGTTTTCGGGATTCACAGTCCACCATTTTTTCCATCATAAAATGCCACCCTTTCAGTACTGTTCAAGGGGGAAAGCACCTGCCAAACTAAGCTATTGTTGCCCTTTTTGTCTTTATTCAGTTGTTTCAGTCATGTCTAACTCAATCCTGAGTCAGAGGAGCTGGGTTCAAATCTCACTTCTGCTGCTCATTGGCGGTAGGACCCAGCCCTCGGTTTTCCTAATCAATAAAATGACAGGGATGAGCCCCTTTCTAACTCCCAGTCCATGCTTCATCTCTAAAATAAGGCATCTGTCTCCTGGTCTCTGAGAGCTTTTCCCATTCCAGACCCGGGATTCCAGGGTTCCTTTATAGGATGTGGTGGGGGTTATAGTTCTGGACATGAGGCACAGGGATTTCAAGAAACCAAGCAATCAGTGTGGTGTTCTCCCCCTTCTCTCTCCCCCCACCCCGGGCAGGTGGGGAGAATCCTCGGGCCCTGAGGAGGAAAAGTCCCTGCTTGTGTTTATTCCCTCTTTGATCTGCTCCTGCTCTGAATCACCCAGCATCCCTCCTTGCAGCTGCAGTAAAAACAAGCCTGCCTCCTTAGGTGGGGGAGTTACATGGGAGAGCGTGAGTCAGCCAAAGACAGTAAGAAAGGAAACACATTTAGTGGCTTCTGAAATCTCTGCTAAGTTTGCAGAAGCCACACACCAGCGTGAGCATAATAATAGCTGGCATTTACACAGGCTTTATTGTTTCTAAAGCACTTTACAGAGGCGAGCTCTTCTGAGTCTCCGAAGCCTGGGAGAGAGGGTATGTCATCATCCTCCTTTGACAGATGGGGAAACTGAGGCTCAAAGACATTAACGTGGTTTACTCAAGGTCAGCAAAGTAACTGAGCTCTGGGGTGCGGTTCAAACTCAGGCCCTTTCTGCCTTTGGGTCCGGCAGACACCTCACTGATCTGATGGTGATGGGGGAGCCCGATCTCAGAGAATGGCGAAGTTGAAAGGCCGCCTGATCCTTGAATCTGTGCTGCAAGCTCCCCAGGGAGTGATCATCCCCACTCTGCTTGCAGACCCCCTGGTAGGGGGAGCCCACCAGATTTGGAGGCTGCCCGATTCACAGCTTTTCAGTGGCTTTCTGACTTCCAGCCTAAATGTTCCCCCTAGTTCTCCACTTATAGCTTCAGGCTCTGTTCTCTGGGCCAAGAAAACAGGTCCCTCTGAGCTCCCTCCCTCACTCGAATGTGACGTCCTTGAGGTCAGGAGCTCTCTCTGCACAGGCCATCCACCCCGTATATTCATAAAAAGCCTTATCGTTTTCCTTAAAGCCAGTACATTTCCTCTATTTTCCTCTAAGATTATTTAACATTTATCCTGTATCTATCTTGTTGGTGTGCAGACATTTCCACACTGTTTTCCTTCATTAGCTCAGGAGCTCTGTGAGGGCCGGGACTGTCTGGACTCACCTTTGTCCCCTCAGGGCTTAGCCCAGCACCTGGCACTTGGAGAGCATTTAGGTAGTTTGTGGACTTAACCTGGTGTTATGCAGAGAGCAGATAAAGCAATCTCTCCTCCTTTAAAGTGTAATAACAATAAGCTCCACTTTCTGTGAAGAGATGAACCATGCCTTGTATCTGAGCTACACTTTCTATCTCCTCCAGCATCTAATACAATATTTTCTCTGTGTCTCTCCTCTCCCTTCCCTCTTCTTCTGCCCCCTCCTATTCCTTCCCCTCCCCTTCCCTCCTCTGTCTTTCCCTCCCCTCCCATTCTCTCTTTTTCTATGCTCTCCTTCCTGTCTCTTTGTCTCTCTCTTGGCCCCTCCTGTTCCTTTCCCTCCTCTTCCCTTTCCTTCCTTCCCCTCCCCTTCCCTCCTATCTCTTTTCCTCCCCTCCCATTCTCTCTTCTATCCTCTCCTTTCTGTCTCTTTGTCTTTCTATTGGCCCCTCCTATTCCTTCCCCTCCCCTTCTCCTCCTCTCCCTTCCCTCTTCTCCTGCCCCCTCCTATTCCTTCCCCTCCCCTTCCCTTTCCTTCCTTCCTCTGCCTTTCCCTCCCCTCCCATTCTCTCTTCTGTGCTCTCCTTTGTATTTCTTTGTCTCTCTCTCTCTTGGCCCCTCCTGTTCCTTCCCCTCCTCTTCCCTTTTCTTCCCTCTCTCCCTTTCCTTCCCCTCCCACTCTCTCTTCTTCCAGCCTCTCCTTTCTGTCTCTTTGTCTCTCTTTTGGCCCCTCCTGTTCCTTCCCCTCCCCTTCCTTTTGCTTTCCTGCTCTCCCTTTCCCTCCCCTCCCATTCTCTCTTCTTCTGTCCTCTCCTTTCTGCCTCTTTCTTTCTCTGTTCCTGTGGCCTTCCCTCCTACCTGTTACTAGTGATCCCTCCATCTTTCTTCCATGATCAGCTCCAATGCTTTCCTCCACACAAGGACCATCCTGACCCCCCTGGATGCTAGTACCCCTCCCGTCCCTGTGCAGTCACTGCATATTTTTATGCATCTGTTTCACACACTAACGTGTGGAGCTTAGTTGATTTAAAGGAATCTGCTTCTTTTGGGGATCCAGTCATGGTGATCCCTTCTGCTGGATATAATCACTGCTGCTTTTCCGAGCCTTCCACTTGCTTGGCTAAGCCCGATTTCCACTGACAGGCCTTTTCTGGGTTACGTTCCCCGTCAGATGCCAGATAAATGCGGGCAGTCTCAATGACCAAGGGGCCATGTTGCCAAAAGGGTCTGTAGTCCCTGCCTTGTGAGATCACAGCCTCAAGCTGGAAGGAAGCCCAGAAGCCATCTAGGTCAACCCCTCATTTTACAGGGGAGGAAACTGAGGTTCAGAGAAGTGGTGACTTCCTCAGGGTCACAAGAAATGAGATTAGACTCCCTCTCCCAGGATTGTAAAGACCCTCCCCCTCACTCCCTGTTGCCCCTTGCTATTGTAAAAGGAGCTTCCTGAGGAAATGTTTGTCCTGGAGCCCCCAGGAAGTGATTGGTGGGACTCCAGGCAAGAAAACTGCTCCCTGAACCACTGGGACCTTCTCAACCCACGACCAGAGGCTCCCTTCTTCATTCTGCATCCTGGGGCCATGATGGAAACAAGAAGGATTTGGTGCCTAGTACTGCCACCTGGTGGCCAGATGCTGGAGGAACGCGATGGGAGCCCTAGCTGTCCAGGAGGCTGAGGGGTGGGGCCCTGGAGGGAAACTACGGACTTCCAGAGCCTGCTGGGACCTTGAAGACCCCCAAAAGACACACACACAAGCCCAGAGGCACATATCAAACACCCAACATCCACACACACATATACATATATATCACCAACACTCATAGATACATACATACCACCCACACTCATAGATACATATATATCACCTACACTCATACATACAAATATGACACACACTTATACATACATATATACCTCCCACTCACAGATATATATATATGCCATACACTCATAGATACATATTACTATATATATGTATACCCACGTATATAAACCACATATGCATGTATACCACAAGCTAATAGAAACATATATACCACAAACTCATAAATACCTATATACCACCAACACTCATACATACAAATATGCCGCACATTTATAGATACCTCCCCCTCATCGATACATATATAGCTTCCACACTCATGTGTACATATATACCACACTCTTATAGATACAAATATACCACGCATTTATATATACATATATATCACCTGCACAAATACATACATATATACCACACACCAATATGTACATATATATCAGATAGTCATATGCTCATATATACCACAAACTCATATATATCACACTCTCATAGATAAATATATACAACACACTCATGTGTACATATATACCACACTCTTATAGATACAAATATACCACACATTTATATATACATATATATCACCTGCACAAATACATACATATATACCACACACTAATATGTACATATATATCAGATAGTCATATGCTCATCTATACCACAAACTCATATATATCACACTCTCATAGATAAATATATACAACACACTCATGTGTACATATATACCACACTCTTATAGATACAAATATACCACACATTATATATACATATATATCACCTGCACAAATACATACATATATACCACACACTAATATGTACATATATATCAGATAGTCATATGCTCATCTATACCACAAACTCATATATATCACACTCTCATAGATAAATATATACAACACACTCATGTGTACATATATACCACACTCTTATAGATACAAATATACCACACATTATATATACATATATATCACCTGCACAAATACATACATATATACCACACTAATATGTACATATATATCAGATAGTCATATGCTCATCTATACCACAAACTCATATATATCACACATTCATAGATAAATATATACAACACACTCATGTGTACATATATACCACACTCTTATAGATACAAATATACCACACATTTATATATACATATATATCACCTGCACAAATACATACATATATACCACCCACTAATATGTACATATATATCAGATAGTCATATGCTCATATATACCACACACTCACATGAACATATATATCACACTCTCATAGATAAATATATACAACACACTCATGTGTACATATATACCACACTCTTATAGATACAAATATACCACACATTTATATATACATATATATCACACACTCATATATACATATATCACAAACCCATAAATATAACATATATACATATATATCACCCATACCTATATGCACATAAATATCACACACTCACATATACATACATATATACCACCCACTAATATGTACATATATATCAGATAGTCATATCTCATCTATACCACAAACTCATATATATCACACTCTCATAGATAAATATATACAACACACTCATGTGTACATATATACCACACTCTTATAGATACAATATACCACACATTTATATATACATATATATCACCTGCACAAATACATACATATATACCACCCACTAATATGTACATATATATCAGATAGTCATATGCTCATCTATACCACAAACTCATATATATCACACTCTCATAGATAAATATATACAACACACTCATGTGTACATATATACCACACTCTTATAGATACAAATATACCACACATTTATATATACATATATATCACCTGCACAAATACATACATATATACCACACACTAATATGTACATATATATCAGATAGTCATATGCTCATCTATACCACAAACTCATATATATCACATTCTCATAGATAAATATATACAACACACTCATGTGTACATATATATTACACTCATATGCACACATATATCAGACACTCATGGATATATATCACCCACACACATATGCATATATATCACACACTCATAGATACATATATACTACCATTCATAGGTGCATGTATAACACACACTCATAAATACATACATACTACACACTCATAGATACATATATTCCACCCACACTCATACGGATATATACCACATACTCATAAATACATATATACCTCCCACACTCATATATACATATATATCATCCATCCACACTCAGAGATACATATATACCTTCCATGCACATATATACATATATACCACATACTCACAGATAAATATATACTATACACTTATATGTACAAATGTACCACACACTTATATATACATATATATCACCTTTACTCATACATACATATATACCACACACTCATTTGTACATATATATCTGACACTCATATTCACATATATACTACACACTCATATATATACACACACACACACACACACACACACACATGCACAGAGATATACATACACACATATCACTCTCATAAATATATACCACACACTCACATGAACATATATATCACACACTCATATATACATATATCACAAACCCATAAATATAACATATATACATATATATCACCCATACCTATATGCACATATATATCACACACACACATATACATATACATACATATCACACATTCTTAGATACATATATACCACCCACACTCATATATACATATATTCCACCCATACTCATAGATATATATATACCACACACACACACACACACACACACACACACACACACACACACACACACATATATATATACTACAAACTCATAGATACTCATATTCCACTTATACTCATATATATATATTACACATATATACAAATATACCACACACTTATAGATACATATGTACCTCCCACTCATAACTACATATATACCTTCCACACTCATATACTTATATATCACACATTCATAGATAAATATATACCACACACTCATATATACAAATATACCACAAACAAACTCATAGGCAAATATATATCACACACTCATGTATACATATATATCACCCACACTCAAATGCACACACACACACACATATCACATAGGTACATATATACCACCCATTCATATGTTCATATATACCACACATTCATAGATATATATATTCCACCCACACTCATATACACATATATTCCACTCATACTCATAGATACATATATATGACACACTCATAGATACATATATACTACAAACTCATACTTATATTCCACCCACACTCATATATATATATATATACCTCACACTCATAGACACATATATACCACACACTCATATATACACACTCATATATACACATATACATACACTCATAGATCATATATACCACCCACACTCATATATACATATATACCATCATATACCATCCATCCACATCATATATATATGTGTGTGTGTGTATCACACTCATATACACATATATACACACTCATAAATACACATATATCACACACTCATATACTCATATATATCATAAACACATATACATATATATACCACACACTCAAATACATACACACACATACACACACATATACATATACATATACATACACATATACATATATACACACAGACACACATACACATACTTATATATCACCCACACTCATACATACATATATATCACACACTCCTTTGTACATATATATCTGACACTCATATTCACATATATACTACACACACACACATATATATACACATACATACATACACACACGCACATACACACATACATGCACAGAGATATACATACACACATATCACTCTCATAAATATATACCACACTCACATGAACATATATATTACACACTCATATATACATATATCACAAACCTATAAATATATCATATATACATATATATCACCCATACCTATATGCACATATATATCACACACTCACATATACATACATATCACACATTCTTAGATACATATATACCACCCACACTCATATATACATATATTCCACCCATACTCATAGATATATATATACCACACACACACACACACACACACATATATATATATTACACATATATACAAATATACCACACACTTATAGATACATATGTACCTCCCACTCATAACTACATATATACCTTCCACACTCATATACTTATATATCACACATTCATAGATAAATATATACCACACACTCATATATACAAATATACCACAAACAAACTCATAGGCAAATATATATCACACACTCATGTATACATATATATCACCCACACTCAAATGCACACACACACACACATATCACATAGGTACATATATACCACCCATTCATATGTTCATATATACCACACATTCATAGATATATATATTCCACCCACACTCATATACACATATATTCCACTCATACTCATAGATACATATATATGACACACTCATAGATACATATATACTACACACTCATATACTTATATATCACCCACACTCATATATATATATATACCTCACACTCATAGACACATATATACCACACACTCATATATACACACTCATATATACACATATACATACACTCATAGATCATATATACCACACACTCACATATACATACATATATACCATCATATACCATCCATCCACATCATATATATATGTGTGTGTGTGTGTATCACACTCATATACACATATATACACACTCATATATCACACACTCATAAATACACATATATCACACACTCATATACTCATATATATCATAAACACATATACATATATATACCACACACTCAAATACATACACACACATATACATATACATACACATATACATATATACACACAGACACACATACACATACTTATATATCACCCACACTCATACATACATATATTTCACACACTCATTTATCTATATCACACACACACACATATTCCTACACTTACACATGCCCATACACACATACATATACCCTACACACTCATATAGCCCCATATACCAACAATATATATATATGTATCTATTAGTTTGTGTTATATATGTATCTATGAGTGTGGGTGGTATATATGTACATATGAGTATGTGATATATATGTATTTATGAGTGTGTATTATATATGTATCTGTGAGTGGGTAGTATATATGTATCTAAGAGTTTGTGGCATATATGTATCTATGAGTGTGTGATATATATGCATCTATGAGTGTGGGTGGTATATATGTACATATGAGTATGTGATATATTTGTATTTATGAGTGTGTATTATATATTTATCTGTGAGTAGGTGGTATATATGTATCTAAGAGTTTGTGGCATATATGTATCTATGAGTGTGTGATATATATGCATCTATGAGTGTGGGTGGTATATATGTACATACGAGTATGTGATATATGTGTATTTATGAGTGTGTATTATATATGTATCTGTGAGTGGGTAGTATATATGTATCTAAGAGTTTGTGGCATATATGTATCTATGAGTGTGTGATATATATGCATCTATGAGTGTGGGTGGTATATATGTACATATGAGTATGTGATATATTTGTATTTATGAGTGTGTATTATATATTTATCTGTGAGTAGGTGGTATATATGTATCTAAGAGTTTGTGGCATATATGTATCTATGAATGTGGGTTATATATGTATCTATGAGTTTGTGATATATATATATATATATATATATATATGAATATGTGACATATATGTATATATGAGTATGGTATTATATATGTATCTATGAGTATGGATGGAATATATATATATATATATATATATATATAATATATATATATATATATAATATATATATATATATATATATAACTGAATGTGGGTGATTTTTTTATATATGAGTGTGGGTGGTATATATGTACATATCAGTGTGTGATATATATGTATCTGTGAGTGTGTGATATATGTGTATCTATGAGTGTGCATGGTATATATATATCTAAGAGTTTGTGGCATATATGTATCTATGCCTGTGGGTGATATATATGTATCTATGAATGTGGGGTATATATGTATCTATGAATGTATGGTATATATGTACCTATCAGTGTGGTAGTATAAATGTATCTATGAGTGTGGATGGAATATATGTATCTATGAGTGTGAGATATATATATATATATACACACACACACAAGTATGGTGGTATATATGTATCTATGAGTGTGGGTTATATATGTATCTGTGAGTTTGTGATATATATATATATATATGAATATGTGACATATATGTATATATGAGTATAGTATTATATATGTATCTATGAGTATGGATGGAATATATATATATATAACTGAATGTGGGTGATATTTTTTTATATATGAGTGTGGGTGGTATATATGTACATATCAGTGTGTGATATATATGTATCTGTGAGTGTGTGATATATGTGTATCTATGAGTGTGCATGGTATATATATATCTAAGAGTTTGTGGCATATATGTATCTATGCCTGTGGGTGATATATATGTATCTATGAATGTGGGGTATATATGTATCTATGAATGTAGGGTATATATGTACCTATCAGTGTGGTAGTATAAATGTATCTATGAGTGTGGATGGAATATATGTATCTATGAGTGTGTGAGATATATATATATATATACACACACACACAAGTATGGTGGTATATATGTATCTATGAGTGTGGGTTATATATGTATCTGTGAGTTTGTGATATATATATATATATATGAATATGTGACATATATGTATATATGAGTATGGTATTATATATGTATCTATGAGTATGGATGGAATATATATATATAACTGAATGTGGGTGATATTTTTTTATATATGAGTGTAGGTGGTATATATGTACATATCAGTGTGTGATATATATGTATCTGTGAGTGTGTGATATATGTGTATCTATGAGTGTGCGTGGTATATATATATCTAAGAGTTTGTGGCATATATGTATCTATGCCTGTGGGTGATATATATGTATCTATGAATGTGGGGTATATATGTATCTATGAATGTATAGTATATATGTACCTATCAGTGTGGTAGTATAAATGTATCTATGAGTGTGGATGGAATATATGTATCTATGAGTGTGATATATATATATATACATACACAAGTATGGTGGTATATATGTATCTATGAGTGTGGATGGATGATATATATGTATCTATGAGTATGTGGTATATATGTATCCATGAGTGTGTGGTATATATGTACCTACGTGTGTGTGATATATATGTACACATGAGTGTGGTTTATATATGTACCTACGTGTGTGTGATATATATGTACACATGAGTGTGGTTTATATTTATCTATGAGTTTGTGATATATATGTATATATGAGTGTGGATGGATGATATATATGTATATATGAGTGTGGATGGTCTATATGTACATATGAGTTTGTGATACATATATGTGTGTGTGTGTGTGTGTATCTATGAGTGTGGGTGGTATATATGATCTGTGAGTCTATGGTATATATGAGTGTGTGGTATCTATGTATATATGAATTTGTGGTATATATAAATCTCTGAGTGTGGATATATATGTATCTATGAGTGTGGGTGGATGATATATATGTATATATGTATATATGTGTGTGGGAGTGTATATATATCTCTATGAGTGTGTGGTATATATGCATATATGAATTTGTGGTATATATGTATCTCTGAGTATGGATGACATATATGTATCTATGTTTGTGTAGTATATATGTATATATGTTGGAATACATGGGAGAGAATACACAGGAGTCACCTGACAGTGGCTGCTGGAGCTCCAACCCAGAATAGCTCTCCTCTTGTGAGAGGATAATACAAGGAGACTGAGAGGCAGTTGCTGTTCCTTGACCTCTCTGACTGAGAGGCCGTTGCGTTGTCTGACCTCTCTCCTCTTCCCTCTGTCTCCAATTTATCTCATTCCCAGTCCGCAACACCTGTGTCAGCAAAGGCTGCCCTGCAGCTCCTTCAGATGCTATGATCCACAGCTGTGGAGGCTCTCAGAGAATTGACCTGTTCCTTAACATATATATGAGTGTGGGTGGTATATATGTATCGATGAGTGTGGGTGGTATACATATATTTATGAGGAAAATCCTCAGAGGATATTCTACAGCAGGGTCTTTTAATCTTTCCTGTATCTATTGTTCCTTGGAAAGTTTGGCAGACATAGTGCAGTAAATAGAATACCCAACCATTGAATCAGAGACCTGAGTTCAAATCCAGCTTCAGACACTAATTAGCTGTGTGACTCTGGGCAAGTCACTTCACCCTGTGTGCCTCACTTGCCTTACCTGTAAAATGAGCTAGAGAAGGAAATGACAAACCACTCCAAGAAGAGGAAGTAGAGGAGGAGGAGGAGAAGGAAACTTCTAAATCCCAGCATCCTAAGTCAACACCAAGATCACCTTACCTTAGTTACAGTCCTGGGTTTTGGTTATTGTATTCTCTAGATAAAGCTTGAGTAGACCCGGGAGCTAAGGGTATTCTTGGCTGACCCTTTCCTTTAGTTAAATCCAACTCATTTTGCCGCTGAAATTTGTTGTTTCTCTAGTTTTGTTCTCAGAATTTGAGTTTAAAAAAATGAAACTTTCATGTAACATTGTTTCTTGTCAGTCAGCAAATATACATTAAGCTCCTACTATGTGCCAGACGCTGGGCTAAGGGCTGCTAATACAAAGAAAGATCCTAAAGAAGCTAACGCTCTAAATGGGGGAGAAAACAGAAAGCCAATGGTCTCAAACACAATCTTCAGAAGGAAGACTTGCGTTAAGGAAAGCCTCCTATAGAAGGTAGGATGTTAACTGAGGTTTAAAGGACATCAGAAGGTGTAACCTTTTATATTCTCAACACCAGGAATACAGTAATAACCACAAAAACCAGGAGCTTGGCCCCCATTGACTTGGGGGACTCTACCATGGTAGATTTTGAGTTGAAAGGATCTTAGAGAATGCCCAACATATCCCCTTCTTTTAAATGTGGTGATACTATGCCTAGAGTGAAATGATAGGAAGATAGCGACAAAGCCAGGATTCCCAGTTTCCCAAATGGAAAAGGCTCTCTCTTCCCTCCGATTTCTCAGGACACTTTGCCTTACTTACAGGATCATAGGATCATAAATTTAGAACTGGAAAAGTGCATTTCAATTTAATTGGCTTCTACTGAAATTCTATGTATTTTGTTTTTGTACCTTTAAAAACCTCTTTCTGAGAAGTGGTCAAGAGGCTTCAGTAGACAGACTTATCACCAAAAGGGGCTGGGAGGAAGGGAAGGCTAAAGACCCTTGGTCTAGAACTTGATGCAGCATCTGCATTTATGTTCTAATTTACCTGGGAGACCTTGTCTTACATCTAAAGCTTTCAGAGGTAAAATGACTTGCGTACTCTTTGATCCAGTAGTGTCTCTACTGAGTCTGTATCCCAAAGAGATCATAAAGGAGGAAAAGGGACCCACATGTGCAAAAAAAGTTTGGGGCAGCCCTTTTCGTAGTGACAAGAAACTGGAAACTGAGTGGATGCCCATCAATCGGAGAATGGCTGAATAAGTTGTGGTATATGAATGTTATAGAATATTATTGTTCTGTAAGAAATGGTCAACAGGATGATTTCAGAGAGGCCTGGAGAGACTTACAGAAATTGATACTAAGGGAAATGAGAAGAACCAAAAGATCATTACAAATGGCAACAGCAAGATTATATGATGATCAATTCTGATGGACATAGTTCTTTTCAACAATGAGATGATTCAGGCCAGTTCTAATGGTCTTGTGATGGGGAGAGCCACCTGCATTCAGAAAGGGGACTGTGGGGACTGAGTGTGGTTTACAACAGTATTTTCACCTTTTTGGTATTTGCTTACTTTTTATTTTCTTTCTCATTTTTTTTCCTTTTTGGTCTGATTTTTCTTGTGCAGCATAATTGTAGAAATAGAAGAATTGTACATGTTTAATATATATTGCTATTTAGGGGTGGAGGTGGGGGAAGGAAGGGAAAATTTGGAACACAGGGTTTTGCAGGGGTGAATGTTGAAAATTATCTATGCATGTGTTTGAAAATAAAAAACTTTAATAAAAAAAGGGAAAAAATGAATTGCTCAGTCACCAAACATTATATATACTAAATACACATATGTTTATGTTCTATATATACTAAAACAAATTCATTAGGAAATTTTATTACACCTGATTTTCTCTTTATAAATACAGATATTTGTATCTAGATCCAGAGCTGTGATTTCATGAGCATAAGTAGCTTCTGGTGAAGAAAATGCCTCTATCAACACAGACCAGCAACTATTCTAAAACTTAGTCTTAAATAGGTAATGTCGAATATTATGGCAGGTTATGGCCCTAGGACTTCCAGCTCCAAATCCAAATCCAAATCTTTGGAATAACTAGCCTGAGATCATGTGGGTAGATCTTGTCCTTGTTCTTATCACAGGACTCATTTTAGACTGATAGATGGGCAGATAGATGGGTGGATAGATAGATGGATGGATGGATAGAAAACTGGATAGATAGATCAATGATATAGATGATGGATAGATAGGTAGATATAGATATAAATAGATGAACAGATGGATGAATAGGTGAACAGATAGGTGGATGGAGAGAGAGATGTATAGCTATAGATAGGTGGATAGATAGATGAATGAATGACTATATACATATAGATACAGATAGATGTACAGATGGATAGTTGGCAGGTAGATGATAAATGGATGGATGGATGAATGAATAGACATAAACATAGATAAAAATACAGATAGGTGTATGGATAGGTAGGTTGGATATATGGAGAGATAGATATACACATATTCATACCATATATACATATTACATACATATATTTATACATGAATACATACATGCATATATATATATGTGTGTGTGTATGTATATATATATATGTTGTAGCTCCATTCCCGATCCCAATCCCTTATGAGGTCCTTAATAGCAGGGATTCCCGTCTATCCCTGGGAGCTAATGTAATGTTTTGTTCAGAGAGTGTGTTTAATTAATGAGTGCATAGAATTTAGAGCTGGAAAGGATCTGAGCACTCGAAAGGTAGGGTAGCAAAGGGGGGAAGAGCTGAGACCTGGTTCTGCCACCAGAAAAGAAGTTCAACCTAATCCTGGTCCTAGCCTTTAGTCCCCATAGAACCATACCATCTCTCACAGTCTCACTTTCCTGATCTGTGGATGAGGATCAGTTGAGATAAATAAACACTTTTCCCTACCTTGTGGGCTTGTGAGCAAAAGGTTTTGTCACCCTTAGCATACGATCTATTATCAGTCACATGGTCCAGTCGCTCCATTTTCCCTAGGTCTGGTGAGATGCCGTGTCTTATCTAAGCTCACACAGCCAGGAGGCAGCAGAAGCGGATCCCTGAACTCAGGCCTCCCCGCTCCAAATCCTGTGCAGGATGAGGCAACGGAAAGAGTGTTGGAAGCATCACTTCGGACACTTGTTCTCACCATGGCCAAGTCCCTTCCATTAAACCTTGTTTTCCTCATTTGCACATTTAAGATCATATCCACAGGATCTACTCCACAGGGTAACATGAGGATGTCTGAATGTAACTGAATTTATTAACTCGAAAACAATAAACACTGAGCTTGATGATTATTTCCCAGATGCCTCACTGCCTCTGGATGGCAATTGAGAAAGTTTATAGTCCATTGGCTGGATAACAAGACTACGTGCCGGGGAGGTGCCGGGATGCTCCCTGCCACGGTCAGGAGCTCTCTTGGACACACACCTCCTCAGAGGAGGACCCCGGGATGCCAGAGGCACCAGGATGGGTCTTGGAAGTCTAAGGCCATCTTTGTTATTGATCCAGGGAGTGCTCCCCACTCCTGCCAGCAGAGCGCAGCAGAGAGCTTTGCAAAAATCAGTGTCTCCGTTGGAGGCCCGAACTGTAACCAGCCATCCCTCAAAGCCAATAACATCCCTGATAGATTATTCTCCTCCCCAAGCTCTAGGGTCTAAACAAGTCATCTTGGGCTCCTCACATACAGCACAGGCCGTCCCCCATGTCTGCATCGGACCCTCCTCACTGCCTCCCCTAATCTTGCCACATTTGACTCTTCATGAGCTGTTGGGGTTTCTCTTGGCAAAGTTACTGAAATATTTTATCCTTTCCTTCTCCAGCTCACTTTCCAGATGAGGAAATTGAGACAAACAGAGTGAAATGATTCGCCCAGGTTCACACAGTTAGCATATGTCTGAGGTTGGATTTGAACTCAGATCTTCTGACTCCCCTCCATCATCTATTGTTCTTCAAACTTGGCTCAAATGCCCCTTCGACGTGAGACCCTTCTGCTCTTCCCGATCGGGTGAAATCTCCTCTCCCAGACTTGTGAAATCACTTTGTGTTTGTTATATAGCCCTCATTGTTGATTAACTCCTGATTTCCACATAATCTATCCTAAGGAGAAAATTGCTCTCTGGAACTCATAGAATCATTCAGCTACAGAAGCCAATCTCGAGCTAATAATCTCGCCCATAATAATAACTGGCATTTAGATAGCATCTTAGGGATTGTAGAGGACTATAACTAGACTGTCTGATTTGATCTGCAGAAAAACCCCAAGAGGCAGGTGCTCTTATTAGTCTCATTTTACAGGGGAAGAAACTGAGGCCTAATTCATAGTCACCCAAGTAGTAAGTGCTGAGCCTGAAAATGAACTTTGATGATCTTGACTTGGGGTCCAGATTTTTTTCTACTGTACCACCTATTTACTTGTATTAGAGAAGAGAATGCTGAAGGAAGCCCAAAAGGGAAAAGACAAGTACAAGATCTCCTTAGGTATCCTGAGGATTCATTGATGTCTGTGATAATCATAGGATCAAGGATATAAGAGTCAGCTCCAAATGGTTCTCAGACCAATTGTTAAATTTTCAGCATCAGCATTTATAATTCAGAAAGGCAAAACAAAAACAAAAACAATTAGGACTTGATTTTTTTTCCCCTGGACTTAAGAAGGTGATTAAGAAGATCTGTATAATACAGGTTAACCTTAAAAACATGTCATATACATTAGGACTGTTGTTTTGTGGATTTTCTGGACTTAAGAAGGTGATTAAGAAGATATGTATTATGCAGGTTAAGCTTTAAAAAGTGTCATATGTCATCCTCCCCCCCACACACAAAGAGCCGCTAGTTAAACATTTACCAACATCCCCTCACATAGTGCATATATTGAAATTCAGCCCAAAGAGGCTTTTAAAGTCATCTAGTGCATATTCTAAAATTCTATTTCAATATAATTAGTTTTTCTGCAACCTCATGTATTATACTTTATTTCTTTTAAAGCATTATTCTAAGGAATCGCTGGATTTTATTAGACTGACCACCAAGGGAGTCCCAACACTAGAAGACATTAAAGACTCCTACTTCTGGAAAGTCTTGAATTGAGTCAGGAATGACATGGATTGGAATCTGGCCCCTTTACCTCTTAGCTGTGTGATTATAAGCAAGTCAATTAATGCCTATGAGTCTCAGTTTCATCTTAAATGGGTATAAGGAAGTGATTGCACTACATGGTCTCTGAGATTCTTCTCAGCTTTAGATCTATGATTTCTAGGTAGACTAAAATGAGATGCCTGGTGTTTGACAAGCTTTAAAGTACCATGGGGATGTAAGCTATCCTTTTGTTATGCCTTTTAAAAAATTAAAAGCTTATTTTGGTAACAAAATAAGCGTCATAAGAGTTCTTCACTGATATTGAGTTCTCGAAGGCTGACCATACATATTTATCACAATTTCGATTGCATGATGGGACATCCTTTGGCCATGGCACCCCTTGAGGGTTGAGGGTAATCAAAGGGTCTCAAACCTTTGGTGAGTTGGGAGGCTATATACCCCAGTCATGTAAAGACTTCTCCTGGTGGAATGGGTAGATGAGAATAATTTGTTCCAACGGCCATGAAAGCAGGGGAAGTGGGTGCTAGAAAGTGCTTAGAATTTGGTTAGACGTGGAAGACACCAAAGTCATCCATTGCATCTCGATTGATCACCAGCTGTATTGACTCTGTCCTGCCACTGGACAATGGTGGCTCTGGAAGAGTGAGGCTGATGACTCCATACAACTCTGCCTCACTTAAATCCAATTTACCCATGAATCAAAAGGCACCATCATACCATTTTGCCATTTCTTCCTATCCCAAAGCCCTATGGCATAGGCAAGTGATGAAGCAACAGGTGCAGACACAATGGAAACTGCAGTCATATTCCTGCACACAGGCAGCCTAGATCGTAGGATCATCTTCTTACTGGAAACAGCAGTGGGAGTTGGCAGCCCACTGGGTATCTGGGAAGCTTTTTAAGGCTCATGCTATTCACCTCCATCTGTGAGAAAGGGGCTAGGAAAGGCGTCCCCCAAATTGTCTACTCATGCAAAATTAGAGAAGCTGCTCCAAATGTTCATATGGATTATTTGTGTCCCAAATGTGTCTGATCCGTGGTAGAGCATTCTGAACTCATGTTGGTCTGATAAACTTCATTATTTCATTACCAAAATAAGCTTTTAATTTTTTAAAAGGCTTAACAAAATGATAGCTTACATCCCCATGGTACTTTAAAGCTTGTCAAACATCAGGCATCTCATTTTAGTTTACTTAAAAATCATAGATTTAAAGCTGAGAAGAATCTCAGAGGCTATGTAGTGTAATCATACACACACACACACACACACACACACACATATATAGTTGGATATACTATAACTTGATTCTAACATAATGATGTCATTGTGGTCCTCTTTGAAAAAAAAGGACAACAATAATGGAGGCAGAAAATGGTGGATTATCTCATTATACCAACGAAATCACCAGTACTTGAAGGACTCCACTGAGTCTCCAGTCAATCCTGTAGACTGAAGGAGAATTATGGGAAGAAAATCCCTATAGTATGAAGGAGAATTATGGGAAGAAAATTATATTTAATGAGAACAAATGGCAAGTCCTACAAAAAGGTCCAAATAATTAATTGCAAACATATATGATTATGGAAATATAGCTAGATAATATTATGTGAAAAAGATGATATTTTAGTTTACTGCAATCTCAGTCTGGGTCAATTGCATTATTTGACTAAAAATAGAAAAAGAGGAAGAGAAAGAGAGAAGAAGAGAAAAAGAAGGAGGGTAGAAAGAGGAAAACAGAGAGAGAGATAGAGCAAGAATTCTCTTTTGGGCACAGATCTCAAAGCAGAGACTGTAACAATCCTGCTCAATCTCCAGATGCTTGGAGTACTTCAGTAGTACAGTGCTCACTTGGAGCCACTACAGTTTGAAAGGATATTGAAGTGAGAATGTGACAGGAGGAACAGAGAAGAAAATGTGAAGACTGTGTGCTGTAAAATGCAAAGAAACTCACCATGTTTAAAACTTAAAAAAAGAAAAAAAGAACAGAAGAGTTGTGTCCAATATTTGCAGGGTTTGTCATGTGGAAAAGGGATTGGGCTAACTCTGTGAAACTGCAGAGGATTGAATGAGCACTAGAGGGAGCCAGACTCTCCCTCACTCTAATGAAGCAAGAACAATGAGTCTGTGTAAGACTGACTGGGATGAGGTATCTGGCCAGAGTGAGCACTGTTACTGGTGCCCTTAAGCTGAAGCCTGATAGGATCCTAGTCAATATTCCTTCTAGCCTTATGATTCTATTACCTGAATGACTTAAGTGTTAGACAAAATGTCCGAGCATTTCAGAGTAGTTAGATGGGATAAGCCTTATTCTGAGACAAGGGATGCCTGTAGCTTGTATGTGACATGCTTATTTTCCTATCCTGAATTAAAAAAAAATCAAATCCAATTTTTTAAGTTTAATTAAGGATTAATGGTCCAAAGGAAAAGCTTTGTATTTAGAGTCAGAATACCTGGATTTTAATCTAATCCTTCATGTGCTACCTGTGTGACATTGGGCAAGTCAGTTTAAATAATTTTTACATTAACTTTTTAAAAAATTTTCTTTGTATTTCCATTCTTTTGCAAAGAACCTGCCATGTGGTAGGCATTTTATGAATGCTTGTTGATTGACTGGTCTTTGGGGATTTATATGCAAAATGAGGAGGTTGAATTAGATAATCCCAAAGTTCCTTCTTATCCCAGATCTTTGGTCCTATTACTAAATGACCTCTGAGATTGCTTCCAACTTTGGATCTATGAGCTAGATAAAGGAGCCATGATTTGTGTGTGTGTGTGTGTGTGTGAAAAGGGCAGGTCTGGAGTGAGCATTCTCTTCTCCAACACAAATCACAATCTATTATTTCTTTAGTAGAGAATTATCAAAGGAACACCACAACATATTTGTCACAAGTAGTAAGAATCAGAGAGAGAATTTGACACCAGTTCTCCCTGTTTGCAAGTCCAACACTCAGTTTTGGTGTAGTAGAAGTACTCCTGAGTATAAAGGAAAAAAAAAAAAAAGGGAAAAAAAAAACAACCAAAAAACCCCCTGAGTTCCTGATCCTGGAAGCAATAATGAAAAGAGCCACTGAAGTTTAGAGTGTGTGTGTGTGTGTGTGTGTGTGTGTGTGTGTGTGTTGTGTGTGTGTGTGTGTGTGTGAAAAGGGCAGGTCCGGAGTGAGCATTCTCTTCTCCAACACAAATCACAATCTATTATTTCTTTAGTAGAGAATTATCAAAGGAACACCACAACATATTTGTCACAAGTAGTAAGAATCAGAGAGAGAATTTGACACCAGTTCTCCCTGTTTGCAAGTCCAACACTCAGTTTTGGTGTAGTAGAAGTACTCCTGAGTATAAAGGGGGAAAAAAAAAAACAACCAAAAAACCCCCTGAGTTCCTGATCCTGGAAGCAATAATGAAAAGAGCCACTGAAGTTTAGAGAGAGAGAGAGAGAGTGTGTGTGTGTGTGTGTGTGTGTGTGTGTGTGTGTGTGTGATGATGATGATGATGATGATTGGATCTGCACTTTAGGAAAATCATTTTAGTGACTGAATGAGAAGGGACTGAAACTGGCTGACCAGCCAGCAACTATTGCAATAATCTAGATCTGAGGAGATGAGGATCTGCACCAGGTTGGGGGCAATGTCAGAGGAGGAAATGGATTATATTAAAATGATGTTCCATAGGTGAAATCTACAAAGATGCTGCAGAGGTAAAATCTACAAGAGACGTTGCAAAGATGAAATCTACAAAAATGCTGCAGAAATGAAATCTACAAGACATATTGCACAGGCGAAATCTACAAGAGATGTTGCAAAGGTGAAATCTACAAAAATGCTGCAGAAATGAAATCTACAAGACATATTGCAGAAGTGAAACCTGAAAGAGATGTTGCAAAGGTGAATTTTGCAAGAAATGTAGAGCTGAAATTGACAGGCCTTGGCAAATGTATGGAGGGCGAAAGAGAATGAAGATTCTGGTTCTAAGTCGGAAATACTGGGGGGATTATTCCTCACCATCCCCTCATATCTAATTGTTGCCAAAGTTTTTATCTTCACAAACCTCTCTGATCATATCACTCTCCCTGAACTCGAGTGACTTCTTATTGCTTCTAGGATAAAAAAAAATAAGCTCCTCTATTTGGTTTTTAAGGTTCTTACAGGCTAGTCTTAGCCTCATTGGACATCTCTCTCCCAAGCTTCTTCTCCAGTCTAAACATCCCTAGTTCCTTCACTTCCTCCTCACTTGACCTGGATTCTAGGCTTGTGGCCATTCTGGTTGTCCTCCTCTGGCTGGATTCAGGTTTCTCTCTATTCTTCCTAAGCTATGGTGGCTGGAACTGAACAAGAGACTCCAAAAGTAGGGCAGATAAGAATACAGATGGTAGAAAAAGACTGTACTTTTTCTTCTGGCTGCTTGTCTTTTGTTCTTAACAAATCAAATTAAATTGAGTTTTTATTTGTGTGTAACCTATAATTAGCTCCTCCCCCCCTTAGTTTTTATGTTTATGGCTGTGAATAGTGAGAGATGAGGGGAGATTTTCATCCCTGCTCTTAATGCTTGAAAGAGATTGGACCATTCTCACAGGATACTTAGAGATCATTCCAACCCTTTCATTTTAAGAGGGGGAAACTGAGGGTGAGACACAAGGTGACCCAGTTAGCATGTCTAGGATTAAAACCCAGGTCATCCTCATTTCAAATACATCACCCCATGCACAACCCCGCTCCACCTTTCCTGTCTGTATTTGGAGATGGCTGGTTTCCTAGATTCCCACTCGCCAGCGAGCTGCCACTCAAGCTTTCCTTTGAAATGTGTAGGACTCACACCTACTGCATCCTCGGGTTCAGGATTATCACATGGCAAGTTCAACTCTGTAACAAGTTAGGAAGGCAAGCGGGATTCAGCCAGCCATCCAGCAGAAGTGGGCAAAGGACTCTGGGTACTTGTTGGAGAAAAAAGCCAAAGCTTCCCTCCCACGGCTGCTTCCTTTTTTAGCCTCTGCGGCCCTAACCACCCCTCTGAGCTCAGTGGCCGGATGAAACGGCCTCATTCCCCAGGCCTCAGGAGCTAACTCGGTGACCACACATAGGCCAGGGGCAGACTCCGGGGAGCTGGTCACTGGGTCGAACATCAAAGGGCAGCGGAAAGAACAGTTAAGCAGGCTTCTGGAAGAGGGAGGGCTGGGGAAAGGCTGGCTGCGGAAGCTAGGCCACGGCCAATCTCCTCTCACAAGTGCGGCTGTCATCTGGACGGAGCGGCTCCCCGCCCCGACAGGAAGATTTCAGGCCATATCCTTGTCTCCTAGAAATCAATGCTTGACGGAGGTGGTCCAGCCCTCCCCTGTTCTCTGCTCTGCGGCAAATTATTTATTTGTAACAGAGCTTCTTCAGTGTCCCCATATAAGGAAAGAAAATAGACAAATACAAGCATGTTCTGGGAAGTTAAATAAAACAGCCTACATGTAGAATACAGCTTTTTTTGTGGGGAGAACAGATGGGTGGGGAGATCACTATTGTAAAGTACCCCAGGTGAGGAAACTCCCTCCACTGGGGCAGGGAGGGAACCCTTTGTAACTTGGTCTTAGAGCAGGGATTCTTAAACTGAATTCCCAGGGATCTAGGATGGGGTGGGGTGGGAAGGGTATTGAGAAGGGGGCTGTGAACTTGGATGGGAAAAAAAAAACTACCTTTGATTTTCTTTGTAATACTGTGAATTCTGATTGTGAGAAGGCCTCCAGGTCCTTAATCAGAGTCAGCCCAAATTGTGTCAGAACTTCCTGATGCTTCAGCCAGCCCTCTAAGCCCTTCTTGAAGGGCTGCCTCTCCAACATTATTTGTAGCAGCTCTTTTTGTGGAAGCAAAAAAGTGGGAGCAGAGTGGGTGCCCATTGCCGGAGAATGGCTATATAAATCGTGGCACAGGAATGCCATGTCTGCATTTAAGAAACAAATAGGAGGCATTCAGATAAAGGGAGGGGAGACTTCTTGGGGCCGATGCTTAGAAGCAGAACCAGCAGAACTGTTGCCGTTGTCAGGTGTGTCTGACTCTTTGTGATCCCATGTGGGATTTTCTTGGCAGAGATACTGAAGTGATTTGTCATTTCTTCTTCCAGCTCATTTGAAAAACAAGGAAACTGAGGCAAACAGGACTAAATGACCTTCCCAGGGTCACACAACTGATAAGCATTTGAGGCAAAATTCAAACTCAGGTCTTACTGGTATTCTTACCCCGCCCCACTCCCTTTGCTCTAGCCTTTATATTACTTAGCTGCCTCAATAGTGCTTCAAGTCCTGCCTCATTGACTTTCTAGATCCTAGGAAAGTCATTTAATCTAACTCAGTTTCCTCATCTGTAAAAATGAAACAGTTGGAACTCTATGGCTTCTACAATATCTTCTATCGCTTAAGTTTATTAACTATGTGTATGGGGGGTGGGGTGGAATTCCCATAATCCAAGCAGGAATAAAAAACAACACAGCTCGATGACTTTTCAGACCCAAAGGCCATTTAATACCATAAACTCTACTTGAGTAGTTTAGCAAAAATAAAAAAATATCTACACCATACAAGACTGGTTAGTACTGGATACACATGATTTGGTTTTAAAGCTGCAACACTGCTTGTGTCTGTGGATTTCCTCCACAATGTGTTACCTTACACTAGGCTATACCCAATGAGGGACATGGATTTATTGACAACATAAATATTAACTGAATAGGCTACTGAGGCTATAAATAGAAAAACAGACAAGATCTTGGTCTAGGAGTAATAGGCCTATGACATCAGCCTAGCATGGAGTTCAAAGGATATTTAAAATCATCCTATTACCTAGAACAGAAACAAGGTTCAAATATCCACTTGGCGTGGTTCCCATCTAGCCCAGACCATTCCCTAGCAAGAATGGCCCCAACACGTGAGGTTTCCTAACCACCCACTACAGATGTTACGAGTCATCAACAGTCACAGAACGGGTCACACTAGAGCTTTGATCATTATACATGACGCGCCTTCTCGTCCCCCCCACCCCCCCAGCTACCGTACGAAGGAAAGTTTACAAGTGTCCGTGCTGCCATGCCCAGAGGCCCCCGCGCCAGGAGAAGCGCGGGGCTGCTTTTGTAAATTCATCCCTCTGCGATGCTCTCTGCCCACATGGGGATGGTTTCCTGTCCGTCCCGAGCCGGGAGTCCAGGCCTCTACTCCTGAGCCTCTTTGCGAGTCAGCTTGTAGATCTCGGTCGGTCCGTCCACGTGTGTGATGGTGGTCGTGAGCTGCAGTTCTTCCGCGCTGTGAAGGCCCAGATCACCTGAAACACAGGGGCGGGAGTGAGTTAGACGCAGGGCGGGACATGATGATTACAAGGAAGCGCAAAAGGAATTTCACAAAATACAGACTTTCAAAATTATCCTTCCTTCCGAGGCACCACGGAAAAAGTAACACCCTTACTCATTAAAAAGAAAAGGGCGACAAATAGACGTTCTCAGAGCACATGGTCGACAGATTAAAAGGTCACACAAAGATTTTATGGAACAAAACAGACACCGTTTCATAAAGCAATATTTAAGCCTGAGCGTAGACACACATCACCGGATTTACCCAACACAACCAATATTGGATTACCGCCAGATGGAGCCTATGAAGTGGCTAATGTTCAAACCGAGGACCCCCGTGGGTTACATCCATATGAACTCAACCAACCAAGTCTCAACAAAGATGTCAAACAAATGAGTGAGTTATGGCCCATTGGGTATTAAAATGCTAATACAAGACAAGGGCGTTGCTACCAGGAATTGCACAGAGGTCAACCTTGAGGAGCCTGGACACATCCACCAGCAACAGATTTTTCGGGGGAAACCATACTGAGTTATTCTCAAAAAGGACCAAAAAATACCATCACTACATTGGAGCAAGGTCTGATCAGCTCAATTCAAGCTTGGAAAACTCGACTCCAGATCAGCTATTAAGACTCCATATGAACATTTGAAGTAAAGATACCTCTAAAGTTTTGTATCTTATGTTTCTTTTGAGCCACTGCAAGGAAACAGTTGAATCACTTCAAGATGCAGAAAGTTAACAGCTAGTAGGTAAAATGATACACTATAAGCTCCTTATTCTTCATAAACAGATACAGTCCTGCATTACCAATAGAGACTCCAAAATAGCCTTGAAAATTAAATAAAAGATTTTTTTTCTAGAACTGGAGAGTCCTCATAGATAAAAATCATGACAAACACCTGCACAGTTACAGCACCGAGCCTTACAAATTTAAAAACTACGTTTTTAGTAGATGCTAAATACTTCGAATCTGAAAACTACATGGGAAAAAAAAAAAACTTTTCAAATATTGAGACCAAGAAAAAAAGTCATCACAAAAGCATGAGTGAACAACACAAAGTCTTTTTCATTCCTGGTATTCTTTCTGCTATTGGAGCCATGGGAAATAGACCCTAAAGAAGGTAATTTTATATCCCCAATGTATTTATTTAGTAGCATCACTATAATTTCTCAAAGTGTTGTCTCTGATCTCCCCGGAGAACAATCCCACTTAACAAATAGCATTTTTTTAATTTTTAAAATTTAATATTTTTATTTTCTTCAAAAGAAAAAGAAACTATCCGAATAACTGATCAACGCATTGGAAAAGTTTGAAAACACAGAGCATTCCCAAAGACTTTGGGGATACCCTGTCTGTGCAATGAAGAAAACTCAAGGACTCCCACTTCTGCAAAGGGGTAAGGAAGGGGGAAGGTCTCCTCTTCTTTCAGACCATGTTTGTTCATTATAATTTTGGCAGCATTCACTCATGGGTAATTGATAGTAGATTCAGAATGGGGGAATGGGATGGGCAGAAAGGAGTGGAGGAAAACAATAGCTTGCCCTTGGTCCTTTATTCTTATCCTGAACTGTGTGCACTTGAATTGGGCCCCTCTGAAATGGGCTGGATCCAGGACAAAGGTTCCGTGAGCCTCCTTCCTCTGGATCTCCTGGAGTCATTGGTATAGAGTTGGTCACCCAGCTAAGGTTGGCTACATACTCAGGTCTTCCTGCCTCTGCTCATTAGGGGAAGGGACAAGTATTCATACAGCATCTTCTATAGGTATTGATCCTCATAATGGCCCTGGGAGGTAGGCACCATTGTTGTTCCCATTTTACAGATAAGGAAACTAAGGCCAAGGTTAAGCCCTGGACCACACCTCTTAGTAAAGACCAGAGGCCAGATCAAGCCTTTCTCCCTGCACCCCCCTCATTGCCCCACTGCTTCCCAGCACTTCCCAAGTCATTTGGTACTTTGTATTATGCAAAAGTAAATGGGGCGTGGGACAATCTTTGTTAGGAGAGGTGGCTCTCTGGGAGGGAGGAAAGGGAAAGGTGTTGGGTGAAGCAGACAGAGGGACTGGCTTGGAGTTAGGAGGACTCAAATTCCTGAGTTCAAATCAGAGACTTCTAGGTGTCAGATCACCTTACCCTGTCTGCCTCAGTTTCCTCATCTGTAAAATGTGCTGGAGAAGGAAATGGCCAACCCTCTGGTATCTCTGCCAGAAGAACCTCTTGGTCATGAGGAATCAGCCGCTGGACCTCAAATAAAAGGTCTCTTCATGGGCTTCCAGACCTAGACTTGGAAAGGACTTTCCAGGCTTTCCAGGTCAGTTCCATCATTTTACAGATGAGCAAACTGAGGCCCCAGAAGTTCAGTGTGGGGATGAAGGTCACAGTTAGTCTGTACCAGAGGATTCTGGATCTGGAGATGGGGGGGCCTTGGAGGTCACCTAGTCCCATTGTTTCATTTTAGAGAGGGAAAAAAGAGCTTAAGTGATTCACTTAAGGTCATTCAGGTAAGGAAAACACAGGCAAAATTTGCATGTGGGTCCTCGGCCTCCAAAGGCAGCACTCTAACCACTGTCCCACACTGCCTTTGGGATGGAGGTCCCAAGGCTCGGTTCTTGGGAAAGTTCAGCGTCCACTCCCACTCTGCCGCTGCTGTGGGTCACACTCGATCCTGTCCCTCTGAACAGGATTGGAGAGAATCCTGGAACATCAGGGCAGAGGGATTCGGAGGCCATTGCCCATCTTTCCATCTCCCGTCTTTCATTTTCTAGGAGAGGCGAGTGAGGTCCAGAAGGGCAGGGGAGGGGTCTGCTCGAGGTCAGTGCCGCCCCCCACGAAGGGGCCCAGCCAGGATCGGGCAGCCCGGCTCTGGCCCACCAGAGGAGGGGGCGAGAGGAGGAGCCTGGGCCAGAGATGTCAGGGCTGATCCTGACTCCGTCTTCTTCCAGCCCAGCATCTTTACTGTGTCTACAGGACTCCGTCCCATTGACTTGAGTGCATTGGGCAGAGAGAAATTAAAACCAATGGCGGCCTCCTCAGGGAGTCCCCAGCTGGGGGGCCGCCTAAAGCCTGGGACCTGCCAGGGAAGCCGGGTAAGTGCCCCGGGGGGAGGGGAGGTGCGTATCCTGAGGGTGGGCCTTGCGCCTCCAAGTGGGAAGGAGGAGAAAGAGAAAGACGAGGCTGAAGCAACGGGATCTTGAGGGGATCGAGGATGCAAAGTCGCAGACTTTCCAGCTGCAGCCCGGGTCGGCGGGGCCTTTGATCAAAAGTGGGACAGGGATTGGATTTCCCCATGTTGCCGGGTACACTGCAGGGATATAATAAATGCCCTCCTCTGCAGCTCTTTGGTAAAGAACATCAGTCTGAGCTAGTTCATCTCTTGTAAGAATTACTGGATCAGGGGCAGCTGGGTGGTGCAGTGGGTGGAGCACCAGTCCTGAAGTCAGGAGGACCAACCCGAGTTCAAATCTGGCCTCAGACACTTAACACATCCTAGCTGTGTGACCCTGGGCAAGTCACTGAACCCCAATTGCCTCAGGGGGGAAAATTACTGGCTCATAAATTTAACAAAGAAAGGAATTCCTCAAGCTCCAAACCCTAACTTTACAGATCGGGCTCTAGGGGTTATGGGACTCGTCCAGGCTCCCACCTTCACCCCCACCCTGCTCTGCACCCTCTGGATGGACCCAAAGAGGCCCCACTAGAAAGGGGGCCTCCAGAGGAAGCCACCGGGAGAACATCCCTCCTGTGAGACCCCCCCTTCCCTCCCATGTCCCCACTCTGGCTGCTGGGGGTTTCCCAGGACAGAGGAGAGCTCGGCTCACCATTGGAGGGGTCTTCCCCATAGTTTTTGTGCGATGGTGCGTACAGGAACATCAGCGCGAACACGTAGAGGTTCCACATGCCGTAGATGCCCGTGAAAAAGGCGCTGTTCACCTGGACCGTGACGCCGCCCCACTTCCAGTGGCCCTCAGTCACCTGTCACAGAAGAGAAAAGCGGATGTGGTCAGAGTGGACCAAAAGAAAGGCTGCCGTGCCCAGGAACCACCACTCCCCGGCCTCCCTATCTCTAGGGCAAGCCATTTGAGCCCCAGTTTCCTCATCTACAAAATGGGTCTGTACTCCCAGTCTGTACTACCGTGTTATGGAGATAGCGTACAATTCAGGAAGCATTTATCAGGGGCATACGGGTCTTGTGCTAAGTGCTGAGCGCCCAGTCACAAGGAAATGAGCCCCTTGAAGAGAACATTCTAGCTTCAAATGGGACGCAAATCCCAGGTGTCTCAACTGAAGAGCCCTTAGCTGCTCTGCAAAATCAGCCCCGACTCCTTATCCCAGCATTCAGTGCTCCACAGACCTATCTTTCAGTCAATCCTATTTCTATGCCCAGAACTTTAGGAGAAAGATGAACAGGGTGGGGAGTGGGGGGATGGGGGGGAAAGACCTGGAGTACAAGCCCTTCTTTTTATAGGTGAGCAAACCAAAGCCCAGAGAGGGACTGACCAGGGCTGTGTTTGAGGCAGAATTGAAAACCAGCCTTTCCTTCTCCAAATCCTGCGCCATTTTCTGCCTCCCCATCTTCTCCCCAACCAAGCCAGGAGTCATTACCGCTTTCCTGTCTCTGCCTCAGCTCATGGCTTCCACTTGGGCTGGGAAACCCTCCTTTCCCACCTCGGGGAGATCCTCTCCGCCCTTCAAGAGCCAGCACAGCAGCCCGCTTCCTCCAGGAAGTTCCCCTCCCTATCAGATGGGAATAGAGACCCCAGTCCTGTTTGCACTTCCTACATGATGACATGATCTGTGACCCCATTGAGGGATAAACTCCTCTTCCACCTCAGTCTCCAGTAGGGTTATCATATTTAAATTTGTAGTTCATGGATTTGATTCCCTGTCTAATATCCTTCTGCCCTTAGAGAATAAGGGATTGGATCTCCCCCATCTTGCCTGGTACACTGCAGGAATATAATAAATGCCTTCCACTCTAGCTCTTTGGTGAAGAACGGTCTTCTGTACATCGGGGTGAGCCTAGGCGTTCATCTCTTATAACAAGCTGCCCTCCAGATGAAGATGGAGGGCGAACAAAGATGGCGAACAAATTCTGTCTGGGTCATCTTCATCAAGGGCAAAGCTGATGAACACAGAGAAGCACCGGGAGACTTTCATGAATTGATGCAGAGGGAAGCGCGCAGATCCGGGACAAGAGACACGCGATCTCCACAATATCAAAGGAAGAAGCCCCGGCCGCCAGGAGATGCAGAACCTGAATGCTACATAATCCAATGACTAAGTTTGGCCCAGAGAAAAAGATGGAGGGATCCTACTCCTATTCTTTGCAAAAGTAAGGGTGAAATATTGCAGAGAATGTTGGACTTTTTCAATTTGGTCAGTTTCACTGAAAATTTTTGAGGTTATTTTAAAAAAAATAAAGTTTAAAATAAATTTTTAAAAAATTCCCATCTTTCATTTGTGCATAGTTGCTCGTATTCTGTCTCCCTCACTGATGATGAATTTCTTGGGGGAAGAGACTCTCTTTTCCTCTGTTTTCCCCACCTTGAAATGGTACCTGGAGCACAGTAGGTGCTTAATAAATGCTGTTGACTTGATTTCATCACTATAAGGGATTATTCTTTAGGATAGGATGAGAAGTAAGATCCTTGGGGCTATGTGGGTGGTACAAAAAAACCAAAGATGGAAAGAAAATTATATCAAAAATAAAACGTAACAGGCCACTTGACAAAAGCAACTCAGAGAAGTTAGTTTTAGAGAGCTACCGAGAGCACTGAGTGAGCTAAGAGACCCGGAGGCAGGGCAGGAATCCCGGTGTTGCTGATTTTAGGGCCACTCATTGTCCACGACACTGAGCTGTCTCGTTGTGTGCAGAGCAGTCACTTAAATTTTTTTGTTGGATTAAAAATATTATTCTAGGGGATGCAGAGATAAGGGTGAGCACTCTCCTCGGTAAAAGGAATGATACCTGGGATGGGAATTTGGAAGAGAAGCCTCCTGGAGGCAGAGTAACTGCCAATCCTTCCTTCATGCTGACAGTCAAGACTGTCTACACACTCACAGTGCTCCTCTCTCATCTGACTCTTCCAGAGACACAATCACAGGGCGGAAAATGTTTGTGGCAGCCCTGTTTGTAGTGGCTAGAAGCTGGAAAATGAATGGATGCCCATCAATTGGAGAATGATGGGATAAATTGTGGTATATGAATATTATGGAACATTATTGTTCTGTAAGAAATGACCAGCGGGATGAATACAGAGAGGACTGGTGAGACTTACATGAACTGATGCTGAGGGAAATGAGCAGAACCAGGAGATCATTATATACCTCAACAACAATACTGTTTGAGGATGTATTCTGATGGAAGTGGATCTCTTCGATAAAGAGAGCTAATTCAGTTTCAATGGATCAAGGATGGACAGAAACAGCTACACCCAAAGAAAGAACACTGGGAAATGAATGTAAACTGTTTGCATTTTTGTTTTTCTTCCCGGGTTATTTCTACCTTCTGAATCCAATTCTCCCTGTGCAACAAGAGAACTGTTCGGTTCTGCACACATATATTGTATCTAGGATATACTGCAACCTATTTAACATGTAAAGGACTGCTTGCCATCTGGGGGAAGGGGTGGAGGGAGGGAGGGGAAAAATCGGAACATAAGTGAGTACAAGGGATAATGCTGTAAAAAATTACCCTGGCATGAGTTCTGTCAATAAAAAGTTATTTAAAAAACAAAACAAAACAATCACAGGGTGGGGAAACTAGGCAACCTCTTCCTTCTGGGTCTCTCTGTTCACTCAACATCCACGTCCCATCAACTAAGCTCCAGCTACCCAGAGTTCTCTCTCTCCATCCACTCTCCCTCTGTGACCCTCCAGGACTCAAAAATAATTTCATCCCAAGGATTCCAGCAGCTGGAGATCTGCCCCTGCCTTTCATGAGCGCCACATCTCTGTCACCAACTGCCTCGAGGGTATTTTGAACCAAATGTTCCCGAGGTATCTCAAACTCAATCTGTTCAAAACAGAACTCATGATTTCCTTCCAAAGTAGTTCTAGCAAGAGCCTCCGGGTCCTTCCAGTCCCTGGGCTTTGGAACGTCAGTATCCTCACTGGCTCTTCTCTCTTCCTCCCCTCACTTGGACAATCCAACGCTGGAATCTTGGGGTTGACGTCATCTTCTCTCCGCCTTTCCCCAACTTCAGACTCTCATTTCCCTTGTGCTGGGAGACTGCACTGGCCTCCACCTTGATTTTCCTGCCCTGAACTTTTCCCCACTCCAGTCCGGCCTCCCCAGAACCGTCTAAATGATTCTCCTGAGAGTGGACATCTGACCATTTCACTCCTTAAAAACCAGCCGTGTCAGCCAAACTCCACCGTCTGTCTCTATTACTTTCAGGACCAAATAAAGCGTATCCCAAAAGTCTTGGTGCAGATGTAAGTTATTAAAGCATTACATTGCACTAAGATTTTTGAGATGTTTGGTCAAATTCTTTTTGCTAAGCAGAGTTCTCAACAGCCGGGCCCCTTACTTCTGGTCTTCTTACGCACGGCTACGTTCCATGTCCTCTGCGCTTCAGCCAACCTGGCCAACTTCCTGCTTGGTGCAGGCAAAACTCCTTCTCCTGTTGCCAAACCTTTGCTGCCATGTTCTCTCTTCTCCATCTTTCAAAGCTTTTTCTTCTGAGACAGCTAAATGACACAGTGGATAGAGCACCGGCCCCAGAGGCAGGAAGACGCAAATTCAAAATGGCCTCAGACACTTAACATTCTAGCTGTGTGACCCTAAGCAAGTCACTTAATTCAACTGCCAAGCAAAATAAAGGGAAAAGACCCTTTTCTTCCTTCAAGACTTAACTCAAGCAGTCCTTTCTCCATTAAGCCCTCCCTGGTTCTCCCAGATGCTTGTGCCCACCCTCCCCAAACTACTCTGTGTACACATGTGAATGGATAGGATGCTCCATGTCCATGTTGTCTCCCTTTTTAAGCTTCTCTTTGCTTAATCCACTTAGAACAGGGCCTGGCATATAAAAGGTGCTTCATAGATGCTCGATGCTTGATTTAGTCCAATCCATAAATCCATAAAAATCCTCACTATTAATGTCTGCCTGACCAGGGCTATTGAGCCTCAATTCAGATCTCCAAGGAAGAAGCTACTTCCTCCACTTGGGGGAGTGTGCCTCAGGAGAGCATTTTCCCTAACATGAGCCCAAAGTGACCGCTTTGCACCTTCTACCCACTGTTCTGGGTTCTGTTCTCTGAGGTCAAAGGGAACAAGCCTAATCCTTCCTCCACCAGATGCCCCTTCACCTTCACGTCCTTGCTGAATCTCCTCTTCTAATGGCAGTCAGCCACAGCTCCATCAAACAATGCCCAGGGGACGTGGCTCAAGGCCCTTCCTGCCCTGGTCGGTCCTTCCCACGTTCTTCTGCTCAGAAGACCTTTCGGTGACCAGAAGTTTCAATCACCAGAGAGAACGGGTCCCCCTCCAGGAAGCCAGGCCCACTTTGCCTTCATCTTTGTCAGCTGCCACATGCTATCTGCTTTCCCAGGACCCTCCTCAAGACTTGCCTCAAAATCCTAGACCTGCAGACATGGAATATTCCTTGGCAGCCATTTAGTCTCGAAAAATCTGACTACCACATGCTTGAGAAGGGATCATTCTGCCTCTGTTGACCTTCGGCTCCATGAAGTTTTAAACTGGAAGGGGCCCAATCCCCACATTTTACAAGGCTGAGACAACCGAGATTGAGAAAGTTACAGGGAACAAGGGCTCTGGCAGATTCCCAGCTTAGCTACGTGCTGGCTGTGTAACCCTGGGTGAACTGCTTCATCTCTCATTGCAAGCTCCAAGCAGATCCCCCAGCTCAAGAAACTCTGCTGGCTCCCTCTTACCCAGAGAGTAAACTATAAACTGCTCTAGCTACCTGATCCCCCAATGTGACACTCCTCTCTCCCACCTCTACACCTTTAGATGAGCCCTTCCCTATGCCTGCAATGCATCCCTTCCTTATTTCATCTCAGAAAAATAAATCAATCATTAAACTTTTTATTTATTAAGCACCTACTATGTGCCAGGCTCTGCAGATACAAAAAGAGGCAAAAGCTAGTCCCCGCTTTCAAGAAGCTTACAGTCTAAAAATGAGCCAACAAATCTACAAAAAGCAAGTTTTATACAGGATAACTAGGAAATGATTAATGAGGGAGGGTCCTAGAATGAAGAGGGATTGGGGAAGGCTTCCTGCAGATGATGGGATTTTAGTTGGGATTTACCTGCCTCCAAAGCTCAATTCAAGAGCCCTTTCCTATAGTAGCCACTAGCTACCACCTGCCCTTCTTCCAGAAATGATTGTATATATTTTATATTTAATTTTCTGTGTATATTTCTGAGTACACAATTTTCTTGAGGGTAGGGACTCTTTCATTTGTCTCTGTGCCCTTAGTGACTAGCACTGTGTACATATAATACTTGTTCAATGAATGAATGAAGGCCAGTGAGTGAACTGATTTTTTCCTGATGCTTCACATGGCACTGAGGACCTGAAGGCAGTCACATGCAGCACTCCCAGGGAAGAGATGGATTTCTGGCTCTTAAGCAGCTCACTTTTCACCTCTTTGCTTCAGTTTTTTGTCTCTAAAAAGAGCTTCTAAATATCTGACCTCAATTGGAGACTCATCTGGACCAGGGGAGACCAAAGACTCTATCCGGTCCAAACTCCTTATTTTCCACATCAAGAAAGGGCCAATGACTTTCCTTTGCTTGCATAGGAGTGGGAATGGGAGAGCTGGGATTTGGACTCTAAAATTTAGTCATTGTTTCATTAGTCAGATTGTGCATCCTACCCCGAGAAAAGAAAGGTACTGTTGCAAGGTAGAGCTACTGTGGGGAATCACAGCCTATGAGCTAGTTTGGTTTTTAATATTTCCTCATTTGGGGAGCACTGGAATAGAGCCACCAGTCCTGAAGTCAGGAGGACCTGAGTTCAAATCTGACCTCAGACACTTAACACTTCCTAGCTGTGTAACCCAGGACAAGTCACTTAATCCCAATTGTCTCGGCAAAATATATACTAATCAATATGTTTAAAATTGTGTAGTGTGTATACACACACACACACACACACACACACACACACATATAAAGTTTTTTTTTTATCTGAAGGGGCTGGCTTTGATGAACTCTGAAGTTTTTTCCTAAATATTAGGAACAAGAAATGGAAATAATTCTCACTTTTCTGATGCTTCAAATGTGAATTATTTGAATGGTCTCAACATCATCTGAATCTCAAATTGATACTTTTCGACATTGACTCATACTATAGAAATACAGATACAGCTCCATACATAAATAAAATTGGAACCAGAGCAGCTCTGGACTCAAAGTAAAGGACAAATATGAGAACAAGCAGCGAGGAACAACAGACAAATGCAAAAAGAAGGAGCTATCGACATGGACTGAAGAGTTATTCTTTTATAATCTTGCTTCTGACTGTAGTTCTATATTACCTCACTGGGTCACTACTTTATATTTTAATCAATATAACTTTTTTATATTTTATATTATAAATTATATATATAAATAAAAATATATATTATAAACAATATTAAAAATACAACTTGTAATCAAGTTATATTTTTCAAGGAAAAAATGCGGTTCAGTTTCTTATTTTTAAATTGAGGTAGAAGATAAGGGTGGATGAACGGCAAGATTCTTTGTGCTTTTTATACTACTACACAATTTTAGACATATTGAGTCTATGTGCTTCATACTGCCTCTCAGATAATCATGACTGGGGACTGCTCTGCCTAATAAATCTTCTCTAGCTCCCCAGGTCACAGCTTCTAAAATTTCAGGCACTGTGCTTGGAAGGAAGTAATCAGTCAGTAAATGTGTATTAAGTGCCTACTATGTGCCAGATAATATACTGGGGGTTTATGCTAAGCTAAGCCCTGGGGATAGGAATAAAGATTTAAAAAATAAAAAACCAACAAAACAACAGTCCTGAGTTTACAAACTAAAATCAAAGCTACTAAGTAATGACAACCTGTCAGTCTCACTGACTTTGAACTTTCAAAAAAATAAGGTGACTGACCTTCCATGGGCTAATGCATTCCCTGGGAAAATTAAACTTTTGGAAATCACTTTTTTCTTCTGTGAGCTTTGGAGGCCAAAGACTAGGGTTCAAATCTCAGTTCTTTCATTCACAACCTGTGTGACCTTGTGAAAGGAACTGAATTTATCACTCTGGCTTCGATTTTCTCTGCAGAATAAAGGGATGGAGGAAATGGTCCCTTCTAGCTCAAAGTCCTGTGATGCCCTCTGTGATCACTTATTCAGAAACACACTCTAAAAAGTGGAAACACCCAGGATGATCTGGAGGCAGAAAGCCTAGGTTCAATTCAATTTCATTAAGAAGCTCCTGTGCTTTTTTTTTTTTTTTTAATATACTTTATTATTTTTGGTTCTGGTGGATTTTTGATTTTTGATTTGTTTTGCTACATGGCTAATATGAAAATGTTTTGCACGACTGCACAAGAGCAATCTAAATCAAATTGTTTGCCTTCTCAGAGAGGTGGAAGGAAGGGACAGAATCTAAATTTTAAAAATTTTACGACACTGCAATTAAAAATGTAAAAATGTTTATATATATTTATATGTATATGTATATGTATATATTTCTACCATGTTTAACATATGGACTACTTGCCATCTAGGGGAGAGGGTAAGGGAAGGGGGGGATTGGAACACAAAGTTTTGCAAGGGTTAATGTTGAAAAAATATCCATGCATGTTTTGAAAATAAAAATCTTTAATAAAAAATAAAAAGAAACACTATAAAATGTGTTTACATGTAATTTAAAAAAATATTAAATTAAGTTAATTATAAAAAGGAGAAGTGTGATGTTTTTTAAAAGGAGCCTATATGTGCTGGACACTTCTTTGGCCTGTGGGGTTCAAAGACAAAACCAAAATAATTTATGTCTTCCAAGAGTTGATATTCTCCTTGATTCTCAAGCACCATCTCGGCCACTGACTAGCTTGACACGACCCTGGGCAAATCAGAGAAACTCTCTGGGCTTAATCTCCTTTTCTATAAAATGGGGACAATAATTCTTATACCAAAACCCTCAAAGGCAGAAATACTATGGTATAGTAGAGAGGACCAGCCTCAAAATTAGGAAGACCTGAATTCAAATCCCACTTCCGATGTACCTATCAATCAATCAACAAACATTTATTAAGTGCTTACTATAGGCCAAGTACTGTACTTGGGAGTTAAAGGAAAAGTAGTTCCTGCCTTCAAAGGGTTTACATTCTCTCAGGAAGAATAACTGGAGACATACAGAGTAGTTAAAAGGGAGACACCAGGAAGGCCCTGTTACACAAAGTGTTCTTTGACCTGAGTCTTCAAGGAAACCACAAAGCGGCACAGGGGCACAGCCAGAGAAAAGACCTGAGGCAGGAGATCTGGAGACCAGGGGACAGAACGTTCTGTGTTGGGAAGAGCAAGTACTACAGGGAATGGAGGAAAGAGCTCAGAAGGGGATTGAAAGGTAGGAAAAGGGGAAGGTTGTAGCCAAAGAGAGAGGCTTCTGTTCTATTCATTAGTTAGCGATGTTTATTAAATGAATAATGACATTAATTCAGACTAGTCATTAAAAGATCAAACACAGAAGCTGAAGCTTAAATACTTTGATGGTGTAGTAAGAAGATGGGACTCATTGGGGCAAGGATTGAAGGCAGAAGAAAAAGGGGGATGGCAGAGCATAGAAAGAAGCATGGAAACAATGAAAATGAGCTTCGGGAGCTGCTGGAGGACAAAATGGCCTGGCGTGCCACCATTCACAGGGTCACTAACAATCAGATGGACTCAGCAGTGAGAGGGAGCCTCGGGTACTCACTAGACAAGAAGGGTAATGTGGTCAGGTCTATATGATAGGCAGCTGTAAGGAAGAGGGGTCAGAGTTTGAGGGAGAGTAGAAGCAGGGAGGCTGAGAAAGGTAAGAGAGGAGGAGTATACTGAAGTAATTCATTTAGACACTAAGATTCTTATAAGGATGTGTGAATGTGCACTTTACTCTGCATATTTCTACTGAAGAGCTTCATCATCATCATCATCATCATCATCATCAGGGTTACTGGGAACAAAACATTTTGTAAATTGTAAAACTATAGTTACATGAATTATTAATATTGTTACTGTTGTTGCTTTAAAAATGTTCCTATATTTATTTGACTAGAGCAAGTATAGACTGTTTTCTCTAAGAAGAAACCCCCCCAAAATCCATTTTGGGGGGAGTTAGTTTTATACAGCATTTGAAATTTTGCAAAAGGCATTAATACACAAATGGGCAATACCCATGTGCTCCTATGATGTGGGCAGGGGCAATTACTGTCCCATTTTACAGATGATGAACTATTTCTATGGAAAGAGTCCTTTGCCAGAGAGCACTCGCACAGGCTTTTGGGAACGTGCCTCGGTGCGATCTGACCTGTAACTTCATGGCAGCCTGGCAGGGCCTGCCCATCCCGAAGGTCACTGATCTTCTCCATGCATCACAAGCATGCTCTCTGATCTCTCCCGCCTGAAGAGCTGGGCTGCTGTGCTTGCAGTCTTTAAAAATGGCAGGCCTTTAAAAGCCCAACTACAAAGCCCTCGGGGTCACTGCATTCTCCAGCCCCTCCCTCACCCCCCATTCTAGGTCATCCGGCTTGAAGATTGCTCTTGAATTCGATTTCATGCAGCTTAAAGCCCAGGCAAGCTCTCCCAGCAAGCAGTGGGACACAATGAGGTTTTTTAGAAACGTTCCTTTTCCTCAAGGCCAGGATCCATTTCAAAAAGTTACTCAACGGGCCCTTCTTTTAGGTGAGCTCACCACCGAGAGACTATTCGAAAACGGTATTAACACAAAATCCTGTAATGACTCTATTAAAACATTACCTGGGAGACATCTCGTTATGGCTGAAAATGTCTTAGATGTCTATAAATAAACCTGAAACAAACCAGCGGGCAGAATGGAAGGAGCTAATGGAATCTGCCACGGGCCTCCCGCTCCTCTCCTTCAGCCCAAATCCACCCTGGATAATTCTCGCTCTGGATAGAAAAAGACAGGCGAGGGACCCCGAGACCCAAAACGCCGCCCACCCGGTGTAAGATTAATCTCCAAACTTCACCCACAAGCCGGGCCCCTTGCAGGCCGGCCACTTTTGCTCCAAAAGCCCAACTCATTAAACTTGGAGGAGATTGAGACTGAACAGCAGAAGCTTTTGTGTGAGAGAGAAACAGAAGGTCCTGTTTCAGTCTTGGGGAGAGAAGCCCCTTCCCTCAAAGGAGAAGCTGAGGCTCATGGGGGAGACTGACTTCCTCTGGATGAAGCCATGGAAATTGATCTTTTCTCCACAGATTCTGTCAAACCCTAATTTCTCCAAGGGTTGTCCCCAGTCTCTCCCTGCCCTCTGGAGTTAAGGGGGAACCCCCATGGGCTGCCTTGGGAAGTGGAGGACTAGGGTTCAAGCCAGAGGTAGAAGGCTACATTTTGCTACAGAGACTCAAAGGTTGAAACTGTGTATCCTCCTTTAGGCTGAAACTGTGTATCCTCCTTTAGGCTGAAACTGTGTATCCTCCTTTAGGCTGAAACTGTGTATCCTCCTTTAGGCTGAAACTGTGTATCCTCCTTTAGGCTGAAACTGTGTATTCTTCTTTACTCTCCCTTTCCTGAGAAATGAGATGGGTGGGTAGTTAAGCTGACTCTGGAGGTCCCCTTAGCTCTCAGTGACCCTCCAAAGAGTGATCGGAGACCAGGTTTGTCAGAAAAGTGGTCAAGGGATGGGCTTGGCAAGAAAAGGGGAGCTCCAGTGCTATTCTCTCTCCTTTTCTAATGATTGGACCTGGGTCCAAACCAAACTCTGCCACGTACTCTCTGGATAATCTGGGGAAAGGCGCTTGGTCTCTCTGGGCCTCAGTTTCCCCACCTGAGTGTTGGACTAACTGGATTTTAAAATCCCTTCTATTTCTGAGCTCCTGTGACTTGAGGTCAAGGCTTCTTAATCATTTTTCTGTCGTGATGGTCTGCAGTTTATAGACTCTTCAGAGTTTTTGAATGAATTAAAAATCCACAGGATAGTTATCAAAATTCAGTTCCCCAAGAACAAAAAACAACCCAAACAACGTGTAGATCCTGGGTTAGAAAGTCCAGGAGCATGAATCTCTCAGTTCAGGAGCCTAGAACTAAGCACTTGTTGTGTGGAAGGCAGGGATTTGGTGTGATCCAGGTCACTGGGGATATGCTCATGTCTGACACTGTGAGCTGCGTGAAAACTTTCGCGATCTACCACACGGTCCTTCACCTGTACTCTGTGTCATGGTGCCCAAGGTTTGGTAAACAAACATTGAGTAACAAAAAGTAGCTCTAGGTCAGGACAGATACTTCCTAGTGCCTCAGTATCCCCATCTCGATCCTCTCCAGGGTCAGGGATATGAATGGTGCTGATGGAAGCAGACAGTGGAGCTGAATCCCACTATGTGCCTTCTGTGGATATGGCATCAGGGGACCTAGTAATGGCTGATAGGCAGCATTTACCTACCAGATACTGGGCACATAGTTAGGCATTTTACAATCAGATTCAATCTTGAAAATCTCCTGGAATTATAACATTTTCCTTCCAGAGTTCTTGTGAAGATGAAATGAGGTCATCTTTGAAAAGCATTTAGCACAGTGCTTTACACCTGTGTAAACACTTACAGTGCTACCTTAGCACGTAGTAGGTGTTAGAGAAATGCTTCTTCCTTTCCCGCTTCCCCGCTTGTCATGTGTAGCCCAGCCACTTGTGTTCACTGGCCATCAGTGGTCCAGAATGTCAGCTCTTCATTGTTTCCTCAATAAGGACGCAATTACAAGTATTTCTTAAGTGCCTACTATGTCCAGGCACTGCATTAAGCCATTTACAGATATAATTCCACTTGATCCTCATTACTACAAAGTAGTTGGGGGACAAAGGCTTTTTAACTGCATTTTACAGATGAGGAAACTGAGGCAGTCAGTGTTAAGAGTCTTGCTGAGGATCACACAGCTAATAAGTATCTGAGATCACGTTTGAACTCAAATCTTCTTGACTCCAGGTCTGCTCCATCTATAAAATAATCTCTATTCTAAAGGATTTTTATTATAACAGGGGAGAAAAAGTTAATAAAAAATATGCAAAGTCATCGGTTACAAGACAGAATAGCATGGGGGAGGGAGGGGAGGGTGCCAGCAGTTTGAGAGAAAAGGCAAAGCTTCAGGAAAAAAGATGGAATATAAGTTGCATGTTAAAGGAGGAGAGGAATTCTGGGAGGTAGAGGGAGAGAAGGTCTGTTACAATGGCAGAGAGGGGACTAGCCGGGAGAAGACCAGCAGAATGAGGAGAAAGAGCTGGTAAAGCTGGACAGCTAAGTTGAGCTCAGGCTGTGGAGGCCCGGAAGTAGAAGGATGTCTATTTTGCCCTCCAGACAACAGGAAGCTGCTGGGGGTGTCTGGGCAGGGCAGCGGCAGGTCTGTGCACAAGGAAGATCTTGCCATCACCAGCATATACGAAGATGTGGCAGAAGGATAAAGCGAGGCTATGAAGAGGAGCCTGTGGCAATGAGCTCCAAAACTCTTCTCCTTTCTGACAGATTCAAAATCGTTCACTCAACTGCCTTGTTCATTCTATGGAGTCTCCTACAAAGCCTGGGAAGGTGCCTTTTTCCCTTCCAAACATGGATTACACGTCATTCATTCATTCATTCCTTCTTTCCACAAATACTTATTAAACACCTACTGAATGCAGATAATTGGATGAGAAGTAGGAGAGTGTTTCCTTGTGGCACTGATCGCTAAGGAGGCAGACAGACCACCAGCATCAATACCCATGATTCCCAGTGTTTCCTGCTAAGTACATAAGAGGGATGCACAACGAATTGCTTTTGAGAAAAACACAGGTCTCTTATACATCAAAAGAATACCAGCAGTGGAGCGAATCGGCCACAGAGCAGACACCCGGCTGTCGGACAATGGTAGAAGAAATGACAATCTGGGATGTTACAGCATTATAGAAGAAAAGGAAAAGAAGGGGAAAGCTGCCATGAACTGATGCAAAGTGAAGTAAGGAGAACCAGCAAAGCAATGAACACAGCGACTACCACAACAGAAACGTGGTGGGGGGAGCTTAATCCTGCTCTGTTCCTCTCCATTAGCAGCAGCAGTCTATCATCCAGGATTCCTGATCCGTTTCTGGATCCCTGACTTCTCTGTATTACTGAGTTTTTTTCCGAGGGCCACAGAGGATTTAGAATTAGAGAAGGTCCCAGAGGACTCCGGGCTCACTGCCCTTATTGCCCACGTGAAGCCACAGTCACTTAGGACCGCGGGTGAGGTTTAAGCCCCAAGTCCCTTCCACTGTCACATCCACCAGACCCACCGAGCTGCCTGCAGGGCAGAGGTCACAGACGGAGACTTACCTGGCTAACGATGAAGAAGATGACCGTCATGGCCGCACAAGCCAAGGTGACGAGCATGAGAAACTTGAAGCGGAAGATCAGACCCTGTTTGGAGGAAGCACAAAGGTCTCTTTCAGCCCCACGAGTGGCAGCCAAAGCACTAAGTTTCATACTTTTATGGAAAATGTCACGGAAGCTTCCAAACACGCACAAACGCCACGTGCAGAGCCTTACTCTCCAAACAAAGGGTCTGACCTGCCAAGATCACGCAGCTAAGTTTCCCTCGGCGGAGCGAGAGAAGGCAGCCATTTCCCAGAACCCAATTTTTCTGGGTCCTTATCTCCTACGAAACAGGGATTCCAGAGACCAGAAAATCAAATTAATAGCAAGTCTCATGGCTAATTTCCCCGCTAAGCTGGTTATGATTCCCTGCAGGGGTTCCAAGAATCCAAGCCTGAGCTTCTCTGACATCCTAATGCAATTCTGCTCTGATGAGCAGACAGAAACACACATGGCCGCCACACGCCAGGGGCTGGCTGCAGTCCTTCCCACTTTTGAAAGGAGGATCAGGCCGGACCTACGGTGACTTGTAATGGTGGCCACTGCTGTGAGCTTGAAAGACTAGGGTGCTGGGGGTGGGAATTCAGGAAGACCTGGATTTGTGGGCTCTTGTGATCAGCACGGTGCCTGCACACAGTAGGTGCTTACTAAACGTTTACTGCTTGATTGATTCCAAATTCAGCGCTCTTCCCATTGAACCATGCTCCCTCCGAACTCCCAGAGTGCTTGCTAGCCAATGAAATAAAGCATTTATTCAACGCTACATAAATGCTGTCACTTATCATTTCCAAACCAGCTGGCACCATTATTGAAAAGTATTGACTTTCTTTAAGCACAGACCTGCCACACGATTCTCCAATCGATAATGTCCAGTGGCTCCCTATTGCCTCGGGGATAAAATTAACTCCCCTATGTAGTCTCTTAAAAACTCTTTACAACCTGCTCCTGACCTATCTTTCCAGGATTAATGGTCATTATTACTTTCTCTCTGGCATTCTGGGCTTCAGCCAGACTGACCTTCCCTCTCTCTGCCCTTTACACATCATCTCCCATCTCCAAGCCTTTGCCGTGGCCACCAGGCCTGCCGTGCGCTCCCTGCTCATCTTCAGCTCATAGAATCTCTCTCCCTTCAGGAGGAAGACACGCTAAAATGCCATCTTCTATGTAAAGCCTTTCCTGCCTTCCCCAGCTGCTCTTGGCCACCTCCTTCCCACCCTCCAGCTCTTTCCCAGAGTCCTGGGCCAGGAGATCCTGTAAACTCATCTGTAGTATTCACATAATTAGGAAGCCCTTTGTTTCACTGCATTTTTTCCATGATAATCCTTACTTTCAGAGAGGGGAGAACCGCTAGCATCTATGAGACTTCAAGGTTTGCAAAGTGCTTTATGCATAGTATCTCATTTAATCCCCACAACCCACCTGCTAGGTGCTATTATAACAAGCCTTCCCCCATTTTGTAGATGAAGAAACTGAGGCTGACAGAGTTTACATGGCACGCCCTAGGTCTTGCTCCTAGTGAGAGAGACAATCTTCCCAACTTTATGTGGTCCAGCATGGGCCACAACTTCAGCTGCCTGAGGTCTCCCTCCTGCTGCAGGCCATGGCTGGCCACTTCAGAGCAGCTGAGACTCATGCCAGACCTCCTCACTCACTCTGCGCTGGCTGCCACTCATCCTTCCTCTAGCCCAAGCCTGTCCTTGCTGCAAATCCAACCAAGTATCTCCAAAGCTGGGTCCCTGAGAAACGAGCCAGGCTGAGATGTTCCCCCCTCTCAGATGATGGAGAGAACCAGGAGGTGGGAAATCACCAGTGGAAGCAGACTGGCTCAGGAGTCCCCGAGGGCTCTCTGAGCTTGCACAAGGACCCCGGGGGGGGGGGATCAGCTGTGCCGCTGGATGTGGGGGCCAGAGCCTCCAGACCTTAGGACCGCAGAGCTTCCTTTGCTCTTTCCCCCCAACACCCTGGGCAAGGGGACAGCTCACCTCGTAGTGCAGCCGGCGAACCTTGCTCATGGCGGGCAGGCTCGATTGCTTCCCGTTGATGTTCCGGAACACCTGGAAGACCATGAAGCACAGGAACAGGAAGTAGAGACAGAGGCAGATGCCAGCCACGATGATGAAGGCCATCTGGGAGCTTCGGGTAAAGGAAAGTGGAAATAAAAGGGCAGAGACTGGAGGCCGGCTTCTGGGCCTCCCCCAGGAGGAGGTAAATCATGCGGGACTGACACCCAATGTGATTGAATGGGGGAGATAACGTTCAAACAAGTATATATGAAGAACTTATGGGCAAGATAAACGGAAAATAATTAACAGAACCAAGGCCAAGCGCTTTGCCAAAGGTCACATGGGCAGCTAATCATGGAGCCAGGATTTGACCCCAGGGTCCTTCCTGTGGTACCAAAGTTCCAAGTGACCTGAGACAAGTCGATTCCCTTCTGAAACTTGGTTTCCTCATTTATTGAGTAAAGGGGCTGAGCTAGATGCTCTGAAGGGCCCCTTTTAGTTGATCCCAGGGCCCGGTAAGCCTGTGTCTCTTTTAGCTCTAAACCCCAGTGGACAATCTCCTTACGTTACACTCACCAGAAAAATGGGCGTGAGATTTCATGAGATTTTATCCATCCCAGAGGGTTGCTGGGAGGACGGGAGAAAATGCTATCCAAAGGATAACAGGGGGGAGAGGAAGCCATGGACTCTACAGATTCAGGCAATTCTTTTACACATCGAGAGGCCAGTAGGGCAGAGAGAAAATTCAAGTGGACTTAGAAAACCCCAAATGAACCTGTCGAGTCTGTCCTGGACTCAATTTACTTATTTTGTCAAACATTTCCCTATTGTATTAGAATCGGGGGCTCTCCAGAAGGTATAAACTACCCCAGTAAAAGCCAAGCTGCAGTTACTTCCCCCCCCCAATGCAAAGCTGCTACCCAGCTCCCCTCCCTACTTCTAGCAAGAATCCTCTTCTCCTCCAAGCACTCACTGTATGACTTTGGGGAGAGAAAATGCTCCAAGTCAGCATTCTAAAAGAGATCCCCAAGACTCCCCTCTGAGACCCACAGAAGATGGCATCTGGGAGCCCACCCAGAACCTGGGACCCTCCAGAAAAGCTAATCTCCTTGATGCCATCTCCGCCTTGGAATACGAAGGGGCAGCAGCTTGGCTTGGGCTCTTGCCAGCCCACCAAGGTCACTTCAGGATGCATCTTTGGAAAGAAGCTCTCAAGTGCCCTCCAATAGGAGCCAAAACCTGCCCCCAGTGTACCCCAAGACCAGGAGGAAGAAGCAGGGAAGCTGCCCAGGCTGACCAGTGCCCAATGGCCTGCTCAGGCCAGCTGGGAGCTAAGGAGAACCCTCACAGGGTCTCTTCTGTGATGGGAGCGATATATTGATTCATCGTCTGCCCGTCCGGCTCTGACTCAAAAGCTGGCATTCATTTTTCTTATTACTTTCCTGCTCTCTTCCGTTTAATTGGCCGGGGTGAAGGAAGCCAGCCTCGGCCTTAGGGGGAAGGGTCAGGAGAGACGGCGAGCCATCCCTGGGGAGGGGACCACCCTGAGACGAGGAAGGATACGGCCAGCTCGGTGCCCACATCTGTGGTCCAGATGCTGTAGAAAGGGTTCGTCAGCTGCACCCCTCTGCAAAGAAACCCAAAGGGAGAACAGGTGACTGGGCAGATCAAAGGGAAAAGTCCTCCATGTTCACTTGGCTTTGTATCATGGCAGGCTGGGGGACAAGGACAATGTCTCCGAGAGCCAGGAGGGAGGAAGCAGACGGGTTCGTTCCTTCAAAGCCCATTTATTCAGGACCTTATATCCTCCCAGGAGACACAAGAGGCAACGGAGAAGAAAATGCAAAAAGCAAAGGAAGTCTAGCAGGGCGGCTGTTTGGAGGAGAGGTCCCAGCAGCTCACGGGATCTGGGGGCTAGGATTGGGCTGGGATCCCCCACATGGGGGATGCTGTGTCTGTTCTGTCCGACAGGGGCCGGGAGAGAGCTCTCCCCTCGCCACAAAACAAAGATTCCCGACAGTGGCTTTCCAACAGCCGCCCCCGAACATTCTTGTCTCTGTGGGTGCCATTACCATCCCCGGCCCCAGGAATGCCTGCAGGAGAACAAGGGTGTCTGCCAAGCAGGGGGCGTGCTTCCCACTCCCCCAGCAGGGAATGGAGGGTGGCCACGGGGGCCTCAGAAAGTTTGCCAGCCGCCCCACCCCAGTCCCATGTTTTACAGGTGAGGAAACTGTGGCACATCACTCCATAGAAGGAGTGGATGTGGGGTTACAGTGCCCACCTGCCGCCTACTCCCTGTGGGACACTGTATCCGTCACTTGAATGCTGTGAGCCTCAGTTTCTTTATCTGTAAAACTGATGACTTTTACGATTCTGTGCTGCTAAGACCCTTAATCTCTTTGGATCTCAGTTTCCCTGGTCTGTAAACTGAGAGGATTGAATGGCTGGGCTCCGAGTTCCATTCAAATCTGGACCTAGGACTCTGTGACTTGTGCGGGGTCTCCCAAAGGTGGGATTCGAACCCCAGAGTCAATGAGCTGCCTACGTGGCCCTGTCCGGCCATCACCGACTGAAGGTCGGCCGCTTACTCACCGCTCACACATGTCGAATATGAAGAGGCAGAAGGAGCCCACGGCAATGGGCCCGACCTGTTTCCAGTAGCCAGAAATGTGGTTCCGTTCGTTTTGATCCTAAAAAGAGCCAGAGTGAGAGGCGAGATTGGGGGTGGGGGGAGAACAGAGGAAGAGGAAGAGGGATGAAGGCTTCCTCTGTGCTCAGGGACGAGGAGCTCAGCAACAAGCTGGCTGTTCCAGAAGGAGGGGGAAGTCTGGCTGTGCCCGGGGGCACAGGTGGAGGCCAGGCCGGGAAGCGGGCATGGTGCCCAGAGGGGAAGAATGAGGGCCACTCATAAAGGTGCCCTTTTACCCAAACACAAGCTCTTTCATTCCAGCTTAGGCTGCCCCTCTGGGGTCCTGAAGGAGCAGGGGATGGAGCGGGGAGGGGCCGAGGGGCCCCGCCAATGCTTGGAGTCCACTTCTCAGTGGGAAGGACATCAGAGGGTTTCTGCTGCCATAACCCTTGTCTTGTGGAAGGACTCAGAGAGCCCAGGACTTGGAATAATGAAGCCCTGGATTCAAATCCTGCCTCAGGTACTAGACCGGGCTACAGGATCCTGGGCAAACCTCCTAATCTCTGTGCCTCAGTTCCTTCATCTGTAAAATGGAGATCATGATAACACTAGCACCTGCCTGACAAAAAGGTTGGGAGGATTAAATGAGCTAATACAGGTGTAATCCTCTTCACCCATAAAGCACTGCAAAAAGGAGCAGCCCAATGATTAGCTGGTATTTCCTTAGTGCTCTTCATTAACTCATTTGACCTTCACAAAATCCCAGTGCTCTGAGTATGATTAGAGACATTCTCATTTTTACCCAAAGGGAAACTGAGACTCTGAGGTGAAGTGATTTTTCCAATGGTCACAACAAGGGACTGAGGTGTCAGAGATGAGACCGGGAGCCCAGGACTCCTGATCCCAAGGCTGGACACTCTCCAGATCACATAACGTGTGAAACAGTGGGGCTGCAAATGAAGTCACTGCTCTGACTGAAAGGACTACGATGCTGTAAAAAAGGGAGAGAGACCGAGGCAGAGACAGAGAAACACACAGAGAGACAGTCATTTCACCTTTATCTGCCTCCATTTACTGTGAAAGCAGGAGGATTACAACAACAATATCTAACTTGAAAATCAATGTGACAGCTGTTATCTGTTCCCCATTTTGCAGATAAAGAAACTGAGGTCTGGAGATGGGAAGTGACCCCCCCCACCGGGTGCACAGGTGGTCGCTGGCCCCTCTCCCAGTGCTTCCCATGGTGGGGGGGGATGGGGCACAGTCTCCTTCCATTCACCAGACCCAAGGGCTAAAGAAGGGGCTACTTCTGGCTCCAAGCCTTCAAGCCAGGGCAGGGGCTGGCAGTATAGACAAGGAAGTCTGGCCCGGGAAACCGGCCGCTGCGCTGGGCACTCTCACCATCATGTGCTCGCCGCAGAAGATGATCCAGAAGGACAGGAGCATGGCGTAGAAAATCCCTTGTCGGATGTCCCCGAAGAGCAGCATCCAGGTCCAGTCGAAGCCGATGGAAAACCACTCCACCGGGATATTGATGAACGTCATGGAGATGCCCAGGGCGAAGATGACTCTGCAGAGGAGAGAGTTGGGGGGCCTTCAGTTTTGGGGAGCACGGGGGCCTCTGGAGGGGCCCTAGGGACGTGTCAGGGGCAGCCCAGACAAGACCTCGGATGGAAATAGACCCTTTCGTACACTTAAAGTGCATTTGGTCAGAGGTCACCATCAGCGTCACCACCAGCCTCAGGTTCCATTGCCCTCATTGGACACTGACCAGGTGATGGGGGTCCCGGATCCAGGCCTTTGGGCAGCACCTGCTGGGGGACCCTTGGTGCTGGCCACCTCCCGCGGGTGCTGGGGCCCTGAGAGGTTTGGGGCGGGGATCCTGATGTCAGCCACCCGCCTCATCCCGGAGGAAACTGAGGTGACACATAATCCACGTTTCCTTCTGTCTCGGCACCCAAGGCTCTGCGCAAGCTGGCCCGATCAGGCCCTTCTTCATGAATTAGGGAAAGGAGAAGGGCCTAGCTCCCCAGACCCCTAGTCAAAGACCTCGGAGGCTGTTTGCAAAGGGAACTGAGGGAGAGAGACAGAGGAAGGCCACTATGGCCACGTTTCCTTCTTCCTCAGCACCCGAAGCTTTCCACAACCTGGCCCAATCAGGCCCTTCTTCATGAATCAGGGAAAGGAGAAGGTTCCCCCTGGGAGCAGCCCCTCAGCCCCCCAGTCAGAGTCTCTGAGGCTGTTTGAAAGGCTCGGAGGGAGAGAGACAGAGGAAGGCCACTGTGGCCATGTTTCCTTCTTCCTCAGCACCCGAAGCTCTCCACAACCTGGCCCAATCAGACCCTTCTTCATGAATTAGGGAAAAAAGGTTCCCCCTGGGAGCAGCCCCCAGATCCCCAGTCAAAGCCCTCAGAAGCTGTTTGCAAAGGGATCTGAGGGAGAGAGACAGAGGAAGGCCACTGTGGCCATGTTTCCTTCTTCCTCAGCACCCGAAGCTCTCCACAACCTGGCCCAATCAGACCCTTCTTCATGAATTAGGGAAAAAAGGTTCCCCCTGGGAGCAGCCCCCCAGATCCCCAGTCAAAGCCCTCAGAAGCTGTTTGCAAAGGGATCTGAGGGAGAGAGACAGAGGAAGGCCACTGTGGCCACGTTTCCTGCTTCCTCGGCACCCAAGGCTCTCCGCAAGCTGGCCCAATCAGGCTCTTCTTCATGAATCAGGGAAAGGAGAAGGTTCCTCCTGGGAGCAGCTCCTCAGCTCTCCAGTCAGAGTCTCTGAGGCTGTTTGCAAAGGCTCGGAGGGAGAGAGACAGAGGAAGGCCACTATGGCCACGTTTCCTTCTTCCTCAGCACCCAAGGCTCTCTGCAACCTGGCCCAATCAGGCTCTTCTTCATGAATCAGGGAAAGAAGGTTCCCCCTGGGAGCAGCCCCCGGATCCCCAGACAGAGTCTCTGAGGCTATTTGCAAAGGGCTCAGAGGGAGAGGGACAGAGGGAGGCCGCCATGGAGAGCCATGACTCACTTCTCCAACAGGACGGGAGGCCGTGTCATCATCGTGATCCGCCGCCAATACCACACCATGATGATGAAGATGCTGGGCGTGAGGAAGGTTTTCATGGCGAACCACACCTTGGTGAAGCCTCCATTTTGATGAATTCCCTACAGAGAAATCATATAAACAAACAGCACATATTTCTTTACGAAGCGCCTACTGTGTGCCAGGAACAGCGGTTCCAAAAACAAAAGTGAGACTTTCCTCACCTTGAACGAGGTTACCCAAAATACATAAAAAGGAAAGTACATGTAAGGTGTGGCGCGTACATAATAAAGGCAAGGTGATGGGGGGGGGAAGGGCGATATAAACTGGGGAGGATGAGAAAGGCCAAAATCAACTTGGGGCATCAGGGCTGAGTGCCGTCTTCTGGCAAATAGTCAGGGAGAGAGGAGGCAGTTCATTTCTGGGCAGTCCACCCTTGTAGGGTTTGCAATCATAGTTGGCTAGGATCCCCCATCCTGGTCCATATGGAGGATCAGAGAGGTCGATTCCCCCGAGACCGAACAGCAAGTTAGCGATGGAGAAGGGAGTAAATGGCAGCTTAGGGCGGCTCTGCTCCCTCATCAAAACAGAAGGTGAGTTAACGGGGGCTGTCCCTCTCTGAACTCGGAACTGGGCTTTTACTTCTCCTGAAGACAAAGGTTTGGTTTTGTACAAAAGAAAAGAAAGTCTCACCTGAATAATACCAATTCAGGTCTTCCTAATGCTAAAACTTTGGGTCTCTATCCACTGCCCCACCAGCTCCCTACCTCAAGAAGCCAGACGCAGACATCACTGTACCCACTTTTCTAGGATTATGTTAGTTACGTTAAATGGCCAGTGCTCTGTCAACACATTCATGTACTCAGGGAAGTTCAGGGAAGTTTGGGAGATCCCTAAAATGGGTCCCCGATTCGCACTCACCACCAAGCGGATGTCCTTGATCTCTCCAATGCCAACATTGATTTTCTTCTTTTCATTCACCGGCAGCCGGATATTGAAGAGGTAGTACTTGTGAGCCACGGTCCCGATTTCCATGAAAGGGAGGACATCGCATTCATAGTAACGGCCTTCGTGTTCCGGGATCTGGAGGAAAAGGATGGAGGTTGAGCACGGTGGTAGAAGAGGGTAAAATACACACATTTCCTTTTTTAAAAATATATATTTATTTAAAACAAAGACAAAATAGAAAAACAACAGAAAATAAAAAAAAAAGAAACCCAGAAAAAAAGGTAAAAACATTGTCACATAGAACATGAGAGAATTTAAAATATGGAACAATCCATTTCCATTTTGAGAAGTGCTTATAATAATAGAAGACATTGGATTCAGAATTGCTCATCTTTGTTTCCTTCTTGGTTTTCTTTTGTTTTTTACTGTGTACTTTTTATTTGTTCTTTTTCAACTCTTTCTTCCCTCTCTTTCTCCTTAACAGTAAGCATGGATATATTAATGTATACATATACATATACACATAGATAGATACCTATAATCACACCCATATATGCAATACACATTCGTGTACATCTAAATAAGATTATACTGCATTTGTTCATACTTTTTTTTTTTTCAGAAGATGGATAACAGCATCCTTCTAAGGTCAAAGTCTTTCCATATTTTTCTAAATTCACCAACTCAGCATTATTCCAACCTTATCCTATCTCATTGTGACAGAGACATTTCTAAACCCCTTTAATGATCCACAGCTTCTTTCTCAGTGAAGGTAAACCCCTGTTAACTTGCAGAGGCAATGACAGAGTTCCCAAGCTGGAAGGGAGCCCAGGATCCATTCATTTCTTCTCTTACCTAACCAAGAGCTCCCTCCTACAAGTGTGTCTTTGACTACTACCGCGTGGTTTTGGGCAGGTCACAGACTTCCCAGATTCAGTTTCCTTCTCTATAAAATGAGGGCTTGGATGCGTTGGCCTCTGAGATCCTTCCCTAGGTTTGATCCTATCACCCTTATCTATGGATCATCCAACTTGCGCTTGATGAGTGCTTGGGATGAAGGCAAAAAAACCATGACCTCCAGAAGCACCTTATTCTACCATGGGACAGTTCTAATCATCAGGAAGTTTACTCCAACAGCATGAGCCTAAATTCAGCTCTGAAACTTCGACCCAATGATCCTAGAGGAACCCGTGATTATCAGTTAATATGGAGCCCTGAAGCTCTACCAAGGCTGCCCAGTGAAATCCAGTCATTCTAAAGAGAAGAGGTAAGGGCATGGAAAATGCATATTGCTCAGATCCATTTCCATCCAATGAGCATTTATTAAGCACTGATTATGTGCTGGGTCCTGGTGAACCAAAGATATAAATGGCAAATGTAGAAGATTTGTCGATTCCAATTGCCAAGAGACCAACCTAGAAAATAGAAGATGGATAAATCCTATATAGCTATTAATGTCAAGTTAGGTTATTATGCTATTACATGCATGTGTGTGCACATGCAGAGACAGCATAGAATCTCTGAGAGCATCCAAACCAATCTGGACCCTCACAATTGGCCATCTAGCCTCTGCTTAAAGACCAAGCCAGCGAGGAGAGGCTCGCTGCTTCCTGAGGTGGCCAGGACATTTTAGACAGTTTTAGTTCTTGTGAAGTCTTGCTTTCACTCAGATCAATTTTTTTTATAACAACCTCCCCAACTGTCTCTCCCCCATTCTAATTTAAAACAGGACGTGTCCCATCCCTCTAACAGGTTCCTGCCCCTCAAATCCTTGGCCAAGCCTTCCACTTCGATCAAGCCAGCCCTGATAAACGCAATGAACTCCAGGTCCTTTCCAGTCCTTGGAGTTCTCTCTTGACTATATACAGTAGGTGCTTAATAAAAATTTACTAAACAGAGAACATCAGAATTTGAGTGGCTGAAAGGATTGCACCTCGTCCAAGTCATGGGTTCCCTATTATGACATGCCCAATAAGTCATTATCTAGTCTTTGTCTGAAGACCTGCAAGGATGGGGAACCCATCTGGGAAGAACAGCTCTAAAGAGAGGAAGTCTTTTCTACAATGAGCCTCAATTTGTATTGAGTTGGAGCTAGGTGATATAGCACTCTGCATACTCTCTCTAGCTAGGCTGTAAAGGGCTTTGAATGCCAGGCTGACGAATATGTATTTTATTTGGCAGGTAAGGGGGAGCTGCTGAAGACTCTGGAGCAGGGGAGAACATCAAATACATGTTTTAGGAAAGTTATTTGGGGATCTCTGTCAATAGTCTCTAAATCTTTCAGACTGTTTATCTGCTTTAAGTGGCCATGATGCTCGATCAAAGTTACTTTCATGGTTCTGGTCAATATGGGAAAGGTCAAAATATTCTCTTCACAGTCATAAATGCTACCCAGCTCCTGGTCATGAAAATGAGAATGTGCTGCATGTGAACAGGTCTGGAGACGTGGAGTGTGGACATTCAGATATTGAGGATGTTGCAAATGAAGTTTCCAAGGACTCTGATGAGGGGCCATAAAATCTCAGTTGGCCAACCATTGAGTCTATCGACCTCTGGGCAAGATGGCAGGCGTGAGCAGGAAGCAGAAGGACAAGGGACAGCTCCCCTTCAGAAAACAAAGTTTGCTTTTCCTGAGACTGAAGTCGTGTGTGTGTGTGTGTGTGTGTGTGTGTGTGTGTGTGTGTGTGTGATCTCGTCTATCCCCATCATTTTACAGACGAGGAAACAGACTCAGATGAAAAGGAGGAGGCTGTAGCAAAGTAGGGTTCATGGCAGAATCCTAGTCTGCTGCTTCCTAGCTTGGCAGTCTTAGCTAAATTAGCCTGTCACTTGAATCTCAGTTTCCTCATCTGTGAAATGCTGGGGATAGACGAATCATCTCAAAGGATTTTTTGAGCTGGATTCAAGTTTGGCTGGAGCACAGAATCAATTAAGGACAACATTGTAGGATCACAGCATGTTGGAGGCAGAAGAGACTCAAGAAGCTCTCTGCTCTGTCTCCTCCACTTACACACACATGAACTAAGGGCTAGAGGGGCTTCGAAGCTCACCCAAGATCTCCAAGCTAATTATTAAGAGCATTAAGCTCAGGACTTAAGTGTCCTGAGTCTCGGTCCTGTGTGAATGAAAAGCAGTGAAATACATGAAAAGAAGGCAGGATTTGGAGGATGGGGACCTGGGTTCAAATCCACAAAATTAATTGTGGAACTTTGGGCAAATGAAGAAAGCTCTCTAGACTTGGACTCTAAGGCTTCTTAATTATGCATCTATGGAAATGACCCCCTTGTGCCCAAGTGCATCATTTTCATGGAGGAATAGTGTGAACATTGACTGGCCTGAAAGCCATCAAGCTCTGGGTTCAAGTCCTGCATCCAGCACACATCCCAGGTGATGTCATTCCAGCACAAATGGGAGCTGTTGGGGCATCCAAAGAGATCTCTGCGCCTGCCTTCCCTTTAAAGTCTAACACTAGCCCTATTTTGCTATATTCTTATTTGTTTGTTGCACCTGGTTCAGACACACTCGAGGGTGTCATGGCTGCCTGCTTTGGGCAACCATCCTGGGGTTTTTTATATCTATCTATCTATCTATCTCCCAAGGAGTCTAAGATATAGATATAGATATAATATCTTAGACTCCTTGGGAGACCCATAAATCCTAGAGACCTCTATCAGAATCATGGCTCTGAAGGCGGTAAACAATTCCATCAAAATGCAGTTGTCAAAGTATATTTTTATGAGCTTCACAGATCCTAGGGTAAGACACCCCACCCCCCAACTATAAAGAAGGCGGCAGCCTGCTTTGGCAGAGGGACTCTCCTTACCTGGGACTTCCCCATCCCACTGAATCCCAGATGCAGCCCCTCTTTCTCTCCCCCCCCCAATTCGGGCAGATACTCGGCCATCTGCTCGGCCAACAGGGCCCACAGGGCCCACAAGAAAATTCGCACCATCCAGTGGAGATTTCCGAGCGGAACCTAGATTTTGCCAGAGTGAGTGGTTGACAGATTTGGAAAGGAAAACTCCCCCGGCCTCCTGATGGAGCGGCTAATTAGGACAAACTACAGCAGGTGGTGGAGACTTTGATTCTTTCCTTGGCGGGGCCCTTTCAGCAGGGCCCCCGGCTCTGAAGTCATCTCTGATTGCGGCTCTGACACCCAGAACTAAATTTAAATCGCCGTCACCGGGGACAGAGCCGTGATTCATTTTCTTCACACCTTTCCTTGTCTGAAGGTTGCGCCGGGGAGCCGCAGACCCCACAGATAATTAAGGAGCAGTCTCCGCTAACTCTCTCCTCCTCCTCCCTGGGCCTCTCCGAATACGCTGTGGAAACCGAGGCGGTCTTTTGAAAAGCATGTGCCCAAATTGTTATTCTATTCTTATAACTTAAAATTGTCATTTTCATAAAAACACATGCCCCGTTGGGCGGCTCACGTGGCGGCTGGCAGAGCCCGTGCTGTCTCCACATCCGGGCCCCCTCGCCCCAGCCCCCATTGCCTAGCTCGACCCCCGAGAAGGATTCTCTCCCTTCCTGGCCCAAGCGCTGAGGGTTCCAGCAAAGGGGAGCTGCAGCTGCTTCCCTGGCCCGGAGCGCCCATTGCCTCCCTGGGATTTCCCCTTCTGCAGACTGGGGTCCGAACGCTGCAGGAGCTCCCATACCCCTCTCTGCCTGGGTTCCTCAGCTCCAAAGTGAAAGGGCTGGGACTCACGGCCACCGGGGCTGTTCCGCTCCAGCTCGTGAAGCCGATGGCTCCCCATCCCAGCGGCCCATAGTACTCCCAAGCAAGGAGAAGCTGGCTGTCACTGAAACCAGCTTCAGAGCCTGTGTGGCCCTGGGGAAACGCTGTCAGACCCAGGGCCTTCTTGTCTCTGAAGGGAAAGGCCCTCCCAGCTCCAGAATCGCACTCCTCCGGCTCAGTGGTCTCCACGCCGCATCACCCTCCCGGCCGGTCCCTTCTGGTGGCGGTCTCCCTAGGGCCTGAAAGGCAGTTCCGTATCCCGGCTGGAGCGCGAGGTCTGCCTGCGCCTGTGTTGTGAGCAGGCGCACGGTGCGAGGTGGCGGATGGGATACAGAGCACCGGAGCAGAGTCAAGGGCAGAGTTCAAGTGCTGCCGCCGCCGGCTCATTAGCACTTGTCATTAATTATATTCTCGAGAGATCTATGAGGATTTCTTATGTGCCATCCTCTAGTTCCAGTCCCGGAGTGAGATTGTCTGCGAATCGAGTTGGGTTCAGCGCATCAGAAATCCACAGTCCACTGCTAAAAAAGCCCAAACTAAGAGCTCTGTCTGTGCTCCAAGATAGAAGAGAGCTCTGGTCAATGTTTAACAACCGGCTCTCCAGGGGAAAGTATTCAAGGCACATAAGGTTAGCCTGCCTTATAGCATCTTCTCTGTTGCTTTTTATTGTGACAATCTACAAAATGGTAAATCAAGCTCCTGTTTGTAGAGATTGTTGATTTCCCCAGGTACAGACGCTCGTACTGAACATTTAACAACTGGCTCTCTTCAGCTAGCGCAATCTGGGGAGGAGGGGAGGGAGGGAGTTTATGCACCATCTCTCTGAAGTCTGGAATAATTTTTAGGGCAGAAGAAAACAGGTGTCATGACTCCTTTCCTCAAGAGGCGGCCTGAGACTGAGCTGGGAGAGTGAGGAGCAGCCGGACTTGGGCCTTCTCCGCTCCTTTGTCCCGGTGCTCAGGAGGGGTCGGGGCGGAGCCGGGGGGGCTGGAGCTCTTCCCCCTGCAGGGAGGCCCGGAGCCTGCTCCCTCTAGCCAGAGAGAAAGGCCGGACTCAGAGCGCCCTGTTCCCTCGCAGAGCTCGGAACAAAGCCGCCGTCCAGGTGCCGGGGCCAGGGAGGCAGCACCCAGAGGCCAGCGGGGCTCTGGGACTTGGCTCCCGCCTCCCAGCCAAGCTCCTGCTGACTACACTAGGACTGGGGGTGTGGGCGTGGTCTGGGGGAAATAATGGAGGAGTCTGAGCGTAATGATAGAAGGGGAGGGGCAGAGGCTGAGGGCAATAATAAGGTGTGGGCGTGGTCTGAGGGTAATAATAGAGCAAGGGCGTGGTCTGGGGGGGAATAATAGGAGAACATGGGCGTGGCCTGAGGGTAAAAATGGAAGGGAAGGGGCCCATAGGATAATATGAGAACATGGGCGTGGCCTGGGAGGTAAGAATAGGAAAACATGGGCATGGTCTAAGGGCAATAACAGGGGTGAGGGCGTGGTCTGGGGGGTAAAAATGGGAGAGCATGGGCGTGGCCGGGGGGGGTAATAATGAAAACGCATGGGCGTGGCCAGAGGATAATAATGAGGGAAGGGGTGGGGCCTGGCATGATAATAGAGAGCATGGGCGTGGTCTGAGGGTAAGACTAGGAGAGCATGGGCATGGCCAGGGGGTAATAATGGGAGGGAAGGGACTAGATGGGGGGGGTAATAATAGGAAGGTGGGGAGGGCCGTGATGTAAGAGTTGCCAACGAGGCTATAAAGCAGAGGCTGACCAGACCTTCTCCAGCTCTCGTGGCTCCCCAGGACCAAACCCGAGGGCCTTTCCTCAGTGCTGAAACCCTTCCCCGCCTTTTCGGTCTCCTGTCTCCCGCCTTCCCCACCCCACACCCTCGCTGCCCAGGCTTACTTGCTGCTCCTGGGCCTGGAAAGCTCTCCCTCCTGCGTCCCTTCTCTCAGATTGCCTGGCTCGGGCAAGATTTACCTTAAAGACCACAGCCTGGTCCTCCCCCTCCCCCTTTCCCCCACCGCAAGGTCCCCTTCCCTTTGCTGAGTGCGGACGGGGTCCGCGCCACGCCGGGGCTCCCACATCCGGCCAGCAGAGACTGGGTGGACGCTGTCTTTCTATCTTCAGGGCTTAGCGCTTGGCTGGCACACGGGGGAGTGATTAATAAATGCTTAGCGATCTACTGGATCCCGGATTTGAACTAAGAAGTGGTGCAGGAGAGAGCACCGGCACTGGAACCTGGTTTCAGACACTAGCCGGAGTCACCTAACGCTGGCTGCCTCGGTTTCCTCATCTGCAAAATGAGCTAAAGAAGGAAATTTCAAACCTCTCTGGCCAACAAATAGGGTCACGACAAGTTGGATGTGACTGAAAAATGGCTGAACACCAACTGACACTTCCTCCCAAACACGGCAGAATCTCCAAGGCAGGAGGCGATTAACAAATGCGCCTGACCAACACAGAGCAGCCTCTCCCAGTCAGTCCCCCGTCCGTCCGTGTCCTAGACAAGAACATCTTCTCCATATCCGGGACTAAGAGAGAGACTTCCCCTCCCCCCTCCCCACCGGATCCTACCTTAGGAGAGGTGAAAGTGCATTTGAGCTTCCGGGGCACTCTCTCATGGGTCATTTCGGTCCATTCGGTGAACATGTCATCCCGATAAGCCAAGGAGACATCTAGGGAGACCTCTGCATTCTCTTCTGCAACAAAACAAAACAAAACATGTTTAATCGTTTAATTCAACACAATAAACATTATGAAGTGCCTACTACGTGCCAGGCAATGTGCTGAGCACCTCAGATACAAACGGTCACCCAAGCTCTTAGAGAATTTACCTGTCCAAGGGGAACAAAGAAAGGAGGAAACATGCTGTTCACAGCACCCAGAATTCCCGGAAGGTCTGCACTGTCCAGTCAGGCTCTCACTTGTGGAAATACCCCCCAACCTCTCTTCAGAAGTTCTCACATTTATTTGTGGGAAAATTATTGGAGTGGCAGCCTGGTATAGTTGAGAGAGAGGGAAAGAGAGAAGAGGAGAGAGAGAGAGGGAGAGGAGGGGACAGGAGAGAAGGAAAGAGGGAAAGAAAGAAGGAGGGGGAAGGGAAGGAAAGAAGAAACACGGGAAAAATCCGCACCTTCCTAGAATTCCATCCTAGCCCAAAGAAGGAAATGCCTCCAGGCTTCCTAGAGCAGCCACAGAGTCCCTGCCGCCATCTTTGACTCATCTGTTCCTGGTACAAGCCTTCCCCCTATGATTACTGTCCACCTACTCTGTACCTTTTCTACAGCTCAATTATTTCCATAGAATGGGAGCACCTTGGGGGAAGGAATGGTGTTTGTACTTGGATGTCAAAGCTTGGCCCTTACTTCCGGCCAATGTTAACAAACATACTGGCTGCCGCCTTCACCTTCTAGAAATAATTTTGCTCTCTCGCATGCCAGGCCTGGTCATAAAGCCTTCCTAGGGCATTCTCAGGCAGCTCTCTGCCCTTCATCATCAACCTGGCTCCTTTATTTTCTCAAAGTCTAGGAAGGGAAATGATTCTGCAAAAGTCCTTCAAAAAACTGAAATCCTAAAGGATTAAAAAGGCTCTTATTACATAATCCCTGTAAAATGCCTTGAAAATCACCAGTTCAGAGCCTCGCATCCTTCCATTCAGTGGGTTTTATACTCTGCTGGCCAAGTTCAAAGACAGGCACCTACAGAAGTCCCATAGAATGCTGCCTGTGGATTGTGCTGACTTGAATGGGAGACCTCGGGTAACCATGGAAGGAGGCAAATTGAGGCTCTCCCCAGCAGCGTTACCAGGCCCTCCCGCAGCACGATCCTCCAGCGTGGCCAAGTCGGCTCCATCAACAGTTCAGTTGTCTCCTCCCAAGAGGCACAGAACAGGAGACAAGGAAAAAGAGGGTTTGATCTGGGCCCTCAAGAAACTCGCCATCTAGTCCAGAAAAGGACCTCGGGAGATCCTGGGTAAGGACCATGTGGCACTGTGGAAAATAAGCCAGAGGACCTGGAAGCATCTATTTGGTGACACATGAACATGGCACTGCAGTCTCAGGCCTCGGGTTCAAATCCCATCTCTGACGCTCGCTACCTTTGTGATCTTAGAGCAGTCCCTTTAAATTGTTGGGTCAGACTCTCCTCCTCTGTAAAGTAAGAGCATTGGGCTAGATGCCCCAGAAGTCCCTTCCAGCTCAGAATCTCTGATCCAACATCATCCATGTGGATCTGAGTTCATACCTTGGCACTAAAAGTATACAAATCTTATCTTGAACAGGCGTAATAGTAACATTACAGTTATTACATCGATTAATTTTAATGTTTATTACAGTTTATGTTATTTGTTGCTATTGGTGACTGTGTTTATTAATCACTGGGACTCCTAGTGCTTTAAAGCTTAGAAAATTTTTGTTGTATATCTAGCCACTCATCTACAATAAACCTGGCAGGCGAGAGCTACAGAAATTATCACCATCCCTCACCTCCAAGTTTGCCAACTCCCACTCAGGGCTCACGAGCATCCTCTCAGAAACTCAGGCGGTTAATACTGGAGTGATCCTGGTGGGATAGAAGCTCCAGGAGGGCAGGGACAGTATCACTTTTGTGTTGGCTTATCCAGTACACTAGGTAGCATATAGTAGGCACTTAATAAATGCTTCCATCTTCATTCTTCTCTTTCCCTTTCTCCACTCAGTCTTTTTGACTCTACTTCCACAAATCTTTCAGAACTTCATTTTTTCCCCATCAATAAGCATTTATTGAGGCAGCTAGGGGGCGCTGTGGATAGAGCACCAACCCTGAAGCAGGAGGACATGAGTTCTAATATAACCTCGGACACTTAACACTTCCTAGCTGTGTGACTCTGGGCAAGTCACTTAACCCCAATTGCCTCAGCAAACAAACAAAAAATTAAGCATTTATTAAGTACCTCTAATGTGCTATGTACTTTCTGCTCACCAATAAGCATTTATCAAGCACCAATAGTGTGGGTAGGTATTTCTGCTCCATCAGTACTTAATAAACGCACCAATAATGTGCAAAGTACTTTCTGCTCCATCAATAAGCATTTATTAAAGACATGTGATTTTTTTTTTGCATTTCCAGCAGAGAACAGGAAATACTTAAGTTAAATAGTCCTTGAGTTCAAAGAGTCTGACCCCAAGGTCCCATTCTCTCCACTCCTGCTTCCTGACATCTTGTCTGGACTGCTGTCCCAAGTGTCCTCCCGGGGTGATGAGCCTCCCACTTCTCCTGCTCCAGCGCATCCTCCATAGAAGTACCAGAGAGAAGCTGTTAGAGGAGACGGATGGCCATTTTTGTCTGTGCTTGACAAAGAAGCTGTCCCTGACCTCTAGGAGAGTCACAAGAACAGACATTTGGGGATGGCAGAGCCCATAGAGAGTTAACCCGAGAACCTGGAAGAACTGAATACAAGTCCTGCCAGGGACACATTTTAATGGGACCACACTGAACTCTGGGTGAGTCCAGAGCACTCTGCGTTGAAGACACCGATACTTCATCTGAGAGTGCCCTAAATCAATGACACCTGAAGGGGTAGCCCTTGCCCCTAACCCTCCCTTCCTGATCTCATTTGAAGACTCCTGTTTGAGGCAGCTAGGGGAGGAGCAAATAAAATTCTGAACTGGACCTCAATGGCCTGGGTTCAAATTCGGCCCCAGAGACTTACGAGTTCTATGACTCTGGGGAAGTCATATCACTTCTCAGTCTTAGTTTTCTCATTCATGAAATGGGAAGAATCACGAGAGGCAGCTGTAGGGGGTATAGTGGATAGAGCACTGGGTCTGGAGCCAGAAAATTCACATCTGACTCTGATATTTCCTGGCTATGTCACTTCACCTCTTCGGCCTCAGTTTCCTCAATTATAAAATTGGGGTTATAATAGCACTCACCCCCTAAGACTGTGTGAGGAACAAATAAGATAAGCTCTTAGCACAGTCTCCCATACACAGCACGGTGTGAAGTAAATGTTTCCCCAAATGCTTGTTGACCGAATCCCTCACGGGGCTATTGTGAGAAGCAAATGAGAGAATGGATAAGGAACTTGGCAAGTCCCATAGTGCTATTTGTATCACTTGATATTTATCTATTTGTATCAATCTATACCATAATATTTAATATGTTGCTATAGGATATATTTTGCATATTAATATAGGTTGCAGTATATAATATATAGCATAAGATACGGTTGCATGTTTTGCATAATATACAATATATCTATTTCTAAACACTTATTAAAGGAAGATTTTGAGTTCTGTTTCATGTGGAAAACGCAGAGGATCCCGCTAGCCCTGTTTTAGAAATGGGGGCCAAGACTTGCTCACAGTCACCCAGGAGGTAAATATGGGGGAGGGGAATGCCAAGCCCGGTCCGTCTGAGCCCCGAATCCAGTCCAATCCAAGCCCCATCGTGCCCAGCGATGACCATGGAGACAGGGTTGTCCAGAGAGACATCATGATGATGGGAATTCAAACAAAACCAAAGCCGAGCATTCTGGGGCTCTCTGCCCACATGATCCCTTCCCCTCAGGGCATTCGGGAGGAAACCGGTCGCTAAGTGGCGAATGTCTGCAGGGAAACTGAGTCAGAGTAGGGTAAAGCTGCGGACCGGCTTTCAGAGAGAGCGTCCCAGGAAGGACCAGAGGGCCCAGGGATGTTTCCTGGCTTCCGAAGCAGGGAGGGAGCCGTCAGGGAGTGCAGGAGGGGCTCCGTCCGACCACCAGGGGGTGCTAGCCTGACCCCGGCCCGCCACCTGGCCCTGGGCAGGTGCTAAGGGAAAGTGGGATTCTTCCCGGATGCTGAAGCTCAGAGATGAGCCAGGGAGGAGGGGGAGACAAGCGGGCCCCCGGGGACAAGCGGAGCCGCCCCGATTGGGGCGGCAGAGCTGGCAGTCCCCACACCCATATACCTCGTGTCCCTGCCCAGGACGTAGCTGGCACGTGCACTTAACTCGGAGCCTGGGCCAGACACCATGCGAGGCCCTGGCCCTCCAGGCGCTTCCAGAGTGGCTGCAAGGACATGAGCCAGTAGCAGCCCCCCCCCACTCCCCCTTCCCCCCGTCTCTGGTCTGGGGAAGGGCATGGGAGACGGAGCCCGAGAAATGACCCGGAACAGCTGCCGGGAATGGGAACCGTGGGGGACAGAAGGGCCTCGGAGGCTCAGCCAGTCCTGGGTCCCTCAGCATCCAAAAACTGCCCCTGGAAGCTCTGGGACCGCCCACCTTCCTGCCCTGCCGCCAATTCCGTCTTCCCCGACCACTAACGTTTGCTCAGACTGACTGCGGACCCTTCCCCACCCAGCCCCTCTCCGTGTTTATCCCCACAGAATGTAAACTCCCCGAGGTCACGAACTCTCATTTCTGTCCTTGTGGCTGATGCTACACCCACGGGCACCACAGTGCACAGAGTAGGAAGACCCGAGTTCAAATCCAGCCTTGGACACTTATTAGCTGTGTGACCCTGGCCAAGTCACTTCACTCTATTTGCCTCAGTTTCCTCATCTATAAAAATGAGCTGGAGAAGGAAATGGCCAAATGCTCTAGTGTCTCCGCCAAGAAAACCTCAAATGGGATCACAAGGAATCAGACCCAACTGAATGATGACGTGAAAGTCGAGCCTTGACATGGAGAAGGCGTGTAATATACGCTTGCTGCTGACCGACTGATGGAGAAATAGGTTTTTACCGAGCACCAACAAACCCACACAGACACTAAGATGTTTAAGCCAGAAGGAACCTTAAAAAAGTCCGATGGGGAGACCAAGAGGGCAAACAGCTCCCATCGGGACAAGAGCTTTCTCCACACAGACCAGTTGGCAAAGTGCTTCACAAATGTCATCTCGTTTGATCTTTACAACAGCCCACGAAATGGGGCTTTTATTATCCCTATTTTACAGATGAGGAAACTGAGGTAAGAAAAGACAAAGTCTTTTCCCAGGATTCCACAGGCAGGTCTTGTAGCGTTCCAACCAGCTCGTGATTTAGGTCATTTGGAGGCAGCTGAAGGGATTGAGGATGCTCAGGCTGTAAGAGAGCAATGATTTAATGCACAGAGTCATGCTAAGGGCCTCCAAGTATCTGAAAGGCTGGCAGGAGGAGAACTGGACCAGCCCTAGTTGGGCCCAAAGGCAGAACTGAGAGTGGTGGGGAGAATCACAGGGAGCTGTGACCTTAGAAAAGTCCACTGACCCTCTCTCCTCCTTGGTTTCTCCACCTGTAAAATGGGGGCTTGGGCTCTTTGGCCTCCATCTCTAATCCTCAGAGTCACCTGCTTATAAATGACCTTCTATCCTGAGTAATCTCATGTAAACCAAGCCCCCGCTGGTTTTAATGTGAGGGGTCACTCCCTCGAAGGACAAGCTTGAGTTTGGCGCACGTAGGGAAGGAAGCAAGCAGTTTCTCAGCTCTTTAGTTCTGCCATTAAGTAGCCTTTATGCTTCAGCTCTCCTCACCGTTTGTCTTCTCCAATAAAGACCGGATCCACATGACCGAATCTCCCCACTCCCAGTGCGTAGCTCCAGGAGCCCCACAGAAGAGAACAACTGAAGGAAGTAAAGGCCTGACATTTCCTAGCTCCAGCTGGTTCCAGGTATTCCTTCTTCACATCCTCGCTCCCTGTGGAGACGCTCACTGTCACCCTGCCTTCTCCCTAACACGGGCCCACCGATTGCTTCAGTCTGTCCTTCAGGAGTGGGGTCAGCAGGTACACAAGTTGGTGCACAAGGGGCCGGGCTTGGAAGCCCCGAGAAGCGAGTTCAGATCTTACCTCCGACACTAGCTGTGGATTACGGCGGGATCGGTTTAATGCTCTGCCCTTCTCTTCCCCCCAGAATCCTCAGGTCTGGACATCAGTTGATAGGGAGTGTTGAGTTTGGAATCAGGAATACCTCGGTTCACTCTAGCTCTTACTAGGAACCATCATCCAGCCCCGAGTCTCAGTTTCCTCGTGTGTTAAATGAGCTTGGACTAGATCATCTCCAAATCTCTTCTGGCCCTCGTGACTTCATTACTAGGTCAGAGGCCAGCTGGGGGTAGAATTTCCACACCGGGACCTCTTAAGAAATCCCAGTTCCTTCCCCTTTGCGGAGTGTTTGGCCTGTAACCGTGGGGTACGGATCCGCCTCCACTCCTACAAAGCCATGGCTCCGTGGAGGACATCTGGGGTCACTTCCAGCTCTAGGGTTCTCCGTGGTCCTTATTGCCCCCAGCCCCACAGGGCCTGCCCCTGCTCGGCTCTAGGAGCTCTGGCCACGCTGCGGCCCCCTCGTTCCTCTCTCCCACGCTCCACATGTTCGGCCAAAGATCAGAGCCTTGCATATGGCAGAAAAGCACCCTGGCCCTTTGACTCATTCTCTTTCCCATAGGCTGGCATCTCCACTTTAATTACTAACCCGTGACTATAATAAACCAGCCGTTTCGTGACTCCCAGGATCCTGTGTGGGCAAGGCTTCCCACGGGGAGATGAAGGAAGTCACGCATCCACCACGAATGGGAACTTTCTCGGGAGGTGGGCGGGCGTGCTGGACCAAGCTGCCCCCCACGGGAGCCCTCTCCCGATTCCCTTGGGATCACCGCCCTCTCCGAGGACGGCCAGAGGATCCCTGGGCCGGCCCGGCTTCTTCCGGGGACCCCGAATGAAGCCCCCTGCTTCCCAAACTGCCTCCTGGCCACAGTCCTCGGATGGAAAATTCAGCCAGGATGCCAGGCAGAGGTAGCTGCAGTAGAAGCTGTGGTTTGCACCCACTATTTCCGTTCGGCTTTCCATGAGCAGTCCTCTGCTCTGAGCTTCCAGAGGACAGTGATCCACTCTGCAGGAGTGGGCCTGGGATGGAGCCTCTCCTCCTTTAGGCCCAGGGGCTAAACTCAAGCCTGTGCCCAAACCATGTGGTCGGGAACTCCATTTTTCTTAAAAGCTTTGATCATAGAGAGCGGTTCTTGTCCCTTCTCATTTTACTGGAAGGGAAAATAAGCCCAGCAGAGCGGCAGGTCTCCTCCCAACCTAATGGCAAGAGGAGAAAACTTTTCCACTGGAGAAGAGATTGGGAAATCTTAGGCAATCTTAGGAGCAGCTCCTGCCTGTAAAAATGACACACATATATATATATACACATACACACACACACACACACACACACACACACACATATAAGACATAACAGAAAAAAGCCCCAATGGGCTTACCGGTGAAAGCCCCCCAAAAGCTGTATGGCGCCATGTACTTCCTTGGCTGTGAGTCTCTGGTACGGCAAACTCAAGTCTTCCTAGACGCTCAACTATGTTCTGGATTGTCAGTCTCCCCGCAAAAGGGTGGGAGGTATCTGTATTCTAATTTGCTGCGTCTTGGGCTTTATAGAGCATCATCAGCATCACCTGCAGGTCGCAATTCTAAAGTGCTTGGAGGTTGGCAAGATGGTGACGTTATGCTCCTGTGTTCATTTACTTCTGGATGTAGCAGTACTACCTAATCTGCTCCCTTATTGACCTTTATTTTTTTAACCAGTATCACAAAATTTAGAATTAAAAAGGCCTTCGGAAAAACACTACTTACTACAATTGTATCCTTTTAGATACGGAGAAACTGAGGCCAGAAAGGGGCCCCAAGCAGCCTTTCACTCAGTGGAATTCTTATCCAGGCCTTTGGTTAACTCCTCTCTACCTGCCATGGGCCATCTGCCCCCTTCAGTCCCGGATTTAGACAGCTGGGGCCAAGCTCAGTTCCTCGCTCCAGCCCAGCTCCCGAGACTCGCTCCCAGCACCAATCGCTTCTACAGAAGGGGAGCCCTGACTCATCAAGGTCTTGTTTGGGTAACCTCAGGAGGGAGAGGCAGAGTCTGGACTCCCCCAGCTTCTCTCCCGAGGGCTCGAGGCCGGAGGGCTCCTTAATGTCGACGTCCCTCCCCGTCTAAAACCCTCTGACCTGGGATTTCATTAGACAACATTAAGCAACAAAACTCCTACGGGTCCAGTCCTGCAGGGAGTCGCTCATGGCCTCCCTAATGAGTGTTGGGTTCCAGAGCCTCTCCTGAGATGGCCCCGGGCCTTGGGTGTCACCGGCTGTAATGGGAAAGAAGCAAGATCGTTTCTCAAGCCCGTGCAACAGTTCAGAGAGGGCCCAGACCGTCTTCTTTCAACACCACCTGACAGATTTACAATGGGAGAAATGCCGTCTGCATGTGGTCAGGGCTTTCTAGGAGCGCCCTACAGCCGGAGACGCGCACTCGTTGGCAGCACTCCCCTCCTCTCCCCAAATGTCTGGAACCCGGAGCTCGGGAGGCTTCGAGGTCCCATTAGTCAGCCAGTCAAGCAGCATTTCACAGGATCCTGGATCTCAGTTGCTATCTAGTCCAACCTTGCCACTGGATGGCCCAGGGTCATGCGGGCAAGTGTCTCAAGTGGGGAAGAAAGGGGAAAAAAAGGAAGAAAAGGAAAAAAAAAAGGAAGGAAGGAAGGGAGGAATGAATGGAAGGAGGGAGGGAAGAAAGAAGAAAGGGAGGGAGGAAAGGAGGGAGGGAGGGAGGAAGGAAGGAAGGAAGGAAAGAAGGAGGGAGGAAAGGAAAAAGGAAGCAAGAAATCAAGTCAGCAAACACAAGCATCTCCTGTTTACCAGCTCCCAGGCTAAGCCTTGGGTGTACAAAGAATGTCAAAACAGTTCCTGCCCTCAAGGCACTACCACCTACTTGGGAAACAGCTTGCAAAGCACTGGGCACATAAGACAGATGATGGAAAAACTAAATATAGCCTCGGAGGGACGGCCCTCTGAGCCCCATACTTTAGCCCGTCCCCTGCATTAAGCACCTACTATGTTCTGGCCACCACAGTTGGAACAAGGCTTATCAGAAAGCTTTCGTTTGGGTAAGAAAAATGCCGGAGAGATCCCCTAAGCCGATCTTTGCTCACAGAGGGGGAAAGGCTGCTGGCCCGGGCTGTGTCCGGGCCTTGGCTCTGTGGTCCAGCAGCAAACCTTGAAAAGATAAACCCATCCTTGCTGGTGGTTGGCTGTGTGACATTGTTGGTTGCTGTTGTTACTGGTTTGGGGGGAAGCGGTTTCTCTCCCAGAATCAGTAATCGACAAAATCAAAGATCTGGTTAAAAACCCCAAACCCCAAACCCAACCAGTCGGGGATGTGAATTCTGGCATTGCCCACCTGTAAGGCTAGTCCTGGGAGATCACTTTGGGCTGTGGGGAGGGAGAGGGGGGAGAAAAGCCTGGCTGGGCTTCCCCGGGTCAGCCTCCCTCTAGACACCATCCAACCAGGGCCACCTGGGCAGATGATGACAGCCTCCAATCAAGGGATCCGAGTTCAAATTCTGCCTTCTGGTCCTTCCTACCTATGTGAGCTCTGGCCAATCAATAATTTCTTGGACCTCAGTTTCCTCAATTGTAAAGTGAGAGGGAGGGGCATCAGCTAGTCTCTGAGGTTCCTTCCCACTCAAGGTTGATATATTGTCCAGGAACAATTACTGTCTGAAAGTACAATGGACAGGACTTTGGACTTGGAGTCAGAGATGAGTTCGAATGCTGTGACCTTCAGGTTCAATCACTTATGCCTCTAAATGGCAAGCCTCAGTTTCCTCATCTGGAAAGTGACGGTGTTTGGCTCAGGGATCCCTCTCAGATCTAAGTCCATGATCTTCGGTGAGCCAGCCTTCCTCCTCTCACCTCCCCTACTTATGCTCTAGTATGGGATGAAACAATCAGAGTTACTGCTGAAATCATCATGTATCATTAAGGGGCACAAACAGAAAAAAAATCCCCCACCCTGTTCCTAAAAGGGCTTTGGTTCCCCCACGGCCTAAATGACTCACGACCCCAGCAGCCTTTGCAGGGAGGGGAGTGGGCTCAGGTTTCAACAGAAACAAGGGCCTATTTGTTGACAGTGACCAACTTCTCCCACCCCCTTCCCTGTCCCCGAGCCGGCTTCCCTTTGGGGGCCCACGCCAGGAGGCAGATGTCACCCCAGAGTTCCCTGACATCCCTTCGGAGGGCTGCCCGCTGTCACCCAGTGACGAGGCTGCTTCAGCAGCTGTGTTATTGCTGGCGGCCGGCCAGCGTGATTCACACAGAGAATCCGGCTCATGGGCTTGCACCTCGGCCTTGTTTTGCTGGGCAAGGATGCAGAGCCCGAGCCGTCTGAGTCACTCTCCTGTCTCCATCCTCGGGCCTTCGCCACAGGTGTGGGCCACCGGACCTCACCGGGGCAGACTCTGCTTCATCCCGCTCCAGCGGGAGTGAGGGCGAGGGACCACTCGTGAGGCCCCGGAGAGTGTGGGACAGGAGCACACCCATAGCGCTGCTCAGTACGTGGTGTCCCTGGCACAGCCTCGGCCAGACCTGGAGGACGGCTCGCCCATGCGGCCTCTGAGAGAAGCAGCGCGGAGCCTGCTCTGATTTTCCCACTGCCTCCATCTATAGGATTCAGCCCTCATCTACTGAAGCACGAGGGTTTTCCTACAGTGGTGGACAGCTGTCCAACCCTCTTCTCCCAGACTCTGAAAAAGAGCTTCCAAAGGATGATGGGGAAAATACAGGGGGAATGGCAACTGCAAGGGGCTCCTTGGGAAGCACCAGAGAAAACCATGACTGAGAAAGATGATGGACAAAAGGAGGGATGATAGTCCCTGTGCCCACTGGTGTCCAAGGGGAGCTCAGAAAGGCTCTCACCTTGAAGAAGACCCTTAAAGAATGGAGAACTGCATGGAATGGAGCCAGTGGGCTGGGGGGGATGACAGAACACAGACATGGCTGGAAGGGATCCCCAAATGTTTCTCTGCTCCATGGTCACTTTGGCCTATGCTTGGAATTAGGTTTTTAAATTCATAAAATAAAATAAGTAGGGGAAGGAAGGAAAGAAGGAAGGAAGGAAGGAAGGGAGGAAGGGAGGAAGGAAAGGAGGAAGGAAGGAAGGAAAGAAGGAAGGAAGGAAGGAAGGAAGGAAGGAAGGGAAGGAAGGAGGAAGGGAAGGAGGGAGGAAGGGAGGGAGGGAGGGAGGAACAAAGTAAAGAAGGGAGGAAGAGAAAGAAAGAGGGAGGGAGGGAAGGAAAGAGAGCTAGAAGACATTTATGGAATGGGAAAAAGGCGCCATCTTTTTTATGCAAATATTTTCCCCCATGTTCTATAGACAATAAGTCTAGAAACAATCTTTGAGGCAGTCAAGGGGACCAATCAATCCACAAGTTTTTATGAAGCACTTACTACGCACCAAATACACGCGCCAAGTGCTGGCAATACCAAGAAAGGCAGCATCCCGGTCCTCCAGGAGCCTGCCTTGCAAGGGAGAATACAATGTGGAAGTAATTTGGTGCATATCAGACAGAGGAGGGGAACGCGAACCCCAGAGGAGGTGGCCTTAGAAGCCGGGGAGACCGGACGAGTCGTCCCCCAGAAGACCGGATCTGAACTGAGTCCGAAAGGAAACCGGGGATTCCAAGAGGCAGAAGTGATGAGGGAGATCTTCAGGGATTCCAAGTGGGAGTCCCTGTGTTAGTTCTAAAGCTTGGGTTCCCTTGAGAATCCTGTCCCAGGAGAACAGGCCCATTCTAGGGCCTGTCAGAAATCAGGGAAACTTCACAGCATCATATAAATGCAGCTCATTATCTGTAACTACGGGGAGAAAGTGGACATAACTAGTATTATGGCCACCCTCCCTCAAAGGTCCCTCCTGTCTTCTCTCTGGAACTCCACATTCAGCCCTTCTGATGATACTGAGTCAATTGATAAGTATTTCTAAAGTGTTTGCTCTGAACCAAAGGCTAAAACCCACAGAGTTACTATCCTCATGTGGTCCCCAGCTCTTGTGCCTCCGTTTCCTAGAGGCCCAGACCTGGCCAGGCCATCCCTGAGCCCCGCTGGACAGTGGAGCCGGCGGAAAGGTCAGTTACACTTGACAAAAACTCAAGCTTGCTATTTATACATTGACTCACCTAAGAATGGCTGCTTCCTGGGCTGGTCTGTGATCCATTTTTTAATGTCACCCTAAAAATACACTTCCAGTACACCACCACTCTCTACCCACCCAACAACTTGGAAGGAACAGAAGCTAACATTTAAAAATATAAAATGAAATCAGATAAAACGCGATCTACTTCAGAACTCGGCTCCTTTCGGAGATGCAGCTTTCTTTAAAATAAAAGTGGGGGGGGGGGCGACTCCGCTAACTGGCCCAGGATTCAGTCTAGCGAGGCCGAGCTCACTTGTCTCCTTAGAAAGACCAGATAAGACAGATCAAGGAATCAGGAGCCTTGGAGCCCATCGGGTTCTATTCCCTCCTCCTTCTGAAAATGAGGAAAGATGAAGAAACAGCAGAGGGAATGCAGTCCAGCTCCCCAGTTGATCCCAAATCTTCTGTATAAGGTACATGTACACACACGAACAGTTCAAAACACTTTTGATACCGAGCTGAAGCCAGGAGCTGTGAGTAAAGCAAACTGGTGCCATTCACCCAGCACGGTCCAGCAGAAAGGGTTCTGGTTCTGGAGTCGGAAGGGGTTCTGGTTCTAGAGTCAGAAGGGGTTCTGGTTCTAGAGTCAGAAGGGGTTCTGGTTCTGGAGTCGGAAGGGGTTCTGGTTCTAGAGTCAGAAGGGGTTCTGGTTCTGGAGTCAGAAGGGGTTCTGGTTCTAGAGTCAGAAGGGGTTCTGGTTCTGGAGTCGGAAGTGTTCCGTTTCTGCCATCACTCCCACGGGCAGGACATTCTGCACTCTCATCTGTAAGGTGTCCGATGCCCGGCTCCCCGACTCGTGACCCAGTGCCCGCTCCGGGCTATCTCAATGCCATGTTAGCTTGAGGAGCCGGCTTTTATTTCCTTGGTAATTTACACCGAGACTTGGGTGATAATTGCACCCAGACTGAGACCCGAGATTGTTCTCCACGGGAGCTGACGGCACCGAACTGCCTGAACAAATGAGAAAGAAGATGTGTTCCCAGCATGGAAATTTCCAGATGGGAACAAGAAGCGGACGATGTCCCAGGCGGGACGATCGGCCCCGAGAACTCGAACAAGTAGAAGAAGGTGGCCAAGAGCTCTGTTCTCAGGTGCGTGAACCAGATCCGCCCAATGTGGAAATGTCCAGTGTGGTTCCCTCCCTGAGCCTGGATCTCTCTCCCCGAGCCTGGATCTCTCTCCCCGAGCCCAGATCTCCCTACCTGAGCCTCGGGTCTCCCTTCCACCCATTCGGGACACAGAGGACGTGGAGCCTCCCCCATCCTCCTCTGCTTCTGCCCTGATATTTGGACTCAGAGACAGATATTCTAGCTGCCCCATGTCTGGGGATCCAGCAACCTAATGACTCAGGAAGGGTCTGTGGGAGGCACTGAAGCGGTTTAACCTGGAGAAGCAAAAAGGAGCCAAGGCAAACTTTGGCTCCCTGAGGGAGGCTGGGCAGGTCAGGTGTCCTTCATGGGTGAGCACCAGCTTCATCTGCGAAATGGGGGGAGGAGGGGTCTTGGACCAGTTCCAAACTGGGGTGGGTGGCTTCCAGAGTTAAGTCCTGTTAACTCTTGTTTCTTGGTGAAAAAACGCCCTTCACTCTTGGCAAATAAGACATCAGAGTAACCCACACCTTCACAGCTTGCCCGGCCTCCCTGGCTACAGCAAGAGACCTTCTGCTCTTGGACTTTATGTTATTTAGAAAAGCAAAGTTAAAAAGGAAGAGTTCTATTTAACCCCTCAGCCCCACCTCAGGCAGAACGGAGTCCAAAGTAGTAGTAGTAGTAATAGCAGTACTACTAGTAGTAACAGTAATAGCAATAGTAGTAATAGCAGTATTAATATTAGTAGCAGTAAGTAGCAGCAACAGCAGGAATAATAGCAGTACTAGTAGTAGTAGTAGAGTAGTAATAACAGTAATGGCAGCAGCAGCAGCAGCAGCAGCAGCAGTAGTAGTAGTAGTAGTAGTAGTAGTAGTAGTAGTAGTAGCAGCAGCAGCAATAATAGCAATAGTAGTAGTAGTAATAGCAGTACTACTAGTACTAGTAGTAGAGTAGTAGTAGTAGTAGTAGTAGTAGTAGTAGTAGTAGTAGTAGTAGTAATACTCAATATGAGATGATGCTTTAAGGTTTGCAAAGTGTTTTGCAGAAAGTGTCTCCTTAGATATAGCCACCCAGGGAGGGAGGTGGTGTTATTTTGGTGTTCTACTTGTTATTTCAGGGGTGTCTGACATGACCCCATTTGGGGTTTTCTTAGGGAGTATTGTCATCTTTATTATATTTGCTCGGCCTATCCAAGAGCACTTAATATTTTTCCAATTATTTAAGTCTGACTTTATTTGTGTGGAAACTTTTTTGTAATTTTGCTCATATAATTCCTGACTTTCCTTTGGTAGATAGATTCCATTTGGGGTTTTCTTAACAAAGACACTGGAGTGGTTACCATTTCCTCTTCCATCTCATCTTACAATTAGGTAAACTGAGGCAAGTGAGGTTAAGTGACTTGCTCAGAGTCTGGTATCTGAAGCCAGTTCTCCCTGACTTCAGACCTAGTGCTTTAACCAGTGCTATTATAATTGTCTCCTTTTACAGCTGAGGAAACTGAGGCTGGGAAAAATTAAGAACTCATGCTCATATAATTAATAAGTATCAGATGCAGGACTTGAATCCAGGTTTTCTTGACTCCAAACCCAGCATTGGAGGTGCTCTGCCAGCTATTAAAGTTTAAAATTGAAGCAGAAGTTTGAGGATCCTCTGTCTAGGTGACAGCAGAGGTGAGAAGAGAGGAAGAGAGGTGCGGGAGGTAGAAAGCGGCTCTCCCATCCCCACCGGGCTTCGGAAGGGCAGGTGACAAAGCCCCAGATGCATTATCAGATAAGCTCTGGGGCTGGTCTCTTTGCATTATTCAGGGCCCAGATTACTCCCACATCAAAGGCAGCAGCAGATTTCTCCAGGCCTTTGTTATGCTCCCACTGTGGAGTGTTCTGGGTAAGGAAATAGCCTCATACGTGCCCTAACCCGGAAATGAGCCTCTTGGGGCTCCTCAGAGATAAGGGGGGCCTCCCTGCTTGGTCCCTCACATCCCAGAGTCCTTGTGGCTCAAAGGCTCATTCTGAAGTACCCGGGAAGGAGGAGGGAAGGAGGCAGGGGCTCACAACCCTCTCTCTCAAAGCTGACCCCTTAACTCAGGAGAATCCCAGTTTCTCCTTTAGAGACTGGAGGATTGAGAAAGTCACTCTCAGCAACCTTGGGATTTTGAGAAACTTTGGTGATGAAATGACATTTAAACGTCTCTGTGGTCCTCATCGTGGATTTAAGTCAACAAAGTCCCTTGCTGCAGAATAACCCGGTTGACATAGCAGGAGGCAGTGGAGGAGGAGGGAGGTGGGTTTCTCATCTGGCCTCTGGCTGCAATCAGCCCTGGGACCTTGCACAATCCCCTGGCCCTCTCTGGGTGCCTCAGTTCCCCTGTTCAGAGAAGACAGCTTCGAAACCCAGCCCAGAGGGGAGGACAGTATAACGGCCTTCCACATTAACTGGCTGGGTAACAGCCATTTATGAGGCTGACCTTACTATGTGCCACTGGGAGGGGATACCCAGAAAGACCAAAAGGGGTCCTTCACCCTAACGTGCTCACGTCCTAATGGGGAGATACTGTGACGTACAAGGTAAGCCGAGGCACTGGAAGAGGGTGTGGGGGAACAGGGCAGAGAATCCGGGCAAAGTCTCTGGGCATCCCCCAACACCCAGCAGTCACCCAATAAATGGGACACGCCCAGAAACTGAAGCACTGCAATTTGTCCTCATGGAGATCTCACTGAATCCACAAGACACACACGTAGAGAAACATAGGGAAAAGAACCCGGGAGATCCAGTGACCCTGGTCCTGTGCGACCCTAAGTATATCACTTAATCACAAGAGCCTCAGTCTCCCCATATTGTCTTGTCTTTTTATTGTATTATTTATTTTATTATTATTTTTTTAACTTTTATTATCCCCTAATGTGGGGAATAGTGGAAAACAGTGAAAGGAAAAAATAAGAAATGCTGGTGAAATAAATACATTTTAAAAGGAAGAAAGGAAAAAGACGGTGAGCTGCAATCTCGCTCAGGGCTCCCCCATTTTATGGGGAACTTCCCAAGCCCTGAACCTCACTAAACCTGACACGTAGCTAATCTTGGCCAGACTTCTGAAGGACTCCATCGGCCCCGTTGGTTCCTTTCCCTCAGAAAGTCTTTCTGGCGAACAACTAATAATCATTTGGAAGGCACCGGGGACCAATCCGGAAGGCTTGAGACTGATGTTATCCAAATGAAAAAGGCTTATCAATAATTACATCCCAAAGCAAATACAGCCCAAAGGTTCCCAGACTTCTGGCCAATATAAACACGTTCTAAAGGGTTCGTTCTCATTCAAAAGTCCCAGACTTATCTCCGATCCTCCCCAAAACAGAGATAATCCTGGGAATCCCAGCAAACAAACACCCCCATCCCGACCTTCTCCAGTCTGGTTAATCATCCACTGGGTAAAACTCAGATAGAATCTGCTCTCCTCCTTTCGAGTCTCTTTCTTTTTCTCAAATTAGTGGTTAAACGGATTGGCCCCGGCTCCTCGCAGACTTGTAAATACTGGACGTGGGGCAGAGGGGGAGGGGAGGAAGATGAAGCCAGACCAGAAGAGGGATTCAATGAGTCACCATCTCCTCCCACCGCAAGGCCCCCTGGGAGTGGGCTACACACATGTGCATGTGGCCCCAGGGTCATGGTCTTTATGTTATCATGTCGTTATATATACCCCAATAGACATCCTTTCACATCACATCCATTCATGTATCTGTTGGTGTTCAGTGGATTCGGTCCTTGCGACCCCAGTTGGGGTTTTCTCGACAAAGATGCTGGGGGGAGGGGGGGTTCACCATTGCCTTCCCCAGTTCATCTTCCAGATGAGGAGACTGAGACAAACAAGGTGAAGTGACTCACCCAGGGGGACACAGCGAGGACGTGTCTGAGGCTGGATTTGAACTCGGGAACGTGAGTCTCGCTGACTCCAGGCCCAGGCCTCTATCCACTATGACACCCGTGTACACATATGAGATGTTTACATGTTCTCCCACGTGTGCTCTTCAAGACTCAGGAGAACTAGCACCGTACAAACAGACCCAGAATGGGCTTCAATTGGAATATTAGACAGCACCAAGTCCAACCCACTTGTTAAATAGATGAAGAAACTGAGGTTGGGACTGATCTGGAACTAGTTTAGAGTCCAAGACAGGATTCGAACCCGGCTTTTCCTGATCCCGAGTCCAATGCCTCTCGGAAGCTCATTTTCCTGCTCTTCTTTGAACATCTGGAAAGCTTGATCTGGTCCCTTAGTCCGGGTTATATCAGCTGAAACAGAATCTGCACTCTGCACCAGGGACTCCCTTTGAGTTCCAAGGCATCTCTAAGCCACCCAGAGGCCGAGCGATTATATCCCTCCTAGTCACAAAACACAAACGGTTCCATTCTGGAGGGACCTACGCACCCCAGGCCCCAGTGCCCCCTGCCTCCTCCTGCTCCTGAGGGTTTTTGTCCAAGAAAACGGATGTGATTCCGTGACCTAATCCGAAATCCTGACAGCGGTGGGGACTGGAGAACAAGCACCCCGGCCTTCCTTCCCTGCCAGCCTCGTCTACAACAGACCGAGTCGCTCCAGGGACGGCTGATGGGGCCCTCCACGTGGAACACGCCTGGCCCTGCCTTCCTCCTTCTGGAGTTAAGAACAGGAACCAGCTGAGTCTGCCAGCCTGGCAAGGCCCGCCCTGTACCATTGGTTCCCTAACCCCTACCCAGGACTCTCCTCCCTCCCTCTGTTCCCCAGGATGGGTTGCCTTCCTTCCTTTTAAGAGCAAAAGCTCCTTGAGAACAGAGACTGTCTTATTGGCTGCCATCTGTGTCTCAGCAGCACAGTGACTGGGAAGGTGCACGGGGTGACAAAGGCTTTCTCATTCATTCATTCGTTCATTCATTCACGCACGCCTGCCAATGGTTACCAGAGCCTCAGCCTGAGCACCTTGAAGCAGGGAACACAAGGCTGGCTGGCGCCCAGCAAGGCTCTCTCTTTGATCTCTCACACCGGGTTCCTTGGAGGCCACGGTCTGGAGGCCAGATCTCCAAACAACCCTAAGACCTGCCTTATATCCCTAATGGGTTTCCAGTAGAAGCTCAGTTACTCAGCTCCCAAACATCTGCCAGTCCCTCCCAGGCTGAAGTCCCCCCCACCCCCCCAGCCCTTTAAGCCTATTATTCCCAGTGTACTGAAAAGCTGAAACTGCCTCCTGGCTTTGGAAGAGCTGGAAGGAGTTTGCCCTGAACCACAGCTGGGACTTTGAAAACTTTTGTCCTAAAATGGAAAAAGAAAAGAGTTCAAGGCAGGGTAAATATTATTTTTTTAAAATCTGGTTTATGTTTATGAAGTCTTCCCAGAGGTCTCCAGGCTGCTCTCAGCAGCGCCACATTACTCCTTCCTCTGCCAGGAACTGTCCTGAGCTGCCCCTTCCCCGGCCCAGTTTTCCCCAGGTATTCTCAGTCCTCCCCTTCTCCTCCCCAGGCCTCCCCAGACTTCTTCAGTCTTCCCCAGTCCTCCCCAATCCTTCCCATCCTCCCCTTTCAAATGGCAGCAGCCAGAATCAGTCCCAGAGCGGATGGAACAATGAGCAGCTCTTTATCTAACCTTCCTCGGTTTAGCTGAGCTTTCTGGGGATTATTTTTCTTTTTTTAATCCTGAAGTCTAGGATGAAGTGTGAAGAGTCTTTAATGTCTGTCTGTCTAACTTAGAAGCAGATCTCCAGCCAAAAGTACTCCTCTCCTCGAGTCTGTCAAAGTGGGCCCAAACCGTGGCCCGGCGCAGAAGGGAATGCCCACGGCTGTCCCAAAGCCTTCTGGTCCACTCTCTCCCTCGGGACTCACACCGGGGACCTGGAAAGAGGCACTATGGGAGAAGGAGGGACCCGCAGAGAGCCTTGGATCGGCAGCCACTGCAGTAAGATTCTGGCCTCTGACACTCACTAGCGATGTGACCCCAGCTAAGTCCCCTGGTCTAAGTTTCTCTAATTTGGAAAATACAGGTACATATAAGCAGGATGGATTTGTAAGACTGAGAAAACCTCCTGGGGAGTTTTTCTTTGTGCCCCCAATTGCTTGTTCCCGCCTTCCCTCCCAAATTACATTATATTTAACTAGTCGGTATAAATTTGTCTTTGTTCATTTTGCATTTATATTGTGTGTGTCTGTATGTGTGTGTGAACACACACACACACACACACACACACACACACACACACGGACTTCTTGTCTCTCCTCACTAGAACCAAGCTCATTTTGAGTAGACTTTGAGCCTAGCACAGGGCCTGGAACACAGTAGGTGCTTAATAAATACTGGTTGATGGCTGAATGGGCATTCTCCTCATTCTCTGACTGGGCCTCCCGCACACCTCCACATGCTCTGCTCCACTCTCCGGCCCGGAGCCCCTCACCCTGCCCCCTAGCAGCCCTCTCAGCCAGCCTGCCGAAAACTCCGCTCTCCTTTCTCAGAATCTTGTTTGAAAATGCATAAAATAAATATATCAGATTACAAAGGAAATCAAATGTACTGAAATCTGCCTGGCAAAATAGGTTTTAAATGTTTGAAAAAGTAAGTTCATTTTCCCCAGGTGGAAAACCCTATTTTGAGACTTAAAGAAGGGTCAAACCCCCCTGGTGAGGAGGGATTGTTTACATCAATGAAGACACCCACCAAGCCCTGACCTCCCAGCCCTGGTCCTGTCTCCCCTAAGTGTCACTGGTCCTCCCTGGCCCTTTCCTTTATATTTGGTAAGTTCCTTGGCACCTGGGAATCAGTGAGTGCTCAGATAAGGAACTGAGGCAGAAAGGAGGTAGGTACAAGTAGATCAAGTATAATGAGGGAGTACAGAAAGTGGGATTGGAACCTGAGGCCTCAGACTTCTGAACCAGGTCCCCCCTCCCTCCCCAGTGAACCCCGGTCCTCCTGGTGGAACTAGAACGGGTATCACTGTAGGGCAAAGCCCACTCCCCAAACAAACAAGCAAACTACCCCAGAACACAAAGCTGGCTTAGGTTAGAAGGGCCTGTAAAAAAGGGAAAGAAGCCCCCAGCTCTGGGATTGCTCCCTGGGGCCCGAGGAGGGGAGCGGCTCTGGCTGCCTCTGAGGTTCCCTGGCAAGCAGGATTCTGGGAGAAGACCGAGCCATGAAGTTTTGTAAAACTTCCCCCATGGTCTGGCTTAAAGCGTGGCACTGGGAAAAGATGCCATCACCCTAAATCAAAGCCACCTGAGCACCCACAGACGAAGCTGCCAGGTGAACTGCCCCCCCTCCCCCCGCAACCGCAAACCTGCCCACATGAAAGTCAGCGCCCCCGGCCACCCACCTGCCCGCTCAGGAGAAAGCCTCTCCTCAGCTTCTGGCCAAGCAGGCTTCTGACGTGGACTGGCTCTGTTCACAAGAGACCTCTGGTGGGTTATTTTGTATAAAAAGATAAGGCCTTGAAAGGCAACACAGTAACTAAGGGCTGGCCCAGAAGTTAGGGGCTTGTGTGCGAATTCTAGCCCCACACTTTGTAGCCCCCTCACTGCACTTGCTTACCCTCCCCCATTCAAGACTATTGACCCTGGTAGGGCTGTGATCTACAAAAATCAATAGAAAAGCACCCGAGCATTTTCATTTTCCAGCCTGCTCTTGTTTAACTTCAAGCAGCTGACGAGGGACTTGATAGTGGTGACATAACCTCCCAAAGAGGAAATGATGATCGTGGCTCGTATTTACAGAGCGCATTCAGGCCGGCACACAACACACAAGGTTGGTTTTGTCCCCCATTTCCAGCTGAGGAAGCCCAGAGGGGCTGTGGGCCACGTGCTGGCCCTGGAACATCCACCTTCGAATCTAGACTTTGACGCTTCCCAGCTGTGTGATCCTGTGCAAGTCAAGTCATTCAATACCTCTCAGCCTCTGGTATGATGGTAAAATGATGGGGTTGGACATTATAGCCTCTAACGTTTCTTCCGGGATTAAATCTATGATCCCATGATCCTGCTACTTCTTCCTTCTTTTTTGGTCTTGTAAGATATGAAAGTGAGACAGTGGGTCAGATGTCATCCTTCCCCAGTCACATGATCTTTAAATAAAATCTTCTGATTATCTATGGTCAAGATGGCAGCGCTTCACCTGAGCTCTACCAAATCCCTCTCCAAACAACTCTAAAATAATGCTTCAAAATGAATTCTAGAGTGTCAAACCCAACAGAAAAAAAAAAAAAAAAACAATTTTCCAGCCCAGGACCACTTAGAAGCCAGTGAGACAGGTCTGTCTCAGTGGTGTGAAAGGCGTGGACCAGCCAGGCCATTCCCAGGCAAGCCGGCAACAAGCCTTGGGGGTGCCTGGATTTACAGTGGGGGCCTTTGAAACTCTCAGCCCACAGATGGTAAGGGAACTGGATGACTGCTCAGAAGGCGATTATAGGGGACCCATTGCTGACACAGGGCAGAGGACGCTGTTGTATTGTCAGTCCATAGTTCTGGGTTACAATTCCAGAGCACACTAGAATGTACAGCTTCAAGGGACAAGGACCCTGATCACAGTTCCAGGGCAGAAAGAGAATCTGTGGTCACTCATAAACCAGATCACAGACCAAGAGAGCAGTGACCATACTTCTCCTTAGGTAATACCAACTTGGAAAAACTGAAAGGTACAGATCCCCAGAACTGAAAACATCAGCACAAAAAAAATAAAATAAAAAATAAGGCTTGGAACAGTGTCCTTCCCACCCCCCACCCTTGGGGGACAACTTTGACATAAAGTTACAAATCAATACATAGGATTGAAAAATGAGCAAACAACAACATCCCTAAAAGTAGAAAGTCACTATTCAGACAGAGAAAATCAAAATACAAATGCAAAAAACAACAATGTCAAAAAAGCTACATCCAAAGTCTGAAAGAAAAACTGACTGGCTGAATTGGTTTTGGACAAAAAAGGACTACTAGAAGAGCACAAAAAGGATTTTTTTTAAGTAAATAAAAGAGACAACAGAAACATTGGGAAAATGAATGAGAATGATAAAATCATGAAAAGAATATCAACAGCTTGGTAAAGGGCCCATACATATATGCAAACACATAGATACACACACACACACATTACTGAAGAAAATAATAAACAAAACAGAATTTGCCGAACAAAAAAGGAGATACAAAAGCTCAATGAAAAAAAAAAAAACTAGAATTGGACAAATAGAAGTTAATGACTCCACGAAACATCAAGAAACAATCAACAAAAAAAAAATTTAAAAAAACAAAAAACAAACAAACAAAAAAAAAAAACAGAAGAAAATGTGAAATACCTCATTGGAAAAACAACTGACCTAAGAAAAGAGACTGAGGAGAGACAGTTTAAGAATTATTGGACTATATGAAGCCATGATTAAAAAAAGAGCTCAGACACTGTATTTTAAGGAATTATCAAGGAAAATTGCTCTGTTATTCTAGAACCAGAGGATAAAATTTAAATTAAAAGAATTTACCAATAACCTCCTGGAAGAGATTCCAAAATGAAAATTCCCATGAACACTAAAGTCAAATTTCACAGCTTCCAAATAAAAAGGAAAATATTGCAAGCAACTAGAAAGAAACAAGTCAAATATCATGGCGTCACAGTCAGGATCACACAAGCTTTAGCAGCTTTTACTTTCAAGGAACAGAGGGCTTGGAGGGCTTGGAATATTATATTGAATTGGCTCAAAGAAGGAATGATATACTCAGATAAAGACATCTTACTCTATAGAGAAGTAGGGAGAGTGTGGGATGGAGGGTTGGCATAAGGGAAGGCACATTGGGGGAGGTGGGACCCAGAAGCAATTGAAGAGTGACAAGGTGAAAGAAGAGAATAGGATAAATGGGAAAATCAGATGAAAAGAAATACATAGTAATCATAATTGTGAAAAAAAATGATAAAAATTTCATTTCTCATACATGCATATATGTATGTATATATTTATATATGTATGTATGTGTATTAGGTATACATATATATGTATCATATTTATTCATACATATATGTATTGTATATACACACACACACACATACACACAAATACACTCACAAAGAAAAAGAACAATAAGATTTATAAGAATATAAGTCATTTCCCAATTGATAAATGGTCAAAAGAGCTGAACAGTTTCCAGACAAAGTTATCTATCAGTCATGCAAAAAAGAAATGCTCTAAATTACTATTGATTACAGAATGCAAATTAAAATAACTCTGAGGTACCACCTCACATTTATCAGATTGGCTAATATGATTCTTTCCCCCTCTTCTTCTCTTCTCTCCTTCCCCCTCTTTTCCCCTTCTTCTCTCTCCCCCATCTCTCTCTCTCTTTCCATCTCTCTGTTTGTTTCTCGCCTCTCTGGCTTTCTCTTTTTCCTTTTCTTTCTCCTCTCTTTCTTTTCTTTTCTTTGCTTCTCTCCTCTTCCAAGCCCTGCCTCTTACATCCTAGACAACCCTGACGCTGAGCACTGGGACAGAGCAGGTGGAAGAAGAACACGACTTACTAATCTGGTTGTTCAACTTGAAAGCGATGTCCAGCTGGAGGATGAAGAGCATGAACTGGAACCAGGGGCTCATCTCCATGGCAGGCAGGGGCACATGGACAGCAAACACGATGTCATTGGCTTCAATCTGCCTGGGAGGGGCTTCGTCAAAATCCCGGATCTTGTCACAATGGTTGGGGCCCCAAGGCATGAACCACTTGGATTTGTGATGAATTTTCTTGGAATCCACACATTTCACTGACATGTAGGACACTGCTGTGGTGGGGCCGGGAGCTGAAAGGAAGAAAACACGTTTTCTGGTCAAGAAAACCATTGGATTGAATGTTTCAAAGTACGTTCTAATATACAGGGTTAACTATGTACCTCTCCACACTCTCAAATCCAGTGGCCCCCTAAGACCTGTAGGATCTTCCATTTGGCATCCAAAGCCCTTCATGATCTTACCACTGATGCCCCACCTCCACCCCCTAAGATTCAACGCGCTCTGGACTTGCTCTCTATTTTTTTTTTTTTTTGTACACAGAATCCATCTCTCCCTCTCAGGTGGCCTCCATGTTCACAAAATTCTCCCTCCTGCCCTTTGTCTTCTATCTTTCAGCTCCTCTGCTTTCCTAAACTAAACCCCAATCCTATTTTGCCCCATTTCCACTGCTCAGCCCTTCTTCCCTCGAGATTGCCTTCCAGACAACACAACCATATAGAGCATAGTTTTGTATGGAACATTAATAGCTGAGCAGCAAGGTTTAGAACAGGGCCTGGCACACAGCAGGTGCTTAATGGTTGTTGATGAACTGGGTAGGCTCTTTAATAACAACAATGATGATAATACTGATATATACACAGCATATTAAGACTCACAAAGCATTTTATGGATAACTACCCTGGGAGGTAGGTACAATAGAATACTATTTAACTAGTGAGGAAACTGAGGCTCAGAGCTAAAGGGATTTGCCGAGGGTCAGTGGAGGCAAAGCAGACGTAGCACTAACTGTATCACTTTGAAGAGGTCACATAACCTCAGCCTTAGATTCCTCATGGATTACATGAACATTGAGCTTCCTGGAGAGCTTTGCTCCGGCTCAAACACTCCATGATTCTATAAGTGACCCCCAGTTACTAGGGATAAGAGCCAAAGTTCACAAATGGCTAGGAAATGACTCCCCGATCCCAATCATCCTTCCCTGACTCTATTTGAAGGCCTTCATTACCACATCCTGGGAAGTCTGTCCAATGGCCAGATCGTGCCTTGATGGCCACCGCTGCCAGCCTCCCTTCCCCCCACTTACCCTTTGATCCACTGGGGCCTCTCCTAAGTCATTTGTCTCTTAAATCAGACACATGCCTTATTCTTGGAAACATGACTCAACGGAGCCTCCAGTTATCCTGACTCAGCTAAATTATCCACAAACATTAAGCCCAAACAGTATATTAAAAGTGGCCCCTGTTTCTTGTGGTCAGGGAAATGAGCAGGGAGAGCCAAGTCAGAGCGGAGTCCCATTTATAGCTCAGGTAATCACACAGATTTCTATATTTGAGACCTCTAAAAGCTTCTTCCAAAACGAGCGTGGCCTTTCTGTGTTTATTCTCCTCCTCCTCCCCCTCGTCCTCCACCTCATCTGAAAGATGAGTCTCTTGTTCCACAGAAATGGCCACGATGCGCTTGCTAATATGCAGGGGGCAGGCCCGGAGCACCATCCCAAACTCAATAGGTGAGTCCGGTCGAAGCTGCACTCCACACGAGTCTGCGGCTTCAATAGCTCGACACAAAGTCCGCCTCCTTTCCAATCTTTCATTTCCTGTCTCATTCATTAGGAGGAAAAAAACTCCTGTGATCAGAGGGTCCTTGATCTGGGACCTGGGAGGTAGAGCGCCTCATCGGGGGATGCTTCATCTTTGGATGTCATGGAGCCCTTCCCCAGTCTGCTGGAGCCTGTGAACCCTTTCTCAGAATAATGTTTTAGTTTTTAAAATAAAATAAATAGGGTCAGAAAGATCAATCACATTGAAATATAGCTATTAATTTTGTAAAAACTCAGCATCAAGAACCCAAGTCTCTTGTTTCATGGCTAAGAAAGCTACGAGCCATATATGGTCCAATGGAAAGAGAGCAGTGGCTCTGGGGCAAAGGATCCGGGTCCAAATCCCAGCCCTCACACATCTTATGATCTTGGGCAAGAGTCTGCCTCCCTGGGCCATCCCCTCAACTCTAAAATGCAAGGTTTGAACTCAATGATCTCTAAGGTCCATTCCACTGTAGATACATGATTTCACGACCCCAGGTAAAAGTTTCCAATCATCTGTACTCGGCCTGTGTTACTTAACACTGTTATTAATAAAAGCACAAAGGATATAGCCCTGGGAGATAATAGATCGATTGACAAATGTAAGATGCAAAAATGGTCTTGAGAGGTTGCATAGGATGAACTGAATAAGATGGAGATAGGAAAACCAAAAGGGTGTATTTATAGAAAGCTTTAGGAGTTGCCAATTTTTTTTTACATGTTATCTCATTTAATTCTTACAAGAAGACTTTACAATAGGTTATGATCACACCCATTTTATGGATGAGGAAAACTGAGGCTGAGGAAAGTTAAATGAGTTTCTCAAGGTCATAGGACAAATATCTGAGGCACAAAATAATAACAAGAGAAAGATAAAGGTAGTCATATAGCCAAATTCACAAGGACAAGACTGAGAGTTAATAATAAAGACAATTGCAAGTTTTAGCTGACTCAGTGAGTTACAACCATATGATATGGGAGCCTTGAAAGCTTCATTGGGAGAAAGACAGTGTGACCATCCCAGGCCACATGTGCAGCCCTGCATTCAGCTCTGCCGGATTGCATTTTGGGAAGGTGGCACATGCATCCAGACCGACGGTAACTAAGATGATGACAAGTGTCCAATTAAGACCATATACATATGGGTCAGTTCAAGAAGCTGCTGCTAGTTAGTCTGGTTGGAGAGCCATTTGGAGGCTACGCCATCTTCCTCCAAGCCATTGAAGGGATCTTGTGCAAAAGAGAAATATATAGGGACATTTAGGTGGAACAGAAGATAGAGCACCAGCCCTGAAGTCAGGAGGAACTCAGGTCTCAGATCTGGTCTCAGATACTTAACACTTCCTAGTTGTATGACCTGGGCAAGTCACTTAACCCCAAGTCCCTCAGCAAAAAAAAAAAAAAAAAAAAAAAAAAAAAAAAATTAAGAGAGAGAGGGAGAAAGAAATAGCTTCTTCTGCCTGGCCCCCAGAGGAAAGATCCAGGAACAACGGGTGGAAACTGAAAATAATTCAACTAGAGCTTTACATCAGGAAAAACTTCCCCACCATTGGAACGGTGCCTCAGTGGAAGGAATGCTCTGGATCCCTGAATGGAGGCTGAAGAACTATCTGGCTCTGATCACACAAGGAACCTTACTCAGGCAAAAATGGTGATTATGTAGGCCCGAGATCGCTCCCAATTTGAGGGTTCCCCATGTGTTCCTAAGCTGCCAATTCTCTTGCATGTGAGACATAAAACTCCCGTGTAGCTGGAGTCCAAAATGGAGCAAGCACTTTCTTGTTTACCCAGGTCATAGAATTCTCTCTAAATGTCATGATGACAGCTCATTCATTGACTGCAAACATTTAATCAGCAAGTTGTGAACACAAATAAATAGACCTGAGGATAAATACACAGAGATGCAAAGTCGTCCAGAGGAGAGAAAGGAGGGATGATGGCAAGCTGGAGTAACCAGGGAAAGCTTCGTGGAGGCAACCAACAGTCAACAAGCATTTCAGAAGTGCCTCCTCTTTGGGGGAGCAGAGTAGAGACAACACGCTAACAGCTAGATACAAATGGGATCAATTCGAGAGAAATTGGGGTGATCGACAGAGAAAGGGCCTCGCTTCTGGAGGACTGAGAAAGACTTCTTGCAGAAGGTGGGATTTTCAGCCGACACTTGAAAGTAGCCGGGGAAGCCAGGAGGAGGAAACAGGAGAGGGACAGTCCAAGCATGGGACACAGAGGAAATGGACCAAACCAGGAGGGGAGGGAGGGTCTCGTGCAGGGAAGAGCAAGAAGGCTGACGTTACCCGATCACAGAATATGGAGGGGGAGGGAAGTAGAAGGAGATATGCAACATGTAGGAGGGGCAAGCTGCAAAGGGGTTTGAACAACTTTTGGAAGTGAGAGGGAGCGGTTGTTCCATAATGGGATTTTTGCATTTTAGGAAGATCAATTTGGCAGCAGGAGGACAGACTGGAGGGGGCAGACTTGGGGCAGGAAGGCCAATCACAAGGCTAATCCGATAGTCCAGGGATGAAGTGCTGAAGGTCTTTAAATCACAAATTGACTTGAGAGTAAAGAGTGCTGACCCAATGATAACACCACGAGGTCTAAGCCCCGGGGAGCAAAGAAAGAAAACAGGGACCCCTTTGGTCAAATACTGATAGCAGCATCTTTTGGTGATGGCGAAGAACTGAAAGCTGAGAGGATGTCCGTCAACTGGGGAAGGACTGAATACATCACGGTATCTGAGGGCTGTAGGGACAGCGAAGGGGATGGTTATGAACCGATTCAGAGGGAAGGAAACAGAACCAGGAAACAAGTTATACAATGACAATAGTTTTGTAGAGATGAACAATTCTGAAAGATTTAGAAACTGTGATTAATATAAGGATTCATGATGAAACATGATGCTCCCCTCGACAGAGAGCCTATAGACTCAGAATGGTCTGAGAAATATTGCTTGAACATGGCCAATGTAGGAATTCAGGGATATCCAGGTGGCGCCATCATGGATGGTATGTTAGGTCTGAAGTCGGAAAGACTAGAGTCCAAATCCTGCCTCAGACACCTCTCGCCGTGGGATCCTGTTTGGTGGCCCCCGTTTCTATTTGAGTTTGACACTGCAGATGTAAAGTCGAGCACGGAGAATTCCTATATTTTGCTGGTATTGTTCAGCTGTTTCATTTATGACTGAATCTTCGTGGCTCAATTTGGGGTTTTCTAAATTGGAGTGGTTTATTGTTTCCTTCTACAGTCCATTTGGCAGATGAGGAAACTGAGACAAACTTGCTCAGGATCACACAGCCAGTATTGTCTGAGGCTGGATTTGAACTCAGGTACATGAGTTTTTCTGACTTCAGTCCAGTGATCTGGGCACTATGATGTTCCTTATCTGCTTTTGATTCAGTAGTTATCATAGCATTGTTTGTCTCCCAGGACGTCCATATTCATAGTCATTGATTAGAAGCGGGGAGCAACCTGAGGGGCCACTTAGTCAAGTCCTTTTATTTTTAAACAGAGAAACAAGGGAATGAAGGGACTGCCCCAAGATCACTCTAAGAGTGTTGGAGGTGACATTGAATCCAGGTCCTCTGACCTTAGAACCACTGCTCTTTGTATTGGGCCACACTACCTGCGTCCACTGTGAGGACAAATGAGACTATTCAAAATGCCAAAGGGACAAAGCCTTCACATCCTTCCCTGCCTCTCTCTGTATCTTCTGTCTCTATTTCTCTGTTCTCTGTTTCTCTCTCTCTCTCTGTGTCTCTGTATCTGTCTTCATCTCTCTGTCTCCTTCTCTCTCTCTCTCTCTCTCTCTCTCTCTCTCTCTCTCTCTCTCTCTCTCTTTGTCTCTCTCACCTGTGCCTTCTATCCTGTCATTTCACCAAATGACTTGGGACTTCACTGAAGGGTAAGTCAGGGGACCCTGAGGATCCCAGCTCTTCTCTCCAGCACTAGGACCTTTTGACAGAATTCCTGGCTTTTCTTGGGAAGCAGAGAGGATCTCCCATAGAGAGGAGTGACATATACAGAACTCTCCAAAATCCCAACCCACCAGGAAGCCCACTTCTTCCTCTGACTGCAAGTGAACTTCCACAGCTTCCCTACGGGGAAAACCCAGAACAAATGTGGCTCAAGACCCTGGAGGATCCATCCAAGCCCATGCTAATGGCTGTCAGACGAGGGGGGGAGAAGTGTCACGGGGTGGGGGGAGAGGGTATCATCTCTTGGAACTCAAAGAACTGAGTTTTAAAAGGAAGGATGGAAAAGGAGGGAAGGAAGTTGGTGAGGATGCAAGCTCAGGGCTGAACTTGGGGTGCTGCCACCCATCGAGGGGAGGGCTTCCTCAGCTTCTGGGGGCAGACTGTAAGGCAAGTGCCAGGATCTGGGTGTCCTAGGCCAAACATTCACTCTGTTTGTTTTCGCTAGCGAGTCGTGCTTTTGTGTATTTAAGACCTAGCTGGATGGCATTGGGTCAACAATATTAGACGTGTTTGCCCAGGTGATGAACAGAAACAGCTTGCCTTTGACAGGGAAGCATTTCTAGGAATAGCCGGGCAGCGTCCCCAGTGCCCCCAGCTCAGTGGAGCTGCCATTTCATCAATACAGGCACGGTGGCTCCCAAGCCACCTATGCCTGCCTGCCAGTCCCGGGCGCATCCTGCCAGGAGGTCACTGCAAAGAGCTCACCCACTTTGCCAGCTCGGACCTCCCAGAACACACACTGGCACTGATGCCATAACAGCCTGCTTTGAGAGAGAACGTAAAGGCTGACTGAGTGCTTTCCTCATCGGCTTTTTCTTCCCATAGGACCCAGAAGTGGAGAGCGCCTCGGAGAGCAGCTGCTCCCACTCGTTCACTTTAGTAACCGGAAGATCATCCAACTTCTCCAATCTCAGTTTCCTCAAGATCACACAGAAAACGATCATCCCAAACACTCCTCCTGACCCAAGCTCCAACAGTCGTGTTCTTTCCCCTGATCACAAGGCAAGCGTGCTGGTGTACTCCCACCTCAAGAAGCCCTTGGCAGATCATTTACCATTTGTCTGCCTCAGTTTCCTTCACTGTAAAATGGAGGATAATAACATATCTATTTCCCTGCCCCCCTTTCCTCTTTGAATTTCTGAATCTCTTCACAGCATCATTCAAGGCTAAAACAGTTTTGTGCACATAGCAGAAGCTTAATATATTCTTGCTGAATCACTTATTGATGAGATTATGAATCCCCTCAAGACTAAAGTAGAAATTAAGGATTTTGAGGGGTCACGGTAGACTCTCTGACCACAAGTGCCATCACTGGCGTAAAGCCAGAAGCAAAAGAAAATGTCATTGGGAAACACTTAGCAGAACACAAGACGACCTAGCTAAGGGTAATTTGTGATTTTCGAAGGCAGTATGTGGCAGCAGGGACCAGGTTCTATTTAGACACCACTGCCCTGGATCCCTTCTCAGAGCCACCCACAAGAGAGAATATGGAGAAGGACAAAGCCATCCAAGGAGCCTGAAATGGTGCAACCAAACTCAAGAAAAACGAGGAACTCGGGATAAGACCCAGTTCTAGAAGCAGCTGCCGTGTCTAAGGTCCACAAGTGCCACGGAGGTTTTGTATTTGGAGAAAATGCCTCCCATCCCAAGAATCCTCACGGGAAGAATGTTGTAGAATAGAAAGAATTGAGAGATATGGTCGGAGGATTGGAGGCTGAATCTTAGCTGGGTCACTCCCTGGGAGCGTGACCTTGAGAAACATCCCTGCACTTTGTGGGTCCCGACATCTTCTTCTGGGTGGCTTGCTGCTCACGGGTGAGGCTGAGAAGCCCCCCCCCCCCGGCTTCTCCCAGGTGTGTGATAAACAGCCCCAGTCTCAGGATGGAGCACCCCAGGGAGCCAAGCCACCTGCCCTTCTCTTGTTTGAACTCTGAATCATCAAACACTCGCTTTCCCAAAATTAATGGAAGACGTCTGTTGTGGGGCGAGCTTTCAAGAATTATTTGCTGATGGCTACAGGGGAAAGGAATGTGGACTAGTTAAAAGGTAATTTATGCTTGCTGGGCAGCCTTCAGTTTTGAAGAGGACCAATAATAGCACAGGGGGATGTCCTGACTTGTGCATGAATTGGATTGAAGTGAGACAGAGCTGTGTGTGGCTGTCAGCCTCAATCTCTCTTCCAATCATCGATGTTCAGGGCGGGACAGAGTCAGGACCACTTGCAATGTCCCAGGATGCACTGGATGACGTCGGCCCTCCGAATTCTGACCAAGCACTCCATAGCACCTGCTTGAGTGGCCTTCTTGGTTCTTAGGACAAATTGCTCTCATCCAGCCATTCTGCTGAGGGAAGTCTGCTTCGGGGTAGACTCACTGGCAGGTCTGAGCACCTGTGTTCTGTGTCTAGTACCAAAATCAGAACCCTCCCTCTCTCCCTCTTTCCTTCCTCCTTCTCCTTTTCCTTCTCCTCCTCCTCCTCTTCTTCCTCCTCCTCCTTCTTCTTCCTCTTCCCCCCCCCCTCTCTCTCTCTCTCTCTCTCTCTCTCCTGAGGCATTTGGGGTTAAATGACTTGCCCAGGATCTCACAGCTAGGAAGTGAGAACTCATATATTTCTGACATTGCACACTATACCTTCACATGTACCTTCTGTGAGAGCAAGGACTGGCTTTTTTTTTTTTTTTCACTGATCACCACATCTCCATGTATATTGTCCCCCATTAGAATGTCCTCTCCTTGGGGACAGAGGTCCCCTTTTTTGCTTTTATATTTACATCCTCAGTGTTTGGGACACAATAAACACTGAATCAAATTTCCTAGTCATTTTATTCAAGCCCAAAAACTCTGGTCCTATGAGCTAATGCAGAGAAAATAGGGAGAGAACTGAAAGGCTAATGATCCAAGTGAAAATTATTTTCCTTATCCATCTCCAGTACACAGACAGTACACTTAATAAGTTATTTTCATTCATTCTCTCATTCATAATAATCAGATCAGTACTGTCCATGCTTCTGGAGAGAATCCGCCAAACACCTCTTCCCTGAAAGTAAGATCTGTCTCATTTTTGTATTTATAACACAGGCCCTAAGGTACTAAGTACGGTCCCTGACACCTAATAAGTGTGGTTTTTTCATTCATTAATTTAAGAGTTATCAGGAGGATCCTACAAGTTACAAATAGAAAAGTGGGAATGGAACTCAGGTCCTCTAACCCCAAATGTAATGTTCTGTCCTCTAAGTCTGCTTTGCTCCCATTTAAGGGATTTGTAACCAAGAAGATGTGAGTTAAAATTCATTTCCCAACTCCATACACCTTCATTGACAGTGTCCCATGCCTCCCTCCTCCTCTCTCCCTCCCAGAAACTCCCCTGGCTATGTCCCCCTAGATGAAATCCCACCTTCTTCTGGAAGCCTTTTCCAAAATCCCTTAATCTCAGAGCTTCAGTGCCTTCCTCTGTTGATTATGTTTGTATTTAATTGTTCGCATATGGCCCCCTCATTGAACTGTGATCTCCCTTAAGAGCAAGGACAATCTTTTGTATCTCCACTGCTGAGCACTATGCCCTGGCACATAGTAGGTGCTTAAGAACTGCATCTTATTTGACTGATGAAAATCTTGCCTTAGATACTGGCTGCCTCAGTTTCCCCAACTGTAAAATAGAGATAATAATGGCATCTACCTCCCAAGATGGTTGTGAAAATCCATCGAGAAAACCCACATGAAGTACTTAAAAAGAGCTAACGAAATGGTAATTATTGTTATTAGCAAGATATAGAAACATGTAATTTGGAGAATAATCATTTGTACTCCCTGCTATACTGAATAATATCAGATTCCAAGAACAAAACATAACTTCTTCTTGCCAGGAATTCTTACTTTTTGATTTACTTGCTCCAGGAAAGTTAAGTGTCTCTTTTTAAATCAGGGTCTAAACTCTAAACTTCCATCAGAAACTAAAAAGAGAGGAAAAAAACCAGAAGGGCCCTTGCTGAACCTTTTTCTGTGGCTAATAGAGTCCACAGGAAGAAAAGTCAGTGAAATTGCATCGGCAGAAGTCTTAAGAATGGAAGTAAACAATGGAACAGAGGGCCACTGGCCTTAAACCAAGTTCTGTGATGTCGAAGGCTCGGCTGTGATGTCATCGGCCCTCTAGCCAATGATGGAACAGCTCCAGAGAACAGAAGCATCGCCCAACATGCGGCAGGAGCCATTTACCCACGGTCCATGCAGGGAGCATCTTCTCCCCTTGGCTTATGGTCCCAGGGCACAGAGAGGGGCTGGAACCCAATTGCTCTGAGAAGCCAGAGTCAAAGTCTCGCAGACTATTGTGCAAAGCTGTTAAACGAAGGACAGTTTAAGGCTGTGACCGATTTCCCCCATCGTGTTTTGGTAAAAGTAGAATAAAAGGTAAGTCTGTCGAATGCTTGGTGGGGGCCCATCAGGCCTCTTGGATGGACGTGGTCACTCATGATCTCCCCTGAATGAGAGAGCACGTGTTTGGCTGCTCAAGCTGTCGGCCATCAGCTCTCCGACATTCGGCTGGAGAGGGGGACGCTCCTAATTCACTGCGGAGGAGAGGCGTTCCTCCACGTCTCCAGAATGAAGAGCTCTCCGGGATCTCTGTGACTGGCCCTTTCCCCTGGCCACAAGACCGACTCTTCTTTTCTCCCCAGCCTGCGCCCTGATGGGGATCTCCCCCCGGGCTGCTTCAGCGACCAGAACCGGGATATCAGTGGTCGCAGGAACTCCCCACAGAGGCCATGCCTTTTACCACTGCTGAGTAACTGCTCGCCCTCCCCTTACAGTCTGAGGGTCACCTGGGGCATGAAGGATGAAGTCACGTGCCCAGAACCACCCAGGGAGGATGGACCAGAGGCAGGACTTCCTGACTGGGAAGCAAGTTCTCTACTCCCTCTGCCAAGTGCTTCCCGTTATCATGACATCACCATTAGGAATGGCCAGGGATACTAACTGAACCTCTGATGGCGTTGGTCTGGGGACCATTAAACTCTGCAGACATCTTCTCGTTTGAGCCTCACCACCCCCAGCATGAATCCAGAGGGGTGCCACAGCAGTCAGTGTCCCCACTTTACAAATGAGGAAACTGAGTCTTAGACTAAATGATTCCCCAATGTCACACTCCTAACAAGGATAAAGGCAAACCTGGAGCCCAAGCGCTGGCTTGGAGTCCAATACTAACACATTCAACAGTGACTCGGTGACAAGAAGGAGGAAGAGCGGAAGCAGGAGGAATGCTGAGGCCATGAAGGGGAGAGGACTCTTGATATGGAGTGGGATAAGCGGGTTCCAATCCTACTCCCATCTAGGGGATAGATCCTAGAGCTGGAGAGAAGGGGGAAGGGAGGGGCCTGACCCTTTCTTTACCAAGGAGGTAACAGGACAGGGGTCACACAGGCCACTGTGGGGAGCAGTACCGGAACCCAGTCTCCTTACCTGCACAGCTGGTGTTCTTTCCACCTTCCCACTCTGCTTGCTCTCAGTTATCTCAGAAAAGTCATTGGCTGAGAGGATCCAAGAGCCTTCCTTTTATATTTGAAGCCCATGAGATTGTGACTTGCCCAAAATAAACAGCTACTATTAGGGTGGGATTTGAACATAGATCTCTGACCTTCTAAATATAAATCCAGCACTCCTAAGTCACTTATTCTTGGACCTCAGTTTTCCTAACTACAAAAATGGGCTCAGATTTGATGATCGTTAAGATTTTTTTCCCTGGGACAGCTAGATGGGGCGGTGAATAGAGCACAAGCTTTAAAGTCAAAAGGATCTGACCTCAAATGTGGCCTCAGACACTTAACATTTCCTAGCTGTGTGACCCTGGGCAAGTCACTTAACCCCAATTGTTTCAGAAAAAAAAATCATTCCTCATTTAAATCCTAAGTACCCAATCATTTATTCTGATCTTTATCACTAAAAATGTGACCACAAGTAAGCCTAGGCTCCCCTATGCTCTTAAAAAAAAAAAAAAAAAGTAGTAAGGGACCCGAATCCATGAAACAAAGCACAGCCCAATCCCCCCAGGAGCCTGGCAAAGGCAAGCTCTGGCTTGGTGCTACGGCCCTGAAATTCTGACTTCATGTCGGAGAGTCAGATCAGGAGCGCTCGGAGCCAAAGGGCTGGGGATGCTGCCAAGACCACCTATGGAAAGTGAATTACGGCATCTTAGAATTTATTACCTTGGGCTGGATCTCAGAAGCTGAGCAAGGCGGGAGCCACTCACCAGCGAGTGGATGGGGAGCTCCCTGGAGTCCCAGCTCCTGTCCTGAGGACCCTCAAAGCAGGATTGGTTGGGATGCCAGGAGCTGCCTCTGCCCTCTACCTGAATGAACTCAATGACTTCTGTCAGTGGCGCTTCAGGGCTGGTCCCCTTCCAACATCTCCCCCTGCCCCCATCCTTCTTCAGGGGAACTGACTCTGGAAGTGCCCACATACACTCCATTTATCTACTGCTATAAACGTTCGACTCCCTGTAAAAGTGGGGGATCCACAACAGCAAGATAGCAGACAGAGCACCTGTGGCAAAGGCTCTCACTGGCCAGCTGGTGTGCTGTCTGAATAGTGATGGGAGCGGGGAGGGGGGGGGAAGGAGGGGAGTGCTGGCTCCCTCCCAAGCCAGAACAACTCCCTGAGGACAAAGAGCACGGGCTTTGCATTTGGAAGCTTTGAGTCCAAATCACACCTTTGACTTCACAACCTGTATGATCATGGGCAAATCACTGAACTTGTCTGTGCCTCAGTTTCTTCCCCTGTAAAATGAGACAGACTGGAGGACCCCTGGAGCTCTTTTTACAGGTCTATAGTCTTCATTAGGATTTTCTTTTCTTACATGAACCAAACATGTTCTATTCTTGCCTTCTTGGGATGGGTAGAGAAAGCTCCATCTGCTCCCTCCCACAAAAGACAATTCTCTCAATACTAGGAGACAGCTACTATGTCTGTCAGTGTCTCTGTCTCTCCGTGTCTCTGTCTCTCTCTCTCTCTCTCTCTCTCTCTCTCTCTCTCTCTCTCTCTCTCTCCCTCCCTCTCCCTCCCTCCCTCCCTCCCTCCCTCCCTCCTCCCTCCCTCCCTCCCTCCCTCCCTCCCTCCCTCCCTCCCTCCCTCCCTCCTTTTCCTCATGACCCCAATTCTAAGCCTTCTCAAGCAGGGATCTTTTCACACACTTCCCCCATGTCTGGGATTCAGTCTCCCCTTCCCTCCAGCTCTTTCAATCTCTCCTCTCCTTCAATCCCTCTCCCTCCTCCCACAGTTCAAACACCATCTCCTACATGGGATCTTTCCTAACCGCACCCCGCTAGGTCCTAGTAAATCCCTCCCCACAAAGAATTAATTTGTATTTATACATAAATCTCTCCTGATAAAAGGGGAATGCATTTTTTTTGTCTTATAAAAGCTCATCAGTAGATTATTTCCCTAGGTCTGAGATAGGTAGAAAAGTGACAAGGTGGCTCCTGGCCATCCCTGAGCTGTGTGCACAGTGCCAGGCTGGGCACGGGGTTAAAGACCAACTGTGTTCCTTGGATACTTATCAATCCATTTGTAAGCTCATTGTCCCGGATGTTCCTTCCCCTGATATGGAGCATGGCCAGTCCATACTCTGGCCAGCTCTTTCTCCCATGTGATCTTCAACCTTGCCATTGTACAAAGTCTCCATAAAGAAGTCACTCCCCACCTCCCTCCAGGTCTTCCAACATTTACAGACACTACTACTCCATTTCTCAGGATAAACCTTCCTCATCCCAACTCTCAATACTCAACAGCAGCCCACCTCTTCTCCCGCTCCACACGTTCTATATCTTGAAATCTAACTCCTGATCACTAATGGGAACATTCATGGCCTCCTTGCACCCATCATGCATCGTTCCATCATGGTCCCAAGCCAGCTATTTTCATTCATTAAAGACCACATTAAAGAAGAAGGTTTAGCATCCCCTCTGCTTGCGTATCCGGTAGGACCTCAAGACTCTTCCACCTGGAGACTGTCTCCTCCATGTATTTTGTCTTTATTTCTGTTTGCATTCTCAGCACTTAGCACACTGCTTGGTATATAGTATGCACTAAATTAATGCTTTATTCACACACTCATTCATCAAGAATAAATGACCCCATGCTCTTCCATGAGGTTTCTTGGTTTCTAACTATGTATGCAACCTGGAAAGATTTCCAGATCTAGAGATGTTTAAATAAGTGTAAAAAAAAAAAATTACTAAATACTTACAAAGTGCCAAGCATTGTTCTGTGAGCTGGGGATTTAAATACCAAGAGAGAAGACCTTCCTGCCCTCGAGCAACTTATATTCAAATAGAAGAAGTCAATACACAGTAGAAAGTTGGCAGGGGAAAGTGTTTTGATCAGGGAAGCAGAAAATATTGAGCAACTGATTCTTGAGTCTTTTTCCTGGAAGGGCTGTGCTGATTTGTTTGCTATTCTTAGAGCTAGAGGTGGAAAGCAGAACTGAGGCACAGACCCAGTGAGGGAGACAGAGGGGGAACAGAAGCTGTAGGTGCAGGGAGAGCTGGGTACCAGGAAAATGCCCACAGTGTGTCCATTTTATTTTAAGTCATCTTATGTAAAAGTAAGCAGACTGGCTCTAAATTCATCTGACTATCCTCACACCACCTAGCCCAGAACTTTGCACATAATAAAAACTTAAATAAACATTTGTTGAATGATGAAAATAATCCCAAATCTTGGCAAAAGACCCCCTTGGAGTTCTCTACGACAAAGAGATTTCATTTCAGGGAAAAGAGAAAGCCACCTGCTACCTCTTCCACATTTCTTATAATAGGATAAGACCAGAACAAGAAAAAATACCCTCCACAAGGACAGACTCAGAATAAATGAATCTTGGCTAAGTCAAAGTCTCGACAGCAATTCCCTCTTGCCAAGAGATAATTGCCAAACTCTGAAAACCAGAAACCCGCTCCCAGCATTCTCTGGCTTTCAATTTAAGCTGCTGGGCTCCTACTGTTTGTGGAGCTTTCATCGATGAGTCCCTAAACAGTAGGGGAAGGGAAGACATTACAGCTGCTCCCCTCTCTGTGCCTGGGCACTGGCTAGCTGGCTCCCACGCCTGGAAGGCTCTCCTTCCCCATCTCTGCCCAACGGCTTCCTCCAAGTCCCAGCCAAAACACCCCCTCTACGGGCAGCCCTTCTGGGCTTCTCTGGCTCTGCCAAGCTGCTAGAACTTCAGCTCTAAGTTACCTCTCCACTTACACTTTCTATGTGTTATGGGAACGTGGTTCCTTGTTCCCCCCCATCCCCTTCCCATTGGATGGTGGGTGAGCTCCTAGAAGGCAGGGACCATTTGTGTCTTTCTTTTTTATCCCCAGGTCTCGGCACAATGACTGGCAGGTAAACAACAAACTTCATAGATGTTTGTTGCCCAATACAGAGTAGGCATTTATTAAATACATTGCCTGTATGCAATGATTATTGTTGTTCGATCGTATCAGACTTTTCCAAGACACTCTCTGGGGTTCTCTTGGCAAAGACATTGAAGTGGTTTGACATTTTTTTCCACCTCATTTTACAGACGAGAAAACTGAGGCAAACAGGGCTAAGAGACTCACCAAGGTCACATGGCTAGCCAATGTTGGAAGCCATATTTGAACTCAGGAGGATGAGTCTTCCTGACTCCACTTTATACACTATGACGCAACCTAGCTGCGCTGTACACGGCGTTTAATAAGGGCTGGATAACTGACTGCCAAAACTATCTGTTCAAGTCCTCTTGTTTTAAAGATGAAAAGGGAAAGATGTTCTCAAAATCAGTCCCAATGAATGGGAAAGAATCTAACAGATTTATCACTCAACCCTGAAATGTATGACATTATTGTCTTTCCATTTTTCTACATGGAGGAAAAGGATTGGTTCCCTATTTAAACTATAAGACCCCATAACATTAACATTAGCTAACATTTACACAGTGTGTTCAATTATTTTAATTTAATGTGTAAAGCCTTTTATAACCTATCCATCTGTCTAGTTCTTGCATTTAGAGTCGACGAGGCCTCTGAGGTCATCTGGTCTGATGTCACAACTAGGACCCAAGACTAAACTTTGTAGTTCCCTTAGTTGATTTTCCCATGACCTAAACTGGAGCTCTTTTAACATCCAGGCTGCCTTCCTCTCATATTATTCCATGTAGTCCAGGAGTTCATGAACATTAAAAAAAATTTTAATACACTGCTTCCTTCATAAAATCAATGAATTTATTTTGCGCATTTAAAAACATAGTTGTAAGAAGGGATCCATGGACTTCCCCAAGCTGCAGCTCAAGATAAGGCTTCTTTCTTTGCCTAGGTTCTGTCACCCAACAGAGTCTGGCATACAGCTGGCACATAATTAATGCTTGTGAAACTGAACTTCAGAAGGCTAGCCATGACATGAAACCAAGATTACCACTGCTTCTAAAGCAGAGGAGTGCATCCTGTCTAGGTCCTTTTAAGGTTCTACTCACCATCTCTATTACTTCTCACACCAAGACTTCTATCCTTTCCTGGCCATCACTCCCAGACTTGGGCTGTCTCCCCCTCCTAGAAATCAAGCTTCTTGAAGGCAGTAAATGCCAGGCCCATTTGTCTTTGTATTCCTGGATTCAGCCAGTGCTGGATACAGAGAAAGTGCTTTTCATTCATCCAACAACAAACAACTTCCCGGCACAATGATTGGGTCAATGGAAAAAGAAAGGAGAAAAACCCTCACCTGGAGAAGATTTCTAAAGGAAAAGAAAGGAGTTCCATGGCAAGCAACAGAGCAGGGGTGCAGAAGGAATGAGAGGGTCCCTAGGAGAGCTCAGAATCCCATTTTCTTAGTCTGGTGAGACCTATGAATCCCTTCTCAGAGTCATGGCTTTCAAAAAAGAAAATTTGTTAAATGTTTAATCTCAGGTTAGTAGAAAAAAAAATTTTTTTCCCATCCAGTTCCACCCCCTCCTGAAATTTATGGACTTGAGGTTCAGATCCTCTGCTTCAAAGTGGAATTCTCCAGTGGCCAAAGCCGCTCCATCCTGGAACCAGGCATCCGATTTCAGACCATGCAAAGTTTATGGGGAAAAGAAAAAAGAAAACTTCTGACCAATCCCATCAGTCCTTGGGTTAGAGAATCAGGATCAAATGACTCCAGCTTCAGGCTAAAGTTGCCTATTGTTGCCTGCCTCCATCTGGGAAAACTCTAAGTAAGCCCTGAGAGCTATTGGCCAAGCAGGCTCCCCCAGACTTGACAGTCAGAGGGAAAGATAGCCTGGTGTGAGATGCTTCCAACATTCCTATTGCATAAGAGCTGTCACGGTTCTTTGTGAGTCAGAAATCCATCCTGGCAGGGGTTTCTTGATTCTGTTTTAGGGTGGGGTTTTCTCTTTGGGGAAGAAGTTTCTGGGGATAATGCTGACCTAATCCTCCACATACACTATTGGGGATCACTGGGACCTATTGAAAGAAGGCAAAGAGGGTTTTAGACCATTTAGACCATGAAAACAGAAAGGGAGAGTGGGACTCCATTCCAACAAAGGATAATGGAACAGGAAGTAAGTTCAAAAAGGAAGAGAGGGGAGTGAGTCACTGGCCTTCAATAAATCTGCCCACAGAAGGAAGACACAGAATCTCAGAATTGGCAGGGACCCCCTCGAGGTCAGAGGTCACTGGGTCCTATCTATATCCTTACAGGAAGGCTTCTTACATAATCCACAAGACAGAAGACAAGTACAATTCCTCATTTCTACATTATAAGAATCTTCATCTCTCTCCTTCTCACATAACACTAGAGTAGAATTCAGAAAATTGCCTGCCCTATCACAGACCTCAACTTCTCTATGGATATCATGGCACTTGGCATTGGATGCTGGAGGCAGAGGACCCGAGTTCAAATCTCACTCTTGATATCAAGTGATTTACCTGGTCGGACCTGTTTCCTAATTGGTAAAATGAAGGGGTTACAGAGAAGGAACACTGGGAAGTGAATGTGGACTACTTGCATTTTGGTTTTTCTTCCTGGGTTATTTCTACTTCTGAATCCAACTCTTCCTGTGCAACAAGAGAACTGTTGGGTTCTACACACATATATTGTATCTAGGATACACTGTAACCTATTAACATGTAAAGGACTGCTTGCCATCTGGGGGAGGGGGTGGAGGGAGGGAGGGGGAAAATCGGAACAGAAGTGAATGCAAGGAATAATGTTGTAAAAAATTACCCTGGCATGGGTTCTGTCAATATAAAGTTATTTTTTTTAAATGAAGAGATTAGACTTAGTAGCTTCTAGAATCCTTTTTAGTCTCAGATCTCTGCTCCCATAAGAACTCTGGCCATTAACCCCAGGGAATCAGCTGAAGCACACAGAGATTAAGTAACCTATCAAGGTCATAGTGCTGGTAGGAATTTTGGGCAGGATTTGAACTCAGATTTTGCTGACTTCAGCCTCAGCAGTACCCACCATTGCCTCCAAGTGAACACCAAAGGTTCCAGGCATAATAACAAATGTGCCTTGTGAAGTCCTGCAGAGATACCTGTTACTCTGACTCGGTAAATTGGGTTGCCGAGATCTGGGAAGACTGAGGAAGACTTCTCTGGAAAGGCAGAGGGTTTGGCGCTCCTAAGATGGCGGGCAAGCCTTGAAAACAGACACATTTAGAAGAGCTCCATTTGTTTTGAAATTGCAGTGGTTTTGAAACCCGAGCCTAAGCTTTAGGTCATCACTTGGGAGGCCGAGAACTTGGGGCAAGATTTTAGCAGAGGAGCAAGAGAAGACAAGATGGATGTCAGGAGGAAATCTGAATGGAGCCACGGCTGAAGCCCACTGTAGCAATGGGGGCCATGTCCCGAGAGAAATGCTTTTCTTCTCCAGCGCTTTGCTATAGGACCACGATGGGGAAATTTCCAATGAGAAATTAGATCTCAGTCCTTTTCTTCAGCAATTCCCATGCTCCCTCCCCTGCCCAGCTTGGAAAGGAGAAGGGGCCCCTGGCAACATGTTCCATGGCATCTGCCTACACACTTTGTTTCAGTGTCTGGAGGTATTTCGCGTTATTTGATGCTGCTAAGAAATTACATGGTCATTAACGATGATTTTGTCCAGACCCATAAATTCTCGGTTAGAGACTGAAAGAAGGGAACCTAGAGTCCATAACAGATTGTGCCGAAGCTGTGGCTGAGCCAATTAGGAAAAAATGCCTCTGCATACTAACTAGCTTGCCTTTGACCCGGAGGGATGACTAATGAGGAAAGGAGCCAGCAGCTGGAGTTAGAGGTGGTGGTGGGCTGAGAGGTGAGGAGCATCCTCCATAACAGACACAAGGTCCACATCGACTTTTGGAGGGGAAATGTTGTAAAGGAACCCAAAATGCATGACCACATCCCATCTCAATTTAAACGATGGAAAATCCCAACTTAACATGTTAACAACCTAACATTTCACATTTGTATAAAGTTTACAAAATGCTTTCCTTACAACAACCAGATCGATGTAAAGTCCCACAGCTGAGTTCAAAAAGCCTGTTTGGCAAAACCCAAGTTGGGGGAGACATGTCTAGACAGCTTTTAGTCTGAAAATACACCCTGTGGTTTTATTGTATTACAAGCTTAATATGAACCAACAGCATGTTATAAGAGCAGGAAAAGTAATGTAATCTTGGACTGTATTAAGAGAGGAATAGTATCACGAGTAGGGAGGCAGGCAACGGCCCCACGGTGTTCTACTCTAGTTAGATAACATCTGGAGAACTGTACTCAGTCGGGGCACCAGGAAGTCAGGCCATAACCATTTTTAAATACAAGCTAAGCAATGGAAAGGGAAAGAAAATCAAACTCGTGCTCCCTGCCCTCAAAAAGCTCACAATCTAATGAGAGAAATAACACGCAAGTAATAACATTATATAAGCAAGATCCATGTCAAGAAGATGGAAACATTCCCAGAGAAAGCATCAGCAGCTGGAGAGACCAGGAAAGACCTCTGGGGAATATGGATCATGAGCCCAGAGGTGGGAGCGAGGAGAACTCAGCCTTTCAGGAATAGGGGCAGCTTGCAGTCATGAGCAAAGACCAGCATGTAGGCAATATGGCTGCATTGCTGAGTGTGTAGAAAGGAGGAAAGTGCCTAAGAATTCTAGAAAGCTTGCCTAGGGTTGGAAAGTAGGTAGAAAATCTAATTCTCCTGATGTCTGCCCCCTTAACATCACTTCTATCCCATCCCACATTTTAACCTGGCCAGTCAAGCCCAAAGGGGAATGGATTGCCCTTTCCCAGGAAATCGTGGGAGCGTTCTAGACTCTAGAGGAGGTGAGGGATGTGTTGGGTTCCCTCCAGCTCACAGGGGTTTTATTGTGTACTGCTCTGAGTTGGTTTTGTCTTTTAAAGAAGATGAATTTGTCCACTGTGTAAAAGTCTGTTTGAAACTAGGATAGACAAAAAGGAGATTAGGAACAAAGCCTTGTATACAACTGAATGCACAGCTCTGCATTTTAAAAAAGATCCCTGATCCCTGGGCCCAGAACAGAGGAATACATGGCTGTGACTGCAAAGTCCAGGGGATATGCCCAATACAGAGAATACTAGTGGCCTCTGGATTAGAGCACCAAACTAGTTTTCACAGTTTGCATACAGACCCATTAGGAAGTAGTCATGTAAAGGCAGAGCTCGGGGTGACCCTGCCTCCATGCTTCCATATAGGTTGGTGCCTACATTGGAGATCCTTTCATCCTTTCAGTCCTACTCATAATGACTGCCCTCATCCACCTCCAACGAGAAATGGGTCATGTCAATTCCTCTGATCTCTGATCTCACTGTTTTCTGTCCCTTTATCATCCCTTATCCCATTCTGCGTATTCACACCCGAATCCTAAGCCTTCTCCTTCAGCTGGATAGTAAACTACTCCAAGCCAAGCCCATTTACCGTAAATTTCCTGCCATCGCAGGGCTGAGCAAAGCAGGGGCAATCTGGTCAGTATTTGCTCAATTGTTCATAGACGCTTCAATGCAGATGAAAGTTAGAAATTGTTTGGCTCCATCTGGGCTTCTCAGGGTACATGGGTTGGGTTAAACTCTAATTTGATTTTATATTACAGTTAGAAAAGATTGCATAACCTTATCCTTCTATCTCTATTTTTCTAGTGTAATTATACCTAGTAATGAGTTTTAAGGTTATTAATTTTCTTGCTAATAAATTATCTTTGAATAAGCTTTTTTTAAAAAAAAAAGCATAGACATAGAAGGCATATTTTCATGTGTGATATAAAGTCTATATTCAAAACAATAAATTAGCATTATTTACAATGAGTATAGTCCAAATAAATACTCATATAAAGCAAAAAAGAAGCAAAAAAAGAAATTGGCTCAATCCTTATTTTATAGGTGGTGTTATATGATAGGTGGAATGATAGATCCAGGATCAGAAAGAGCTATATTCATATCCCTTATACTATTGACTAAGTATGTTATAAATGGGCAAGTCAGTCACTCCAACTTTCTAAGCCTCAGTTTACTCATCTGTAAAATGGGTACAATAATCTCTATAATTCTTAAAAGCCTCAAAGGATTGCCGTGAAGATCTGATGCGATAATATTTGTAAAGAGCTTTGTAAATCTAAAAGCCTTATATCCATCATCATTAGTAATAGTTATGATTTAGGAATTAGGAATAACAACATTTATAGGTGCTTTGGGGTTATCAAAGCACTATATAAATATTACCTCATTTGATCCTCATAACAACCTGATATAATAAGTGCTATTATTACTCTCCTCTTTTGCAAATAAGAAAACTCAGGCTGAGAAGTTAAATGACCTGCCTAGGGTCACATAACTCTTTTAAGTTCCTGAGAAGGAAATTGAGCTTTTATCATGACAGCTTCTTCTTCTTTTTTTAATTTTGTTAACAGGAAATGATTTATTTCTACCAGCAGCCATGATGTTAGTTATCTGTACAAGATGGATTATATTTGAGAAAGCAATGTTGTATGTGGTCCACATTTCTCACGTAAAAAGAAATCTCTGGTATCTATTCAGGACATATCCAGAACGTGATCTGGCCAAGACTTCCCTGAAAACTCAGGTAGACATATAAAAAAGTGAGAGTTGAACTCAGGCACAAGGAGAAATGTTGGTACGAAGCCCGGATCTCGCTGGAAATGTCTTGGCTTTTTTGAGACAAAGTATCCTCATCCACAAAATAGGGAGGACACGTCACTTAGTTTCTTTAGTCAATCAACAAGTATATTTTAAACACTTACTATATACCAGACACATTGGCGATACAAGGACAAAAAAGAAACACTCCTTGTCCTGAAGGAACTTACACCTTATGTCTAGAGACAATGAGGGGACATGAAAGTGCACAGAGCACTCGGTGTGGAGGCAGAAGATCCGAGTTCAAATCTGATGCCTCAGATGTGTACCAGCTGTAGACACCCAACAAGTTACTTAAGCTCTACTTGCCTCAGTTTTCTCATTTGTAAAAAGGGAATTTAATAACAACTAAATTTACCTCCCAAGATTGTTGTAAGGATCAAATGAGGAAACTGTAAAGTGCTGAGCGCAACGTCTGGCACATAGCAAGTGTTCTATAAATGTTAGTTATCATTGCTGCTGTTGTCATGTCTCTGGGGCACTGTCGTAAGCCAGTCTCTTCCCAGCTCTGACGCTTTCTGAATTAATTAGGAAGGTGCTTAATAAGCTATAGTAATAAAAAGAGATGGGGGAGTTGGAGACCTTCATTAGTAGCACCAGGAAAACAGGAATCATGGAATCTGGGAAGGGACCTCAGAGACCACCTAATTAAGAATAATAAGAATAGAATCGAATTTAGATAATGTCTGCAGAGTGTTTTACAATGTCTTATCTCACCCTCATTTCAACTCTGAAAGGTAGGTGCTATTATTAACCCCTTTTGACAGATGAGGAAACTGAGGTGGGAACATTAGAGTACTAAGCTTTCAGTCCTGAGCTCAAATTCAGCTTCAAACACTTATTAGCTGTGTGACTCCAGGCAAGTCACTTACTTGATGTCTGCCTCAATTTCCTCATTTGCAAAATGGGAAAAATAATAACACCTATCTACTAGGGCTGTTGTGAATGACTGCATACAATAATATTTATAAAGTCCTATGTAAATGCTAGTTATTATTATTATATATATATATATATATATATATATATATATATATATATATATATAAATTTTTTTTTTTACTATGTTTCCAGGGCTTAGTCTGGTACCCATCAAATAGTCAACGCTTAAAAGGCTTGATCTATCTGCACATGGCTCACAAGAAGTCTTTCAACTCATATGGAAAACACTTCCAATTGATTGGTGAGTATTTATTAAGCACCTACTTAATATTCCTCGGGATCAGGCCTTTTCTTTCTGCTGATCTTTGTAACACTTAACATAGTACCTGGTACATAGGAGGCGCTTAATAAAATATTTCTCTATTGTAGCAGTCAAAGCCAAAAGTGACACATTCCCTGCTTTGGGTGACTTACTCTATTCCACCAGATGAACAAAGACCTCCACCCAAGACAGCCATTCTGTGGAATCAATCAACACTTACGAAGCACCAACTATGTGTTAAGCCCTGGGGGACAAAAAAGCAAGCACCTACTGTGTGCCAAAACACTGGGGATACACAAAGAATAAAGGAAAAACAGTCCTCAGCTTCAAGGATCTAATACCCTATTGGGCTGAAAACACGGTTACAGATATGTATGTTTGAAATAATATTGGAGGGCCAAACATGCTAAAGGTGGGGAAGAGCAGATCAGGGAAGGCCTCAGGGAAGAGGTGCTACTTGATCTGATTCTTAAAGAGATCTGGGGGTGTCAAGAGAAGAAAGGGAAAAAATGGAGGGCATGGCAGGCACGAGAGGCAAGAGAATTGACTGTATACATGTTACCATCCATATGACTCAGTTTTCTCATCTATCAAATGGGAATAAAACACTTGTCTTGCCTTTCCTATCCCACAGAGATATTTTGGGGATGAAGTGTTCTGAAAAAGGTAAGACTCAGGGGCAGAATAGCCAGGATCCCCTACTATTATTTAAGGGGCACCTCTCCCCAGGGATTAGGTCCTGATGTTTTGTTCAGTGGAATTTTGCCCGTCCATCTGTAAGCTTTGTGTCCTTTCTTCCAGAAGCAGATGCTAAAAGCCAGATATTTGCTGCCCTGAGCCAGAGGGGCCGGCCTCCTCTGCCTTTAAAGGTCCTCAGTAGTAATTATAAAAGGGCGGTGTTCTTGGCAGTCAAAAAGCAGCAAGTGAGTCAGGGATAGGAAACACAGCAACCAGCATCTCCTAGAGGGAACAGGCAGGCCCTCTACAGGATTAGGAGACTTGGGAGGGGAAAGGCATCTGTATAAACGAGGCTGACTCGAGGGGTGACTTCAAGGTAATCACAGTATCCCCAGAATATATAGAAAAAAACCAGCCCATTTATCAATTCAGCTGATTGTTAAATTTTTAGGGTGATGTTAAAATTTTAGTGTGAGAATTTACACCTCCAAAATACTACAAAATCAGGGCTAGATTTCTTGTTATAGACTCAAGAAAGTGACAGAGAAAATGTTAATAATACAGATAAAGCTTAAGTGTATGCAATGTGCACCCTCCCTAGCTCCGGGAGCTGGTGGTTAAACATTTACCAGGATGCCTTCCAGGAACAGCTATTCCAAGTTTCTGGGCTATATCCAGCATTTGTTCATTTGCATTCCAGACTCTATCCTTTTGGGCTCCTTCCTTTATTCTCTTTTGTGGCAGAAGTTGGCAGTTGCCTTGTCCCACAGAAGTGCACCTCCCTGCCTTGTTAGGCCCAAATAAGGAACCAGGAGCGTGGACACTGAATATACCAGGAAGAGGCCAGTTATCTCTGCTGAACGAGCCTGTTCTTTTTCTTTTGCATTACTCCTTGGTCTAAGGGCTGGCCCCTTGAGCAGGGTGGAATGGAGGCCCTCTGGCAGTCAGCAACTAGATCAACATGGTTGGGGAGAGCCACACAGCAGCAGAGAGAGCAAGACCTCGAATCCAAGGGCTCCAGCTTGAATCCCACCTCTGCGTGATCCCAGGCAAGCCCCTTAACCTTCTCGGGCTGAACGAGATGCCCCTCCAGCCAGAAATCTGGGCTCCTGTGAACAAACCCTTATTCTGAGCACACTCTCCGGCCAGGCTCTGGGCTTAAATGCTGGGGACAGAAAGGAGCAGCAAAGGCAGCCCCTGACCTCCGGGGACGGAGAGACGGAGAGTTATCGGTGCTTTTGCTACGTGGGGCATCCCGGGAAAGCTACAGACCCCTCTCAGTGTCCTGTCATTCAACATATTCCAGCACCAGACACAACGCCAGGAACATTCATGCTCGTTGGCCTGACCCGAATTGTATGCAATACAAGGAATTACACAGGAAACCAATTATGTTGGGAAGCAGCGATCGGATGATTTTTTAAAAACCAAGTTTCATGGATTCAAAATTAAGAACCAATTGATTGCTAGATCGATATCAATCTGTGTATACATATCTTTTTTTATTATAGCTTTTTTTATGGACAGAAATAGGCCTGGGTAATTTTTTACAACAACGTCCCTTGCATTCAATTCTGTTCCGACTTTTCCCTTCCCTCCTTCCACCCCCTCCCCCAGATGGCAAGCAGTCCTATACATGTTAAATATGTTAAAGTATATCCTAGTGTATATACATATCTACATCAATCTACATCTGTATGTCTGTGTATACACATCAGTAAATACAAATAAAATATAAATATAGATAAAGAAAATATTCCTGTATCTGGCATGCAACATCCAAAATAAATACTCAGGAGCCTGAGAGTTAATAGAAAGGAAGATTTTTTTTTAAAAATGTCTTCAGTACCAAATGTGACTTTTGAAAAAGAAGCCTTGGGGAGCCCCGACAGAACACCCCCCGTCTCTTTGAGCTCGCACACTCTCCCCATTCCGTCCGTCCCTCCCTGGAGGATATTTACAATCATCCATGACACAGCCTCAGTACCTTCTCAAGGGAAGGAAAACATACCTAGAGCATTTCAAATTAACTACTGACCCTTCCTCTTGCACCATAAACAAACCCTTTTGAAGGAGTGGGCCGCATTGTGCCCACATTGATTGAAGCTTGAAGCCCAGTGACCTCATGTGGTGTTAACTTCTCCCATGCACCAACAGCATTCCGCCTTTCTATTCAATTACCCCCTTTGGTGCCAGGCCATCACCACCCAACGAGCACGCACAATGGATTTCTACTTCATTACACTAACCAACAGCAGGATAGAAATAAGCAGGAGAGGAATAAACAAGCTAATTTATCATGGGGACAGAGGTCCTTCTTTCTTTCAAAGGGCTTGCCCAGGAAAGCTGGAGTGCTTGCTTAAATGAAGTAGTCTTAGCTCTCCCGCTACGTTTATGAGCTTACTGGTCCGTTCCACACGCTGGTTCACAACACCCCGGAGGGGCTCTCGAGATTCTGCTGGCACACAGTAGGGCCCCATCCCATCCCATAAAGTATTTCTGGATCTGTCTTATTTACTCTGGACAGCCTTTGGGATGCATTTGGTAGCGTGCTTCAAGCTACACAATTAAATGGGTCTTCTAAGATGATCCCCAAGGCCCCTTCCAGCTCTGACATTTTATTAACTCATTATAAAGCAGGGCCGGGTCACTCATCTCCGACTAGGTGGTCAGTAATGACCCTGCCAGCCCTTTGTGCAAAGGATTTGGCTGCCTTTCCTTCATTAGTCGGGACAGGGATACCTTGGCCCGATGATTAAATTAACAACCTTGGAGGGCTTAATTCCCAGCTCTCAGACATTCGCACCATTATCCTGAACAAATTAAGTCTCATAGCAATTAAGGAGATTTCTAAAACGAATAGTCTGGTGTTTAAACGAGTCATGGCAGAGAAATCTTGGGAAGAAAGAAGGGAGGGAAAGGAGAACAAAAGTTGGGTGAATTTCAGGAATGATCTAGGATGGGAGGGGAACCGGGATAAACATTAAGTATCTGTCTTCAGTCGGCCAATCCACAAGCGTTGGTTAAAATCTTAGGGATACAAGGCCTGAGAATGAAGTCAACCCCTACTCCCAAACAGCTTCTTCCTTACAGGGGACGCACAAAACACACCCGGGTAAACTCACAGCATCTAGAGTGTGATCCAATACCGATGTATTCAACAGTGTAATACAAGATGATTTGAGCTTCCCAGTGAAGAGAGGGTGATAAGACAGGATTGCATTTTACACCCAAAAGGCAGCCAGCTCAAAGGCACTGAGACAGAGAGGGAGCATTACCATGTAAGGAAGCAAGAGGCTGCCATTTTGGCCGGAGTCTCCCCTTTTAGAGATGAAAAAACCTGAGGTATTGAGAGGATGAGGTCACCAAGTGAGACTGGGACTAGAATCCACACCTATTGCCTTTAAATTCAGTGATCTTTGTGGTACATTTAGTAGGTCTTCCAGCCATGGGTGAGGTGGTCAAAATGTAATAACCAGCTCTCTTAAAAAAAAAAAAGTGCTGACACATTTTAAAGATCAGTCTAAATCATTAATATTTTCATCATTTTCTGAAGTTTAGACAAAACAACAAATCAAGCCCTGATCTTTTTGGCATTTGCCCATTTCCAAGATATAAAAGGTCCCACTGAAAAGTTAACCATTAGCTCTATTCTGAGTTGTCTCTAGTCCTTTCTTGGAACAGAATGACCAAGGTCACTACCAACTCGAGTTCAGTGATCATTAATTAAATGCTTATTGATATTATGAAAAATATCCAGGGGTCTTCAGGGATCACAAGAAGTCAGCAGTGTGGGGTGGCAGCCCCCAAATGTCAATGTGATCTTGGCTCTCCGGAACTGGGCGGTGACAGCCCCTCTCTACACCGCCTTTGTCTGGCCTGGCGCTAATATTAGGGATAATGGGATTCCTTGGATAATCACTGAAATCCCAGTCTCTGAATTCTGTGCCTGACATGTGTCAGCCACTATGGATGCAATGATCAAAAAACAATTTTAACTAGACCTACCCCCACCAAGCTCATCTCTATATCCTACTGTCTTTTCTTGTAAGGGACAATGAAGTGACACAAGATAGAACCTTGGGCTTGGGGTCAGAAAGAATGGAATTCAAATCCTGCCTCAGACCATCAGTAGCTCCGGGAAGCTGCAGTTTCTAGGAAATAGCACCTATCTCCCAGGGCTGTTTGAAGATCAAATGGAATACCTGTCAGGCACTCGGCACAATGCCCGGCACACAGTGGGTGCTTAATAAGGGTTCCATTCCTTTCTTATAATTTTTTTTAAATGCTGGCAATAGGGTAGGTGTTGAGGATAAAGGACAATTGGGACTAGTAGGTAGAGACCCAGCTTTGGAATCAATCAACTAACACGTCTAACATGCATTTATGAAGCACCTACTATCTGTCAGGTGTTGTCCTAGGTGCGGAAGACTCAAAGACGCCTCCCAACTAACTGTCTCCATGTTTTAGGTGCTCTTGGAAATGAGACCACCTGCCATTATTTACTGGGGTTGGGAGACAGAACTCCTGATGGGTGAAACATCACAGAGGAGGCCAGAAGTCCCTGCTGCTTCTTCCTATTCTGCCTCCCTTTGGGCCTCTATCTTCTCCATTCTATGGGCCAGTGTCCCAGGTCTCCATCTGGCTCAGTCAGCAGGGGGCAATCTGGACTGGCCAAACTGGGCAGACCCATCATGTGTGGCTTTGTGTGGCTTCACTCCCATCCTTCCACCCCACTTGGTATAAAGTGAGAGTTGGCAAAGCTTTCCCATTCACTCCCAACATAGCTCCCTTCTGAGAGAAGAAAGACCTCCAGACTAATGTCTGAAGAATCTTGTCTTTATTTCTATGGGTCCCTCACTCTTTAAAAAAAAAAAAATGGGGAAGGAGTCTGCTGGATGGCTAAGGCCCATCCAGTTCCAAATCTATGGGTCTATAACCTGCATAGCCTTGGTCTAGTGCAATTCCTTCACTGTGCCTCAGTTTCCCCTTTTGTAGGGGATTAGCTATGCCCTCTCCTTTAACCTCCTTCTAACTCTGAATCTCTGACCCTATCCAAATGCTATCCAGACTCATCTCACAGGCCATAGTTCTGTCAGAAACCGTTAGATGGTCATTTTACAAGCAGAGAAAACTAAGGGGAAAAAGAGAAAGTGACTTTAATTCGCTGATTTAGGGAAGAACCTTCCTTGAGGGATTTCAGGAGAAGTGAATCGAATGCATTCTATGCTAAAATCCAGCAAACAAAAGGAAAAGCCCAAGCGCCCCATTCGCATCTAAATGCCCACCTCCTGGGCTGGGATGACCAGAGAGAGCATCACCCACTGGAGGGGCCAAGGGAAGGCTTCCCAGAGAGCTGGAGATGAAAAGAGCCAGTGTTCCAAGAAAGAGGTCCACCCACAGCCAGGAGGTGTGGTGCATTTCATCAATCATCAGTTAGGAAGCAGGCAGACCTGGCTGAGCCGGATTACAAGGAGGCTGGGCCCGCAGGCTACTTCCATTCTAAAACAGAGAAGAGAACTTTTGAAGAGACTTGGGAGCCTCAGAGATCAAAGCAAGAGAAGAGTCTGTGGAGGAGAGTAAGAGTAAGAAATCAGAATAAGGAAGCCTCGGGGTCCCTCAAAGTGTTGAGTTTGAGGTGCCAAGAGTGCTCGTCCTGTAGGCTTGGGAGCTACAGGTTGGGAGGCTGCCAACAGAGGTTTGGGCTGCAGGTATTAATTTTTGGCGACAGCATCTCACAAGTCATCATAATCCTAACTGCAGCTGACATTTCTAGAGCAGGTCCAAGTTTCCAGAGAGTTTGGCAGGCACTCGCTCTTTTGATCCCCATGCTGAGAAGTTGATGCTACAGGCATTGTGATCCCCATTTAACTGATAAGGAAACTGAGGTTTCCAAGAGTTTAAAAGACCTGAAAATGACTACGGGCACAACAACAATAATAACAACAAATCTGGAGGCGTTGGGGAGTGAGTGGAAAAGGGAACGTTCAGAGGGTGAGGATAAAAGGAGGTGCCAAGGGGAAAGAACCAGGGGAAGGAAAGGCCAGGGAGAAGAGTCTTGGTACAGGGACAGCGTAAGTTCTGAAGCAGTGGGTCTTAAACTCTCCCGTGCCATGCACCCTGTTAGTGATCTGGGGATGTCTCTGCGCCCTTTCTCAGAATAATGTTTTTAAATGCATGAAATCAAAATCCACAAGATTACAAAGGTACCATTTCTGTGGAAATATAATTATCTGTATCTATCTACCCAGCCATTTATAGATCATTTCAAAAGTTCCTAGATACCAGATAAAGAAATCTTACTTTAAGGTTTGTAGAAAATAAACATTTAGTCATTGTCGACTTTGCGCCAAGCATCATGCTAAACTCTGGAGTGCAAGAAGATGCAAAAGGCAGGTCTTCAAGCTAATGGGGGGCCCAGAATCGAACAAATATATACAAGGCACAAGAATAAATAGGAAGTCATTAACAGGGGGAAGGTGCTGGAATTTCCAGAAGACTTCCTGTGGGATCTTCGGTGGAATTTTTATTTGGAATGGAAAGGAAGCCAGGGAGGGGGGAGTTGGAGCAGAGGAGGAAGGACATTTCAGGCAGGAGATGACCAGAGAAAATCCCCACGCTGAGAGAAGGAGGGCTGTTTGTCCCTGGATCAGAGTATGTGGTGGGGAGTAAGGACTGAGAAGATGCTTGGAATGCCAGACAGAGCCTTCTCTATCTGATCTTGAAGGAGATAGTGAGTCACTACGGTTTATGAGGAGAGAAGACCAAGATCAGAATCCTACTTTGGGGAAATCCCTTTTCCGATTTCGAAGGCAATAGGGAGCCATTGGAGTTTACTGAGGAGGGAGGTTGCTTGTCTGGAACCCAAGTGGAAACCAACAGAGAGCCACATGGAAGAGGAGAAAAAACCTCCCAGATCTTTAAGGCTATTCCTTTACAGACAAGGAAACCAGCTCCAGAAAGCCTAGGTGACTTATCCAGTATCACACAGCTAATAAATGACTCAGGCAGAATTCAGACTCAGGTCTTTTTTATCACAAATGGAAAGCACTCTGTCAAATTAAACATGATCAGAAATATTCAAAAAAGATTTTTTAAAAAATACCTTGGATACAAATTAAAATACCTCTTCATTCATTATCAGAGGATAAAAATGGCCCTAGGGTTCTCCTAGCAGTCAAGCAAACCTCAGGCTCTGACAGGCCCCATCCCACTGGAAGGAAAGCTTCAAGAGGAGAGAAAATCTCTCCTCGGTTTGGATGGATGTTCCTCACTGGCCAGCACCATGGCCCTTGACTTTTGGGGGATCATGACCTCCTTTGGCTCATCATTCCCTCTTCACAATACAGTTTTTAAATGTATAAAAGAAAATAGGATTATCAAAGAAACCAACTATTCGGGGATATAATTATCAAATTTTTTAAAAATTATAAATCCCCAAATTCCAGGCTGAGAACTGAAGTTGGAGAATGGCAGCCTCGGGAAGACTGGTCCAAAAGTCCTAGGTCTTGAGTTTCAATTGATAAATGACGGACAAAAGCAGCTACACCCAAAGAAAGAACACTGGGAAACGAATGTGAACTATCTACATTTTTGTTTTTCTTCCGGGTTATTTATACCTTCTGAATCCAATTCTCCCTATGCAACAAGAGAACTGTTCGGTTCTGCAAACATATATTGTATCTAGGATATACTGCAACCTATCCAACATATATAGGACTGCTTGCCATCTAGGGGAGGGGGTAGAGGGAGGGAGGGGAAAAATCGGAACAGAAATGAGTGCAAGGGATAATGTTGTAAAAAAAAAAATTACCCTGGCATGGATTCTGTCAATATAAAGTAATTATTAAATAAAAATTTAAAATAGAAAAAAAGAAGAAGAAGAAGAAGAGGAGGAAGAGAAAGAGAAAAAAAAAGTCCTAGGTCTTTTGTCAGTTAATAAACATTAAGTGCCAGGCACTGTGTTGAGGGCTATGTGCACCAAAAAAAAAAAAAAAAAAAAATGACACAAGACAGTCTCTGACCTCAAGGAACTCCCAGTCTTAAGGGAAAAACCCCATGTAAACAACTCTGTCCAACAAGCTATCTTGAAATAAATGGGAGATTAGCAGCAGAGGAAAGGGGCTAGCTAGTGTTGGCAGGAATTGGGAAAGCCTTCTTTGAAAAGGTGGGGTTTTAGCTGCAACTTGGAAAAAAAAAAAAAAAAACAGAGTTAAGCCAGGAGGCCAAAATGAGGATGGAGAGAGCTCCAGGCATGAGGGAAAATGTCCAGAGTTGGGGGTAGTGCAGCTGAGAAACAGCCAGGTGGTCAGTGGGGGTGGGGAGGAGGTTTGGCAAAGGGAGGCAGGTCTTCCAAAAGCTCTCAAGACCAAACTGGATTTTCTTTTTCATCCTGGAGCCGATAAGAAGTCACTGGAGAATGGCAGGTGGGGTGGGGATGGGGGAGTGATATGGGTAGATTTGTCTTGCAACTGATAAGGGAAGGCTGGCCCAGAGTGGGATATAGTAACTCATAAAGACCATTGGTTAAGACATGGCGGCTTGGCCATCTCTAGTCTGGTTCATCAGAGCAGATTCTGGGAGCTAGAAGACATCTCAGAACCTCATCTTCTCCAGAACCTCTTTAACCCCATCATTCTGCAGGGGAGGAAACCAAGGGCTCAGGGGGCCAATTAAAATCACTTGTCCAAGACCACAGAGGTAATAAGGTGTTAAGGAACCACATGACTGATAGCTGACAGACCATTTAGTCCAGATGTAGAAACTGAAGGGGCACCAAAAGATTTTCTCAAGGCCGTAGGTTTGTGTCAGAGGTCCTCTGTGACCACAGACGCTATTCCTTATAGCATAAAACACTGCCTTCTTCTAGGAGAGGGCGCGTTTGATCCATTGATCTCTGAGTTATAGACCCAGCCAGCTTCCATTCTGTTAACACTGTCAGAACTTAGTGGGGACTAATATTCTTCTAATGACACTGTATGGCATCCCAAGGTGGAGATGACACTAAGGATCTTTAGAAATACTTTGTCAAGGCAACATTATATAGTAGAAAGTGCTTGATTCAGCTGAACTATTTCATATCCGAATAAAACTCTGACAATTTACCAGATTTTTCAGGGCCTTCGTTCCTTCATGTCTACAAAGAAAGAGTCCTCAAAAGTCCCTTCCAGCTAGTGGCATACTGGTAAATATTTAACAATCAGCTCTCTGAAGAAAAATTCTAAGCAGGCCATAGTTAAGTTTAATGGGCACCATTTTCTCTATCATATTCTTAAGCCTAGACAGCCAAGCAAACAATATATGAAGTCCTGATCTGCAGCCTTTGTGGATTACTAATGTGTAAATATTTATACTGAAAATTTAAGAATCAGCTGGCTCCAGCCCACACCTGTTTCTAATTCTAGATCTACAATGCTAAGAATGACCTAAAGATGATGGGTCTAAGGTACAATACTACTGAAGCTCTATAAACACGAAACAGCAAAAGCCAAAGCCTCATGGACCGACGATGGCCAGACAGCATGGGGGCTAGCCCAGCAGTATGATAGTAGCTGCCCGTGCAATGTTAGAAGGTTGAACACTGGACATTACGTCCAGTGCATGCTCAGGTAGATGCTCAATGAAGGGCTGATGGGTTGCTGCAAACCAGAGAGTACCTCATTGCATGAGAAAGCCAGGCTCCATTCTGACTCCCACTAGTCAGTATAAGAAGGATCTCCTTAGAGAAATTTACTAGTGAAGGGATATACAAAAGGCAGGGGTGCTGCCCACACACTTCTCGTGTCCTTCAACCTCCAACTAACCTCTAAAAAAAATGAAGGCAACATCCAAGTGGAACAGAGCATTTTGATTAGCCAGGCCAGCTAAAGAACTGAATCATATCCATCTTGATTTTGTTAAGGAAGAAAAAAAAAAAAAAATCACCCCAAGCCATTGGTTAAAAATCCAATCTCTCCGAGTCAGTAAATTTGTTGCAGGCCAGGAATTTTATCTGCAGCCCTGAAATCCCACCACATTGATTTACAAAGTGCCAGTTTTCTAAAAGCTCCAAGCACACCCTCAGAAGGATTGGATTAACTGATGCAATAATCCTGGGAGGTGAGCAAAAGCAAAAGTCCTCCTCCTGCCAGAAAAAGGGCAACGGGGAGAGGAAGAAAAGCTCTTGTGTCTCTCTGAGAGTCAATAACTTATCTGAAGTCACCCAGTCTCACAGCTAAGAGGGTCACTTGCGGCAACTGAGACAAACATTTTGAGATTTTTAAAAATAATTTTACTATAATTTTTCCTTTGCAAAAAATACAACTAAGTATAGGCAGATAGTAACATTTTAGTTTGGAATAAACATTTTTTATTTATTTTCTCTAGTATGTACAAATATGTTACCATATAAACTTGGTCTCTTGGGAGAGAGGGGATGATGTTCTTAAATTTTAGTGCTTTCAGTGTTCATTCTAATCAACAAATACTTCTAAGGACTACTCTGTTCTAGATACAAGAAAAAATAGTCTTTGTAGGAGACAGTGTGGTTTAGGAGAAAGACCCTTCTCTGGAGTATGGAGAGCTGAGTTCAAATCCCACCTAAAATGACTTAAATCCTATGTGAGCCTAAATTTCCTTGGCCATGGTTTACTCATTTATAAAATCTGAGAATTGGACTCTGAGATCCTTCTAATGATGGGTCTTTGCTGTTGCCCTGAGAGAACATCTATTCTAACAAATCCTATGGATGTGACATGACCTACAGAAACTGATCTGGGAGGAGGGCACATTAAAATACATCATATATTTCTACTTCCCATTTTCTTCAGTTGAACTGCTGTAAAAAAAGAGCTGACCTATGGGAGGAAGCCCCCAAAATGAAAGCTGAAGTGAGTACAGATGAGGAGAAGGCAAAGGGTGAACCAAGGATGGAGATAGGATGGTACAGAGAAGGTGGCAGAGTGAAGGGGAAGGGGAAGAGGATGGGCTATTCTCAGTTTCTTTATCTGGGATTCTAAGACAAAAACAATCAGCCTTTGTCCTCAGAAAACTTATATTCTACCTGATTAATGACATAAAAATGGAGGGAGCAGCATGTAGTCAGTGGAAGATGATCAGTAGATATGGATTAAGCAAATCCCCTGCACCAGGCCCAGGGCTGGGCAAAAACATTCTGTGCAGAAGCTCAAAATCTAGTGCAAATAACGGCACAGATAAACTATGGTCTTGGCCAGTTGTTTCACTCCTGTTTGAGTCTCTGTGAACCCAGAAAGGACAAGCACTTTGCCCAAGATCACACAGCACAGTCAAGTTTCTTTCCCCTACAACACGCTGCCCCTTTGTGTCAAAAACTGTGTTCCTGGTGTGGAACCTGTAAATGCACAAGGAGTTGGGCATGAACAACTTGCAGAGCTACAACAAGGGCAGAGTAACCAGAGCTTTGGCCAGGATATCCACCGGGGAGGATGCCCTCCTCAGCCCTCCTGTAGTCTGGGTTTGTGGGGCTACCAGTCATACCCTTTCTTGGGCCGGCTTTCCAGGGATGGCATTAAACACTAACCAGGTAACTAATGGAGTGGGATCTCTTTCGTAGGATGGCGTTCCGCAAGCCACATTAACTACAGAGATTTATAGCAGCCAGGCCCCTTGGCGATCCATGAGTCCAGCTCTTGCCTTCAACAGACAGAACATGGAGATCCAGAGAAGCCACACGATTTGTTCAGGGCTCGGAACTTCCAACGTTCTCAACTCAACCGCAACACGGCTGGATTCCTGGCTCCCCGTCCACGGAGCCCTTCTCTGGTGGTTTGAAATGTGACGAGAAGGTATTTCCAAGTTTCTGCACAGGAAAGCCAGACATCGCCCATCGGAGGGCCCCCACGCCCCTTCCTCCGCCCAGGCATGCAAACCAGGACCCATTTCCCACATGCCGCAACTAGCTGAGCGGAGTCTGGCGAGGCTGGAATGTGAGGACGTGAACCTGCCTCTCCTGAGGCATTCCTGGACTCGCTGGGGCCGGCCAGCCCAGAGAAGGCTGGGAAGGGCTCAGAAGGCAGGAGTCCTCCAACAGCAACGATGGCACCCAAACTGAGAATGAACATCGCCCACCCCCCACCCCCCAAGCTTCCTTACTCAACTGCTCCTGCTTCTTATTCCTTGGAAAAATACCAGACAGACGAGGCATTTGGGAGGGGTGGGGAGAGAAAAAGAGAGAAGTAGAGAAAAAAAAGGAAAAGAGGAAGAGAGGGGGGGAGAAGGAAAAAAAGAAGGAAAGGAAGAAAAGAAAGAAAGGAAAGAGGAGACAAAGAGAGTCAGAGACAGTGAAAGAGAAGGAAAGAAGGAAGAAAAGAAAGAAAAAATGAAGGAAAGATAAAAAAGGATAGAAGAAAAGAGAAAAAGAGAGAAAGGGAGAAAGGGGAAAAGAGAGAGAGAGAAAGAAGGAAAGAAGGGAGGAAGGGAGGAAACAAGAAAGGAAGGAAGGAAGGAAGAGAGAGAAAGAGAGAAAGAAAAAAAGAAAGAAATCCATTTGAAATTATAATATTCCCTGAAGCCTGAGGAAGGGAAGGCACCACACCCTGAGAGCCAGGAAGGAATCCTGTTTCTTATTCCATGGTGTATTTTGAAAGCTACACCCGAATAGCCTGAATGTGTATAATTATGTCACCCCACCAGAGATTAGCTAGGTGTATCCCTTTACAGAATTCACGGAGGAATTAGGCCCACAAAAGAAGGGGGGCGGGATCGAGTTATTATTAGCTTAAAAAAAGATAGAGAAAAGTTAATAGAGCTGTAAGAACTTCAAGAATGTCATAATGAATACAATGACTTTCTTCCCGGGGCCTTCTCGTCATGGGGTAAGATGGCGGCTGCTTGACGAGGCGTGTCCCGTTCCCATGACCCCGAGCTGCGTTTCCCCCCAGGTGACCCCCGGCTTCCCTTTCCCCCTGCAAAGGCCGCGCTCTCCTGAGCTGAGCTGTCCAGACTGTGTCTCCCGCCAAGCCCATGTGATCGGGCCTTTGAGCACTTTCTAAGTCTGTCACCCGAAGACAAGTCCCAGGCAAGTCACAACTTCTCAGAACCTCAGTCTCTTTGTTTATAAAGGGATACTCTAATACTCCTATTTCCTCATAGGATTGTTGTTACCAATGACAACAGTGACTCCTATTTTACAGAAAAGGAAACTGAGGCACAAGGAGCTGACTTCCTTAAGGTCTGCATTTGCTGATCCTCCATAAGCGGCTTTCCTTTGCCTCTGGAGTTGGGGTCCTTTCTCTAGTCTCAGCTCAGAGGCCGGGGGGATGGCTGCGTTTTCTTTTTTTGGAATGGACCAGGCCTCTAATTTAGCCTTTGAAAGAAGGGAATTTCCTTGGAGAACCCAAAGTAAGTCTAGCTTTGCTTTCATAACCCCCACCAAATGATTTGAAAGCTGAGCCTCAGTTTCCCCATTTGTTGAATAGGGCAAGTCAATAAACCTTTATTAAACACTTACCATGAGCCACATATTTCCTATGCTAAGCCCTAAGACTAGAAATATGAGCAGGAAGAAAGAGACCTTGTCGTCAAAGGGGATGATAGCCTACAAAAAGAAGCTGAAAAGGGGGAGAGGGGCAAGTGGAGAAGCAGGGGTGGGGAGACAAGAATTGGCGTCAAGGTCTGAAAATGCAGATATAGAGCTGTTAAGGGGATGCTAAATGGGAGCCTGGATCCTTCCTCCAATAGAAGTCCAGGAAGTTCCCTCCAGATGGGGGAGGGGAGAATTGGGAGCTGGAGGGGACATTCCAGGATGAAAATAACCTCAAAGTTGAGGGAAGTTCCAAGGTGAGATAGCAGCTGAGGAGCAGGGGCAAGATCCTGACTATCAGGAGGAAGATAAAGGAAGGCCTAGGTCTGTCCCCACAATGGAGGCCATGCAGAGCATCCTGTGGATAAATATGTATCTTAGGATCAAAAGATACAGACTAGGAAAGGATCACAGGTCATTTATTCCCCTGTGCCTCAGTTTCCTCATTTCACAAATAAGGAAACTGAGGCAGAGGGAAGTCAAAGCGACTTGCCATAGCTATATTTTCAAGTTTTTTTAATATAAAACCTCTCTCTGGGGTCTGCTCCTTAAAGTATTATAATCAACAATTATCAACTATTATTATCACTACTCTGTCCTGACACCTCTTGGGCAACTCTTTACCACAAAGCAGGTACCCAACTGTCCCACCAGAGGAGGTACCCACACCAAAGAAATCCCTGCACTGCCCTAAACATAAAAAAATACTCTAACTCTGCCTTCTGGTGAGAGCCTTAGATTAACAAGAATTAGCAGCGGGCAGTGAGCTTTGCTGGCCAACACGGTCACCGCTTCTCTCCATGTGTAAAGTGGAACAGCATTTGAAAGGCAACTGAGGCTGCGGGCAAGCCCCTGGGACTAGGAATCACAAGCCATGGGTTTGATCCCAACCCTTCCACCTTCCAGCTGCAGAACATCTTAGCAGGGTCCCCGACCCCTCTGAAGATCTTTCCTCATCAGTAAAGCAAAGATGGTTCCTCTCTCCCAGCTGCCTCTTGGCTTTGGAGAGAAATATCTTTCAGCTGAACAAGTATCTGCATCTTTGGTTATTGTCCCCTTACAATATTTTTTTCTGAAATTCAAGAGAGAGAGTATACAATTCACAGAATATTGGAGTTTTGCCTTAGCTAACATTTCTGCCACGCTAGCTTATTTTACAGATCAGGAAACTGAGACCCAGGGAATTGAAGTCTCACAGATAACTTGTGGCCTCTTGTCAGTATTGCCCTCATGAAGCAGACCCTTCTTTGCAGAAAAGAGCAGTTTGGTAGATCCTGGCGGGCCAATAATGAATCCTCTGGCCTATTTCCATGGGCCTAGAACAATTACTGCATTTTCCGTGATCATTACCTCGCAGAGCAAGATTCAAATCCACGAGATCAATCATGGGATTCGTTTATCATTTGCTCTTTTCAGGAACTAGCCGTATTAAATCGCCTCACCCCAGTAAACAAAAACAGATTTGAGTTTGTTTAATTCCCACGAATTTTACAAGAACTATGGAGATTTGGAAGCCTCTCTTAAAAGTACTTTGGCTTTTCCCAGAGTGAGCAGAAGTGTGTAGCACTGTGGCGCTGGAAGGTCCTGGGTTCAAGTCTCTTCCCTGCCACATTCTGGTTTTTAAGATCTCAAAGTCCTCAATTCTGCACATTGTAACTTGGCTGGCATTGGGAGAGCGCCTCGCCAACAGATGTTTATACTGAAAAATCACAGGCCCAGTATATTGTGCCCTTAAATTTGGGCACAAACAGGTAAAACATGGAGGGGGGGTATCTAATCACCTCAGTCTCCTCCAAGTTCCCTGGAAGGTTTACTGGAAAGGGGAGGGAATAGAAGAAAGGTTTATGTGATTTCCAGTTGAACAATACACCAGGCTCCCCTCTGCCATGACCTAGATAGTGGTCCTTTCACATTAACCCTCCCATCAAAGGGAAGTTAGAAAAATGATTGCCTTTGGCCACTCTGAGGCTGCAATTCCTTTTCTCCCCCCTCGCCACCCTAGTGGGAAAGTCTGTCTGGGAACTTCAGATTTCTGGCACTGTCCCCCGGTTGGCCACCATTCGGAGAAGAAATGAGGGGGCCTTGAGCTAAACCGACACAACCTTTTCATGTCTTGGGTTTTTTCCACCAGCTCCCAGGGCCTCTGCCAAGACTGAGGGCTGCAGGAATCCTTCCCACCAGAGAGGGGAGGCCTACTGGCCTTCTGCACCAGAATGAACTTTTCAAGATGACAGAAATGTGAGCGTGAGGGCTGCCAGGTTGGGAACACGAACAGCTCCGCGTGGGTGTGCCTGGGTGTGCGTCCGTGGGTGCAAAAGTGGAACGCACAGGCTCTTTCGGCTTCGGCTGTCCTGTTCTCTGCCCCATATGCTTCAGAGCCCTCGCAGGATCAAATGAGATATTTATAAAGGGCTTGGCCTAGCAATACTAGGCACTTAATAAGTGCTTCAGCCTTCTCTTCTCTCCCCTTGCCTCTCAATTCCTGCGCTGAAAGCTGGGAAGGAATCTTTGCCATCAACCTGCCCCATTTTACAAATGAGGAAACTGAGGTGCAAAGGGCTGAAGTGACTTGCTGGGACGGGGGGATCACTGTATGCCCTCGAGATGGGATCTGCCCCCAAGTCTGGCGCCATGCCATGTCTCTGCACTGCCCAACGATGCCCACTCTACTAGTTTTCCATCTCTCTTGCTCATTGTCATCTCTCTTAAGTCTGAGGGGGATGTCACTTCTGGAGCCAAAGCCCCCAGAAATCGACCTTCCGCCCTCCTCGGCCACCTGGGATGCTCTGGACAAGCCATTCCTTCTCTCTGGCTCGGTCCCCTTTGAACAAGCCGCCCTTTCAGGTGACTGCCAGCTCTGAAAGGATCAGAAACCCCCGACAAAGCATCTCCCCACGCTAGGTCCTGGCCACCCACAGAACCCCAATTTGCCTCTCTTTGCCTCTCACCCACAGAACCCCAACTCTCCTCTCTTTGTCCCTAACCCACAGAGGATGGGGGGCTGCCCTTCAGAGACAAGATTCCCAAACTGTAAACCCTGGGCGGGGTGAACCCACGCTGCTGGCCGAATAGTCAGATTGCTACCAACTGCGCGCTCGCTGAAAAGCTGCTGTTAACCACGCTGGCTGGAGACTTGGGGGAACGGCTGCCCAGCGCATGGAAATGCTGCTAAAGCAGAATCCACTGGGACGCGGGGACAAGGTAGCCCAAGAGCTCAGTCACATTCATTTTAGAGAAGCGTATTCCATCCTCCCACCTCGATGTCAGCTGTCGCTGAAAGACATGAAGGCCTTCCTTTGAAGTACAGAAGGATGGAAACAAAGTGGGTGCCCCCAACTGGGGGAGAGCCAAACAAACTGGGGTGTAGGGTCACGAGGGCACCATCAGATTCAGTAAGAAATGATGAAAGAGGAAGTCAGGAAAAGATGGAAGAACTGCGAAGGCAGATAGAGTCCCGCAGAAGCCCCCATCCTGCCTTACTAGCTGTGTGATCCTGAACGAGCCACTTCGCCTCCGTCTGCCTCAGTTTACCAATCAAACATTTACTGATCCCTTACCCAGACCCGAGGATGGGGATGTAAAGCAGCTTCCTGATCTGTGAAAAGGCTTGTGTCAGAGTACATAGATACATGCTCGCTACATTTAGAGTTAATCAAGACTAAGAGAGTGAAATGACTACAACCTTTACTTCCACTGAACTCAGTCCCTTCTGTGACTGCTATAATGTTACTTTTAATGGAACTGGAAAAATTCTGGATGGGGGAGTCTCTAGATCCTGGAAAAGATCTCAAGTTCAGTTTCCTTGGTTTTAGAATTCGCACTCAGGTTGCCCGGCTTCAAATCTCGTGTTGTTCCCTGTGCTATTCCCGCCTCTCTGCTGCTGTGAAAATAAAAGACATCAACCAAATTTCGGTTTCTTTTTAAAGGAAGGAAGCTCTTTGAAGGCAGGGACTGTGGAATTATGTCAATGCATCCCCGGCACCTGCCATAGTCATTGTCACGTATCAGAAACTCCACATGTGTTTTGTTTCCTTTTTTCCCTTAAGCTGTTAAGGGAGAAAAAACTGAGTTTGCAGTCCTCCCCATTCTCTCTTGGTACATTCAGTGTCTCCAGCTGGCCCTAAGAGCCAAGGAGGGGAGTAGGCAGGGTGCCCATCTGTGCCCCTGCCACCTGCTCTTCCTAAATGCCCAATAATTCAGTGTCACTTGTGTTTACTCCGGACCTCCGGCTGGCTGCCGCCCCCTCCTTTGAAATCCCCAGACTGGGCCCTTACTCTCCGCAGACACAGAGCACTTGGACGTTTTCTATCTAGGAAGATGATTGGGTTGGAATGACTGGGATGTCCCCTGAGATAATTGGGGGAGGGAGACGGGATTTGCGTTTGTGCTGATAAAGTTAATCAGTCGCCAAGCATTTATTGGACCTTCATTCCATATCAGGACTGCGCTAAGGTCAGATACAAACAAAGGTAGTCATGGCCCCTGCCCCCAAGGAGCTCACGTTACAATGGCGGACACAACCTGCGAACTGCAGAGTACAAACACCCACAGGAAGTCGTCTCAGAGGGAAGGTGTATAAAATTTAATTTTAAGATATTTAGCTTCCCTTTTCTGGAATCACGGAGTTTTCGGGTTAGAAGAGCCATTGTTGGCCATAAAAGAGCCCCCATTATAATGAACCACTGCTGGAAAAATCTCCTGGGAGGGGGAACTGCCCATTCCACTTTGGGGCATGTCTAACAAGGAAGCATTTCCAGACATAAAACTTAACTTGGCTTTTTTGGCCCCTTCTCTCAGGGGCTCCTGCTCCTGCCTTTTGGGCCAAATGAAAAAGTCTATCCGTAAATCTCTTGCACATCCAGGCCCTTTCCTATCTGTCCAGTCTTTTTACACATCATTTCCCTCCTTACAAAGTTCAGTCCCACAGTTCCCCTTCCCTCCCCGCTACACTTCATTACCTGGCTCCAGTCTCACCTGTCCTGGCTGTCACCCATGTCTGCAAAAGGCCCACCTGTCCTCCTCACTTCTGCCTCTGAAATCCCCAGTTTCCCTCCAGGCTCATTTTAAGCATCACATCACCTCCAACATGGAGCCCCATCTAATCACACACCTGCTAGTTGTCCTTGAAATGTAATTCTATATAATTTTATGTATGTTTACATATGGGAGTATATCTATGTGGACACAGATCTCCAGACATATATACATACAAACTCCTATATGTTTCCTACCACACTTGTTGCTTTCCGATTAAAATCCTACATAGAAAAATGGGAAGGCTTCCTTTTAATTCCAGTGCCTTCCCTCTTTATTTTTGATTTACCTTGGCTAGAACTCATTTTGTTTTTATTTGTTGGCATGTTGCCATGAGTGTTCTTGAGAGAAGGGCTTGATTCTGTTGTTGTTGTTTTTAATCCCCAAAGCTCAGCATAGTACCTGTCATGTAGTAGTGACTTAATAAATATTGATAGATTGATAATTTTTGAGGAGCCCTATTTTCCTCATCTGTCAAGTAAGGAAGTGGGACCGGAGATCCTTCCTATAATCCTCAGGCACCTGGGCCTCCCGCCATTTCTTCCCAGGTAAAAAGAAGGGTTGGACAAAATGATCCCCAAAGTCCTTTTCTGGTTTCAAATACTAGGATCTGAGGAAATCACAGCTGGGCTCTATGTAGCTAGGAGAGGCAACCTGGCATAATGGCCAGAGACCCTGCCCCTGGAGGGGACTGCCAGCCATTCCTCAGCTGCTCCCTGGCTCTGTGAACCTCCCAAAGTTTCTTCATCTGTAAAATGGGGGAAAAGGGGACATCTAATTCACAGCTTGTTCCTGAGGATCCAAGACGACTTGTGTAAAATGCTTTGCAAACATTAAAAGGTAACAGAAAAGGTCAACTATTAGGATGCTGATTATCATTCCAATTGTGATTTTCTCCACCCAGAAGATCTCTAGAAACAGTTAATGGAAACCCTGGGCTTGGGCCTGATATCTGTGGAGCAGGAAAAGGGGAGGGTTAGCTTGGCTCCAGAACTCCATTTCAGGCAGACTTTTGAAAACTTCAAAGTTAAATGTACCCTCCATTCATTTCTGGGAAACTGGCTTTGCCTCTAATAGGAACAAAAGAAATATAAAGAGAGCTCCCTTTAAAAAATGGAAATCTAACCCCCAAATGTAAGGATGGCCAGTCTTCCCTGAAGCCCAGCATGTAAATCAGCATAGCTGAGTGCAAGATAGATTTCCTGCCCTGCCCAAATTTCAGTGTTATCATTCCTAATATTTTTTTTTTACTAAGAAAATCCAAACAGTTTTTAAAAGTTCATTTTTCTTCCTCATAGATGTGTGAGAAGAACTGAGGGAGTTTTCTGAAAACCACCATAGGGATTTCTCAGAGAGGAGACAAGTGAAACAGTCTAGAATTGTGGGTAAAGAATAGGCTTGGATTCAAACCCTACCTGACAGGCTGGCTGGATGACCCTGGACAACTGTTTCCTCTCTGCCACGTCAGGAAACTTTCTAAGACTAACAGATTACAGAGCAAGACCTTCTCCTGAACTTCTTCAACAAATGAAATCACAGGCCCTATCCATTTTAAAAAAAAATACTACATAAGAAAAAATAACAAGATTTAAGGTAGCCAAGGTATGCTCCTTCCTTTATTGGTCGAGTGAGTTCCCCAATGCAGAGGGATGGGGAGCTCTCCCCAGCCCAGTGTCAAAAGAAAACAAATTAATGGATGGTATTTGGGAATCCCCCTGGATTCCAAACTGGGTAGAGTTAACAGAGGAAAACTTGTCTGACTAAAAAGCACACAGGATAAGGTATGAATAACAGGCTGCTGGGGAGCCTTCGCACCTACACACACATACATACACACACGTGTGCGTACACACAGAGAGATCTGCTATGTTCTTTTTCCCTCTTAAAATTCCTTGAAGTTCACCCCCCCCAAAGTATAACAGAGACTTAGGGGAGTCAGTTAAGGGTAGCTATCTGATATTAAGTCAGAACTGATTGTACTGACAGGTAGGTACCAATCAGGTGCAGAGGAGAATCGATAGCTCCTTTGTTCTCAGTTTAACAGATAGATATGTGCAATGGAGAACAAACTGAATTTGGAGTCAGGGGTTCTTAGTCCAGCTCAACTACTTTTCTTTATGCAATCTGGGTCAACTGAGTTATCTTTCTGGGTCTCAGTTTCCTTATCTGTAAAATGAAGATGATACCCAAGATGTTACTAAGGGGGGGAAGGACACAGGATGCTTCTGCTTTGAGCTGATATAGACCAGGTTCAGTCTTGGCAAAGCCCGATTCCAAAGAGAGGTGTTCCAGCACTTTTTACTTCCTTACAGACTCCATCCCAGAGGCCCAATGAAAACCTGGACAACAAAGGTTGGAGCCGGTCACATCTGGGGCTTCCCCTTAAATAAGGGAAAGGCCCTGGGCATGTGAATAGATGCCAAATATAGGACAGCTATTTAAAAGCTGTTTTACAACGTAACCTTCCTCAGTGAGCATGACCAGGGAAGAAGGGATCCTTTCCCAGACAGTATCACATCTGATCCCTCTATTTAAGTCCCAGGATTGTAAGGGACTTCAGGCCATCCAGCCCAGCCCCTTTATTTACAAATAAAGAACAGAACCTCAGGGAGGCCATAGGAATACAGAATGAGAATCAGAAGGGCCTCCAAAGGTCAGTTGAGTCTGAGGCAAACAGGGTGAAATGAGTTGTCAAACTCATACGGCTAGGAAGTGTCTCAGGTTAGATTTGAACTCAGAAAGATGAGTCTACCGACTCCAGGCCCAGTGGACTATCTACTTTGTCCCTCAGTTCCCTAAAGCAGGGTTACAATGGCCTTTAAAACACAGTGACTGGTGGCTACTTTCCCTGGATGCTTTTATCAAAATTTAACTGGGAAAACTTCATGTAAAAGAGTCCTAACATTGGTAAAATTTTAATTCAGAACCACTCTGAAGAGCCTAGTGTACTAAACTGAAAAATAAATCTGTTCTACCTTCCTCCCCTTCTCCCCTAAAACATTCTGGTTGGGACAGGACAGGGATGCCTTGTCTAGGACCCATAAAGAGCCATTCAGCCATATAGGATTCTGCTTTCTGACTGTTTTGGAGGGCCAGAGCTTATTCCAAAAGACTGAGAATTCTAGACAGACTAGCAGTTTGGAGACCCAAGTTCAAATCCCGACTACTCTTTAGAAGGAATTAATTTCATCAAAACTTTCAGGCATATATATGCACACACATGTATATATTTACACATATGCAAAATACACACACTCAATGTTTATCTTTTTGGATGTTCACGATCATCTTGTAATCCTGATTTTACAGATGAGAAAATGGAGGCTCTGAGAGATGAGTGACCAGTTTACCAGTAAGTGTCTGAGGCAGGGTTTAAACTCAGGTTGGCCCCACTGAACAACCTGAGCTCTATCCAATGGGCTTGGGGTAGTCTAAGGGCCCTTGGGAATACATTAGGCACTCTATACAATTAAACAAAATAATATCTGCAGAACACTTAACACAATGCCTGACATACAGCAGACACTTAATAAATGCTTATTCCCTTCTCCTTCCCTCTGCACACAGTAGGAACTTAACAAATGTTTGTCTGTTAGTCAAACTTCTCTGAATTTCGGAAAGCATTATGGTCCCATCTATTAAATGTAGTGATAACAACCAATCTTGGCCCAGGCAAAATTCAGATGGGGCACTGTGGGAGACAGGAAAAAGCATTATTCCCAACCTACCCAAAGACCCAGACTCAAATCCTGGTCCTCACTATGTCAGAGATCCTCCCCAAGTTATGTCACTTAACTTCCCTAGGAAGTTTTAAATGAAGGCACTGGATTAGTTACCTTGGGGCTCCTATTAGCTCTAGATCTATGATCTTATGAAGCTCCTTTCCCATGGCTGGGTGGATAGAATGCCCAAGCTTGGAGTCAGAAACACCTGATCTCAAATCCAGCCTCAGACACTTACTAGTTGTGTGATCTTGAGCACTGTCTGTCTCAGTTTCCTCCATTGTTAAATAAGGATCACAATAGCAGCCGTCTCCCAGGGGTATGGTGATGGTGTTTGGGACATAGCTGGCACGTAATAAATGTTTGTTTCTTTCCTTCCTTTCCCTCTATTTCTAGGGTACCATGGAATGAAGAAGAGAGGAAGATGGAATATAGTTAGAAATCAAAGGTAATATAAATACAAGAGTCATCAATACTTTATAAAAATTTGAGTTTTTAGGCTAGATAGACCCTAACTTCTCTTTAAGCTTGAAAATCAATAATTCTCTGAGTTCTGGAAACCAGTGGTCCCATTTGTTCCTACTGAAGCCCAGAAATTTGTTAATACGAGCACTTTGGCTGTATGTCTTTGGGAGAAGGTTACTCTTGTCAGTGACAGCCCCAGATTCTTCCTATTTTAACTCTTCCTCTGACCCAGCTGCAAACATCATTAATTAAATAGTTGACTTTTAATTGGGCTTTACAAAGCATTTTCACATACAGGCTCTCATTTGATCTTCACCACTATCCCCCTGAGGGGAAGTAGGAAAAATATTAGTCCCATTTAATAGCTGAGCAAAGTCAGGCTGTGAGAGCTTAGGTGACCTTGATTAAGATAGCAAAGCTAGTGAGTGACCCAGAGAAGGGCTCATAGTATTTAAATACCAGTAAGAGACATTCATGGTCTTTTGATGCAATAGTCCTTAACCTCCTTGTGGGTCATGGACCCCTTTGCCAGCCTGGTGAAGCCTAGGGTCACTTACTTAGAATATAAAGGTCCATGCCTACACTCATAAATGAAGAAGGTGCCAAATTTAGTTAGGGTTAATGAAAGGAAGGGGGGATTTTTTTTAAATCCCCAATCAATTTCACAGATCCCCTGAAATCTATCCAAAAGTCTTTGAGGATTCATGGATCCTAGATCAATTAACCCTAGTCTAGTCGAACTCTCTTATTTTACAGAAGGGGAAACCGAGGCCCAGATAAATATCATCACACAGGCAATCATGGAGAGCTATGATTTGAACGCAGATCTTCTGATTTATAATGCCTGCCCCTTTCATCCCACCACTGGCAAGAATAAACTAATTGCCATTTTGCAATTTGATTAAAAAGAAAAATTCAACTTTCCCACTTGGATATGATAAATTTGATATTATAAAATCATATTTGATATGATAAAAATTCATATATATATATATATAAATATGATAAATGATAAATCTGGGAGAGCACGGCTTTGTAAAACGTATACAGAATGAATAAAAGAAAAACATCAAGGTGGATTTTGCTTTCATTTGTGGAGGGATTAAAGGTAGTTTCCTAACTCCATCCCAACTGCTTGGCTTTCCCTTTAATATGGTAACAGACCAAGGAATCCCCTGGCAGTCTTTACCATGCAGCTTAAATGCCACCTCCTATAGGAAGTCCTGATTTCCCTAGTTAGTCATAATTTCTCCCTCCTCAAACAATCTCACACAGAAGGTCTCAAAAATCTTAGTGCAGTTTTAAACTCAATTAAATGCAAATTGAGCAGGTACCTAAGAAATGCTGTATGGGTCTGACCATTATTAATGGAACTTTTCCATTTGTCAGGGCTCCCTTTAATAGCTAAAGTTGGGTGTCGTTCCATCTGGCTGGCATCTTGTAGTTTTTTTTTTAGGCTTTGGTTTGTTGGAGCAGAGGAAACAGGCTCAAAAATCATTTTTCCACAAATTTTTTTTTTTCTGTATTTGATACGATTTCTCTGAGTCATCTTCATGGATGTGGGGCACTATGGATGCTAGACTACAATGAAGAGAAGTCAAAATTTCCAATCCTAACTTTCCATCTCTTAGAGCTTAGTGACCTTCATTTGTCCAAATCTCACCAATTAAAATAAAGCTCCACAATGATTGGGAATCAGCCTATATCACTCAACTGCTTTTAGGATTGGATGGACTAAGGTGAAAACCCTTTGTAGAACACAGAATTCCATGTAAAACAAAGGATTTGAGTAAGAAGAGTTCTTCGGAAGTCAATCCCCTCATTGGCTCCTGGAAGCAAAGGTAGGTTTTTTTTTTTTTTTTTTTGTAGTAGTTTCTAGGGACAAACTAACAAGCAATCATTACATGTCTATTATAAAAATCTGGACTCAATCTTGTAAAAATGAATGCTAAAAATGTCTGGACATGTAATTGGTGGGAGAGGAGGGGGGAATAAAATATTATTTTAAAAAGTTTCTGGGACAACTAGGTGGCGCCAGCCCTGAAGTCAGGAGAACCTGAATTCAAATCTGACCTCAGACACTTAATACTTCCTAGCTGTGTGACCATGGGCAAGCCACTTAACTCTAATTGCCTCAGCAAAAAAAGTTTCTTATGGTAGGTCCTGAGAATATGAGGACAAAGGAAATGGACCTTGCCCTCAAGAACCTTACATTCTAATGGGGAAGACAACAAAGTAAACAGAGCTGGAAAGGCAAGAGAAATCCTATTCTAATGACATGGTATGGAGATGAACTGGAAGTATCCTAGAGCCCTGATACTTCTGGCTTTTTAAATTATTTCCTATTTCTCCTGTCCACAGTTCATTTTGTTGGCATGTAATTTCCCTCCCCCCCCAACCCCTTCACATTGCAATCTCCTTGAGGGAGGGACTGTCTTTTAGTTCCTTTTGCACAGTGACCTCCACACAATAGGCACTTAAATAATGTTGATTAAATTGAATTGAAAGCTCACCTGTGAGGAACCCATGAGCCAAAAAATTCATATATCACTATCAGTTACAACTGCAGAAGGGGGAAAAAAGATTCCAATGGGCAAAGATAAAAGGATATTACTAAATTATTTTCCAAAAAAGATGGATATGGATAAGGGAAACAAACTCACATTAGAACTAGGAGAGAGAGAGAGAGAGACCACTTACTCCCAAGGTGCTAGAAAGGTCCTGAAGGTAGAATATGGATTCAGGAGCCAAGTCAGGATCTCAGAAATCTGTTCTGGTCTCATCCCTCTCTATATGTAGAACCTGAGGTTCAGAGAAATAACTTGTCTAACTCGCAACTAGGTCTCCTCATTTCCAGGCCGGCGCATTTTCCTCGTCTTTATCATCTAATCTTTCCTGCTTTGTCTTTCCGTTTCCCCTTCATTTCGTAATTGACACTGATAGATTGTAAAGTATTTTAAGTGACATTATTATTAGAAAATGAAACAGGCGGACACCACAGCTATTATTATTACCAGGTCCATCTCGCGGCTCGCTTACTGGGTTTCAGAGACGTAAAAAGATCCGACCAGGGTGCCACAGCTGCAGTCAGAGGCCGGACCCCGGCTGACAAAGGGCCTCCTGCTCCCCAAGTCCAGCCCTGGGTCCTGCCTTCCGAGGGCAGAGGCCGAGTGGCCGGATCGTAAGGCAGGTGAGGATTAAAACGTTCCTGCTACTTGCAGAGCCTGCCTGGGCCCCGTGGCACCTGCAGCCCCTCTGTATGGGGGTGCAATTATAATCCCCGCCCCCCAGCCCTGTCTAATTACAAACTCCTGTCGGGAGTGCGTGTCTCTTCCTTCTCACATACAGGAGTCCCGCTGACTTCAAAGGGAATTCTAGATCGTCGTGGGGGAGGGGAGGCTGCTGACTTGACTTTGTTTCTTTCCTGAAAATGTCTGCAAGCACAGGCTAAGCCGGGCTTTAGGCAAGTTAATAATGATGTCTTTGGTTCCCAAGGTAGAAGCGCCCCTCACCCACCTCCTTAGGCTCCCGGGGAGCTGGAAAGCACTTAGGGCATAGCAGCCACCCCCAGGGGGCATCTGCAGGCACCAACACGCTCACCGCAAAAGGACAGACCACTAGGGTCCGCCACTCTGGGCTTTGGTTCAGCCCAATGGGCAGGAACCACTTGGGAGGGAACCAACCGGTGGCGCAGCAGAGTCCTGCAGGAAACAATCTCGACTGTGGAGGAAGATCTGGGTGTGAATCTGCCGTTTCTTCCCAGAGGGGATTTGGGCCATTCCAGAGGCAGAGGTCAGAGCAGCCATGTAGCCCAGCCCCCAACCTCACCCTAGAGGAAACTGAGCCCCAGAGGCACGAAGGGACCTCCCAGGTTTACACGTGGGACAAAGAGCAGGCTCAAACTCCACCCCAGCTCCTTTGTCTACAAACTGGCCACTCCTTCCACCTCTTAGGGGCCGGGGAATGGGAAAAACGGAAGAACGGGGCCATCCCTGCCCTCAGCAGGTTGACAGTCTAAGGGAAGAGGGGGAGTAGCAGATGTACAAGAAAGAAATACAAAAGAAACGCAAGCATTTCCCGAAGGAGAGGGCCGGGTCTCAGGGCTTCATGAGCACGATGGAAAGGCCCTCCCCCGGTGCAGGTGGGCGGCTTCTCCGAAGCAGCAGAGTGAGGACAGTTGCCCAGAGCTCTGGTCTAGGCGGAGACTCCCAGGATGGGCCATGGAGGACCCGACCCAAGGTCTTCCCGAGTCCAAGTCATCTCCTGAACTTTTACCACATTTACTCTCTCTTTAAAATGGTTAGAGACAAGGCTGGACTTGGGATTTCATTTCCTCAGAGATCTCCCCATTTCCTAAGGCAGGGCAGCACTTCCTTTGCAATTTTTATTCTTCAGGGTTGCCTAAGGGCAAAGTGAGGTTAAGGGACTTACCCAGGGTCTCGCAGCCAGACTTTCAGAAGTCATGCTGCACCAGCTCTCTGCACATTATTCTGCCTCTATTCCAAGAGAGCCATTGGAGAGGGAGAAAGAGGTAAAGAGGAGGAGGAAACAAAATGGGAAAGTCCTCTAGGAGGAGGAAGCCCAAGGTACGGGCCAAAGTTTCCTTTTCTAGAAAATGAAAGGGCTACCCAACCTCCGAAGCCCCTTTCTAGCTCAGAAATGGGCTAACTGAACTCCAGTGCCTGATGAGGAAAGCCACTAAGAAAAGACGTTCTCCCCTCCGTTAATGCTAAGTGCTGACCAGGAAGGCTATTTCACTGGACTTGGAATCAGGCTTTTGACCTGAATTCAAAGCCTTAGACAGTTAGTAGCTGTGTGACTCTAAGCAAGTCACTTAACATCTCTGCCTCAGTTTCCTTCTTCTGTAAAATGGGGGTAAGAACTAGAGGATGTCATGAGGATCAAATGAGATGGTATTTAAAGTGCTTTGCAAACCTTTAAAAAACCTATAAACACACACTATATATTAGCTATTAAAAAAAAAAAAGAGTTGACAGGTTTAAAAAGTGTTTGCCATGCCTGATCTTCCTTCGCACACAGTACAGACTCTCTGGGAATCGCTGCAGATGAAAAACCAGTCTGGGGAAGGGGAAGCAGCTCGCTCCGGGAGAGGAAGGCCCACGGGAGCCGGAGGCCCACGGGAGTCGGAGGCCCACGGGAGCCGGGCCCCTCGTGTTGCCAAGCACGCCATTCTCGCTCCCAAATGCCTTTTCCAGCGAACGGCCCGCTCTCCGGGCCCCGGCTCTCGCTCTGACCTTCATCCTGGTATGTGGCAAGGGGGGCAGTACTCACCCTGCTCCACCCCCCCGAGGCAAACCTGCAACAGTTGATAATGGACTCCTAGAGGCGAGGAGATCAGTTTTCAACACACACGCATACAGAGAGAGGGGGGAGGGGGAGAGGGAGATAGGGAGAGGGAAAAAGAGGGGGAGGGAAGAAGGGGGGAGGGAGAGAAAGAGGGGGAGGGAGAGAAAGAGGGGGAGGGAGAGAAAGGGGGAGGGAAAAAGGGAGGGAGGAAGAGAGAGGGGGGAGGGAAAGAGAGGGAGAGACAGAAAGAGAGGGAGAGACAGAAGGAGAGGGAGAGACAGAGACAGTGACAGAGACAGACAGAGAGATACAGAAACAGAGACAAAAAGAGAGACAGAAACCGAGAAACTCCGTATGTATAATCCGTGCCTCCGCTGGTGCAGAAACCTCAAAGAGGATGAAGGTCAGACGGGGATAATAGGCCAATTTAATTCCGAGCTCACAAGGTGTAAGCAATTTTAATTACGGTCTGCCACTGAAATCACACAAAGATCGGATGGCATCTCGGTGCAACTGCTCATCAAGGGAGACAAGAGGCTTGTAATTGTAACCGGCGCAGAAGCCCGGCTAGTGGCCTCCGGGAGCGAGGCAGGGAGGGAGAGAGGGGAGCCGCCGGCGGCGGCGGCCCGGGTCCCGCCTGGGAGAAGCCGAACCCAGGCGCGGCTGGGAAGGCGGGGAGCCTCGCCCGCTGGAAAGCTGGGCTGCGGCGAGTCGCGGGGCCGAAAGCCGGGGCGTGGGGCCGGGCCCGGAGCAGAGCTTCGGACAGCGCGGCCCCAGGGCTCCGGAGCCTCGTCTGGGCCGAGGCGCGTCCGCCCCCCACCCCCTCCTCCCCTCCTTTGTTCCAACAATTTGCTCGGATGTAGCGGCGGTTTGCAGGACCAGACAGACTCCTAATTAGCCTGCGCCAAACCCGGCTCCACCGCGTACCGAGACACTCGAAGACCTCCCGAGTCCGGGGAGCCGCGGGATGTCGGGCAGAATCGCCGCTCCGGAGTCGGGGGGCCCTGAGTTCGAATCCCAGCCGGCCCCTTTAGTAGCTGCGTGTGCCCCTCGGGCAAGGAGATCCTCGGCCTATGCCTCAGTTTCTACGCCTGTAAAACGAACGGAGTAGGAGGCGATGGCACCTCCGGAGCGCCTGACAGCTTCGGAGCTAGGCTCCGGGGAGCCCCGGGGCTGCGGCCCAGGGACCGAGAGTTTCCGATCGCGCTCCCCTCCCCTCCCCCAGCGCTTCCCGTCCGAGGAGGCGCCGGGAGCCCCGCAGCTGGCCAAACTTTCGGCAAACGAGCGGGAAGCAGCGCCCCGCCCGGCCCCCGCCCGCTGCGAACTTCGGGGAGGATTCGGTCCCGGGGATGCCCGGCGGCCGCGGGGGGCGTGCGAGGCGGGACGCCCACCCCGGCCGGGAGGGGGCGGCCGGGCCCGGCCCAGCCCGCACCCGGAAGGAAGCCGGGACAGCTAGCCTGGTTTCGCTTCCAGGAGTCCCTGCGCTGGGGCCGGAGGGAGGAGAGGATCTCACGGCGCGGATCTGCCCGCCGGCCCCCGGCCGGGCCGGAGGCGAATGCCGCGGGGGGCGCTGTCAGGGCCCCCGGCTGGGGCAGAGCCCCGATCCCCGCTCGGGAAGGGGGGCCGAGCTGACTTTGGGGGATCGCGGACTGGGGAAGACTTGCCGGGAAGTCAAGGGGAGCGAGTGGACCCCCTCTCGGACACATTCCCCCCTCCGCTCCCCCCCCCCGCCCCCAGCTGTGACCTCTCCGAGTTGTCTGTCAGGGGCCCGTCCCAGGCCTAGGGGGAGGGGGCGCAGCCGGCGCCGACCCGCAGCCCCCCAGTCCCCGCAGCACACCCTGACACTCGGGCTGCACCCCTGCCTGCAATCAGTCCCTCCCTCCCTCTTCGATCTGGGAGACTCTCGCCTGCCACCGAGCTCCCAGACTCGGGGGTGCTCCCCAAAGTGGATTACGTCGCCCTCCGAGAGCCGGAGGGGAGGAGGGGGGCGGTGGGGGCGGGGGGGAGCGGAGGGCGAAGGAGGGAGAGCAGAAAGAAAAAGAAATCAAGTTTGGAGGCGAGCGCTTCCCCGGCCGATCCCCGTCGCCATGCTTAGGATTCCGGGCGCCCCCCCTTCCCTCTTCTTTCTTTCAAGTAGATACTGAAACTAGGCCAAAACTTTTCTTCCCCTGCCTTTCTCTTAGGCACTAGACTGAAATGTGCCCCACGGAGCCCCATGGAGCCGGGCTTTCTTAGCGACAATGGGCAGACTAATTAGATCATAGAAGCGAGCCAGTGATACTGTAACTAGCAGCCAAACAAGAGCGGAGGAGAGAGCGAGGAGGAGGCGAGCCCCGCCACTGACGGAGCGACGCGGGGAGACCGGGCCCCCGGGGAGCCGGCGCGGGGGCGCCCCCGGAGCGCGGCGGGGCCGGGAAAGTTTGCCCCTCGTACTCACCGATCAAGCCTCCCACCAGGAAAGCGATGACTTGGAAAATGAGCAGAATCCCACCGACAATGCAGAGCTTCTTGGTGCTCATGTTCTCTATAATTGCCCCAGCCATATTTCCGCCTTTCCCCCCTCCCCGGCTCCTTTCTCTCCCCGGGCTTTATTGCTCCGCGCGTGCGGGAGGGGTGGGCTTCTCCGCGGCCCCCTCCCCTCGGGCCCCTCTTCTTTTGACGCTCCGGGCACCTCCGGGCTCCTCGGCGGCCGCCAAACTTCAGGGGACTAATGCTGGCATGGGCTGGGGGAAGGCTGCACTGATTAAGCACACGAGCCGGCTCGAGGTCGGGCTCCCCCTGTGCCGAGAGCCGTGATTGTGCTCGCTAGCTCGCTCTGCCACGGGCTGTGGACGCTTTAAAGGAGCAGGCAAGTGGATCACATGACTCCTCTCTCTCTCTCTCTCTCTCTCTCTCTCTCTCTCTCTCTCTCTCTCTCTCTCTCTCTCTCTCTCTCTCTCTCTCTCTCTCTCTCTCTCTCTCTCTCTCTCTCTCTCTCTCTTCCATCTCTTTTCTTCCCCCTCCTCCATACCTGTCTTCCCTCAATTCTATTTTCCTTTCTCCTCTGTCCTTTCTCTCCTGCCTTCACTTTCTCTTCCCTCTCCCTCTTTTCTCCTGCTCTCTCCCCCTCTCTCTTTACCTCTCTCGCACTGTGCCTTTTCTTCTCCCTCTTCCAGAGTACCTTCTCTCCTATTTCTGCTTCTTTTCCTTCCTTTCTCCATCTCCTTTCCACTCCCCCTCTTTTCTCTCCCTCCTTCTTTACAACCTCTCTCCTTTCTCAATGCCTCTCCTTCCACCTCTTTCCTCTTCCATCTCCTTTCCTTCCCCCCCCCTCCCTCCTCTCCATTCCCTCTATATTCTCCCTACCTCTTCTTTTCTTCCTTTTTCCTCAACTCTCTTCTCTGTCTCCCTCTTCAATTCTTTCCTCCTCCAGTTTTTCCTCTTTCTCCCTCTCTTCATTGCCTTCCTCTCCTCTCAGCTACCCTCTCCTTCCATCCTCTCTGTCTCCCTCCCTCTTCCTCTCTTGTCTTCTCCCTGTTCGAGATTCATTCAGCCATCCAGCATCACCCTCGTATGATAGTGTTCCTTCTGCTAATCCTGTCTTCCGCTTAGGGGGCACTCAGGGCACTGCAATCCACTTCAGCAGCCTTATGTCAGGGACATTCTTTCCCCCTCTTTTCTTTCACTCTCCCTACTCGTCCATATTCCTCAAAGCAGAAGCAGAAATCCCCACCTCGAAGGACATATTCCCTCCTCACCTCCCTTTCAGACTCAGCTCAAGCTCAACCTTCCCCGCTGAGAAAGCCTCTGGATTCTCCCACCACGATGGCCTTAATACAGGCCAAATCACTTTGTATATACTTAAATATGTGCCTGCTGTCTACCCTAAGAAAATGCAACACCTTTAGGGCACTGCCTGCCTTTTCTTTTTCTCTGTAGCTGAATGATATTGCCTGGCACTGCGCTAGGCACCCAGTAATCGATTCATAAATACTTGTTGATGAATCGGAGACTTTGAGCAGCTATAACCTTAAATGTCTTTTAGTTCTCTGCTCTTGTTGTACAAATGAGGTCTGGAGTGGGGAAGTAGATTGTCCCAATCACACTAGTGGTGAGTGGTGAAGCTGAGATTGCCTTCAGATCTGCTGTGCTCCTTCCACTGCACTTAGAAGTGCTGCATGGAGCTGGTCACCCATCTGGCCCCTGAAACAGTCTCTGGTTGACAGGGGAATTCTCTGGCCCGCACTCCCTTTCTACCTCTAGCCCAGCAGAAGTCTCAGAGAAGGGATTCTAGCCCAGCAGAAGTCTTAGAAGAGATTCTAGCCCAGAAGTCTTAGAAGGGATTCTAGCCCAGCAAAAGTCTTAGAAGGGATTCTAGCCCAGCAGAAGTCTCAGAAGGGATTCTAGCCCAGCAGAAGTCTCAGAAGGGATTCTAGTCCAGCAGAAGTCTCAGAAGGGATTCTAGCCCAGCAGAAGTCTCAGAAGGGATTCTAGCCCAGCAAAAGTCTCAGAAGGGATTCTAGCCCAGCAGAAGTCTTAGAAGAGATTCTAGCCCAGAAGTCTCAGAAGGGATTCTAGCCCAGCAGAAGTCTCAGAAGGGATTCTAGCCCAGCAGAAGTCTCAGAAGGGATTCTAGCCCAGCAGAAGTCTTAGAAGGGATGCCAGGAAATTATTTACAAGCCAGAATTAAACAACATTCTGGGACTGTCAGCATAATGGTTGCAGCAAAACCTGCCGTAAGAGAAACCCGGGCACATGTGAATCCCTGGGGGACAAAGACTGTCTCATTTGTGGTTTGTGTCCTGAATCTCACCCAGGCCTGTAGATACTTCCTAAAAGCTTTACTGGCCGGTGGATGAAGCGCTCACCCTCTTCTTGCCTGGCTTCATACACTGTTTAGCTCCCTCCTTATCTTATGAGAATCCATTCTGGAGTTTTCTTTCTCAGTTTTCTCATCTAGAAAAGAAAGGAGCGGGACTAGGTGATTTCTCTCCAGCTATAGAAGGTTTTACTTACCCCAACAAGTCCAAAGGAGGACTTGAATACCGATCAGGACTCTATCTACCACAGCAGGCAGCCTCTCGGATCTCATCCGGAAATAATATTGGAATTATATTTATTACTACTTATTACTCATTGTTAGTTTCAACTTCTCAGTACTGAGGACTCCAGAGGCCTATTTAATGCAATTCTAGTGGAGATCATAGTGATAGATCTAGAGCTGGGAGCAATTTCAAAGGCCCTTCCCCCATTTTACAGAGAGGGAAACTGAGGCCCAGGGAAGTTGTCCGAGTTGTCCAAGGCCACGTCAGAAAGTTGAGATTTGAACCTGGTTCCATCTTTTCTCAGTACCAGGGTGCCTCCCTTCCACTTTCCTGGCATTCATAGACACAAAGAGGAGCCGCTCACTCTTTCTGTGCTCTGCAGCTGTCTGACTCCCAATTCTCCGTTTCTTAGAGCAGCCCAGCAAGCTGTTGGCATTCAAGGAATTTTGAATAATAATGATGCCTTTGAGTTAGAGTTTGGTTTTAAGACCGAGCGATTTTGCAAATCCAGGCAGACAGGTTTGAGTTGTAAAAAGTGCCCTCCTTTTGACCCTTTGCTTTAACTCCGAGAGAAGGAAAGGGATCCTCATGAACTTTTCATATGAAGAGAAATAACCTGGGATCCTTAGCTGGTTGTATTCGTTTCTTCATAAATCTTTTATTCCTCTTTTTCCCAGCCTCCTCCCCATTTCACCTGTCCCATTCCACAACGTGTCTTCGCTGCCAGACGTGGATGAGTGCCCTCAAACATGACTTTGGATTAGCTGGACCTCAGTTTTCCCATCTGTAAAATAAGAGGGGTATTCTTCATGATAGAGAAGTGGGGGAGGGGTGGAGGGACCACTCCTTGCAAAATGTTCCCTGAGATAACACAGTTGTGTCTAATGGGCCTTAGAGATCATTTAGGTCAGCTCTTAATTTTATAGAGGAAATGCCAGAGGATCAGAGAGTGACAGTAACTTCACTTGCCCTGAGGGAAGGTGCTAAGTAGCTAAGGCAGGATTTGAATTCGAGTAGTGATAGTAATAGTGGTGCTAGTAGGAGCAGTAATGGGAGTGGTGGTGGTGGTGGTAGTAGTAGTAGTAGTAGTAGTAGTAGTAGTAGTATGCCCCAGTCACTATTTCTGCTAGGCTGTAGAAAAATGATTCAAACACCAACTACTACTGGGTTGGTGGCATCCTTTCCTTTCTCTGAGTCCTCATAGCTCACATTGTCTGGATGACTAGTCAAGCCCTCTTACTCAATAGATTAGCAAATGCTCATGATCACACATTTCCTCTAAAACCAAATACTTTGGGCATTTAGTGTTCTTTCCCCCTTTAGCCCTTCCTACCTTTGCAGCCTTCTGTATAATTTAGGGTTCAGTTATTCTGTCTGTATTCCTTCCTTCTGGCTGTCCCTCACATCTAGAATGCTCTGGTGCCTTGGAATCCCTTTCCCCCTTCCTTCAAGAGTCAGATCAAGTGACGTCTTCTGCCAGAGGCCTTTGCCATTGTTACCTTATATAGACATGTAGCTCTTATATTTATTTTAAATATTTTACTATTTTACACCTTAATTTTTAATTTTAAATATTTGTATTTGATTTGGTGTTTAAAATTTTAATCATTAATTATTGAATTTAAATATTTGAAAAATATGTCATTAAATGTATTCAAATACATTTACAAATATGCATATATTATATGCATATGTTTATTTCTATTTATCTGTATATAGATATGTGCATACATATTCATGTATATATATATACTTTATATGTATCTTGTGTATATATATTTTGGACTGCTGTCTCTTCCTTTAGAATGTAGACTCTTGAGGAAGCTTTTATTTTTGTATTTGGATTATGAAACAGGTAAAACTTTGTGATTAATTATAATAATAGCATTTATATTGTACCTAATACATACCAGGTACTGTGCTAAGTGCTTTCCAAGTTTTATCTCTACCTCAATTGATCCTCAGGACAGCCCAGAGAGGCAGGTGCTATTATTATCCCAATTTTCCAGATAAGGAATTTGAGACAAAGAGAGATTGAATGACTTGACCAGGATCACACAGCTAACAATTGTCTGAGACTTGCTATAAAAATACCCTTATCTACTAGCTGTGTAATGATACTGGTGATGGTGATAATCATCCTGATAGAAGTGTGGTGTTGGTAGTGATAGTAATAGTGGTGATGGTAAGAGCAGTGATGGTAGTAACAGTAGTAGTAGTAGTAGTAGTAGTAGTAGTAGTATGCCCCAGGTACACAGCAAGTACTTAATAAATACTTTGGGTTGATTGATTGAAGTGTCAGCAGCAGAATTTGAACCTGGTTCTTCCTGACTTCAAGCTCAGAATTCTTGTATTTGTTAGCTGTCAGCCTTAATCTGACTCTTGAAGCAAGGGGCAGAGTACTACTACCTTAAGCTCAACTCCTGCTTCTAGGAATGAAGTTCACTAAAGATTTCAATAAATGGACTGTTAGATTTGGAGTTGAGAATCCTGAGTTTTAATTCCCCAATAGCCCCATCTGTAAACCTTCCTCCCTCCCCCAGGTTGTTGTGAGGATTGAAGAAGATCATAAATCCAAGACAAACTCTAAAGGACAATAGACATACTAGCTGTAATTGGGACACTAGAACTCCAGAACATTAGCCGACAGGATCTAATACAAACTGGGACTCAGATTTGCTATTGATTTTCCTGTCTTGGCAGTCAGGTCACTTGTAGGAAGGACTTACAGCCACTTCAAGCCTCTGCTAGTACATTAATGCTCCACATCTCCATTGTATCCTGTCTATAGCTTGTTTTATATGTCATTCTTTCTAAGCAGCTGGGGTGGGGGCCCAGAGAGCACAGAGTGCTAGGCAAGGAGTCAGGACGACTCTTTCTTTTAGCTACATGACCCTGGGAAGGTCACTTAAACCTGTTTGCTTCAGTTTCCTCAAGTAGAAAATGAGCTAAAAAAGGAAATGGCCAGTATTTTTGCCAAGAAAACCCCAAATGGAACAATATAGAATCATGTCATTTTTCCTATTAAATTGTAAGCTGCTTAAGGGCAGAGGCTATTTCTCGTCCTTTATTTGTATCCTGAGTGCTTACTACAAATGACTGATGCTTAGGAGATGCTGAATAAATGCTCATTGTCTGCATGTGATGACCTACTGTGGAACAGGGTGAGTGGATTCAGTTGCCAGTCCCAGATAGAATCAGAGCCAGTTTTCTTCTCTATCCCTGAACTACCTGAGAGATCTTCAGTATTATGGTAATCATCTTGAGTACAAACAGAAGGATTCTTATTGTCAGTTCTTGTTGCGGTTCAAAGTTCTATTTGTTTGTTTATTTATTTGTTTGTTTGTTGTTCTAGACCTTTTCAGAAGTGTAAGATCCTGGATCTTAGTGGAACAGACCACACCTCTGAGATCATGGAGCCCAAGAGCTAGCATTTTACAGAGGAATGGTGAAGGGAATTGAAATGCCTTGCCCTGGCTATAAATAGCAGGTCTTAATTGGAACCCAAGTCCTGGGACATTGGATTCAGAGTTCTAGTGTACTGCTCTTCCTTATGCTAATTGCACTGAGCCCAAGAACTTTACATATTCACCAAAATGAAACCAATAGTCCTACAAATGAGATTGGCCCAATCCTCTATGTAACAATAACAGCAACACAAAGTGGAGGGGGAAAAATCTATATTGTCCTGACATGTTCTTGGATGGGCAGACATCAACAACAAGAAAAACAACTCATTGTTCTGTCGCATATTAAGATTTCTAGAAATTTCTAAGGTTTCGAAACAAAACCAAACCAAACCTGTGAATGAGGTAGTTCCAACCTCTTCAGCAGAGAGAGGAAGAACTTCATATCCATTATCATCCCCATAATGAATGGGATGTGAATCCACCTTCTTCTGTGTATATGTCTGCATTCATGCTTGTGCACAGCATACAAGAGGCCATCTGGTGGAAGGTCCCCCACCTATTTTGCAAATGAACAAACAAAGGATGAGGGGTTAACTAACTTTCCCACAGTTGGATGAGTAGTAAATGGCAGATCTCAGACTTGACTTCAAATATCCCACTCTTCTCACATTACTATAAGAAGGCAAAAATAATGCATATATACACATTCCTTTAAACCCGGCAAAGCCTTTGTGCAGATTGTCCAAATGGTTCCTCCCAATCACTCTTTGAGGGTTTATCATCATCATTATTATTGTCTTCATATAGGTGGGAAAATAGTCTTAGAAAAGTGAAATAACATACCCAGGGTCATAAGGCAGTATAAATTCAAGGAATCAAAGCCAAGATGTCCTGGTTGCGATTCCAATGCTCTATCTAAAATGCCTGCTGCTTAAAACTCGGCCTATGACAAACACAAAATGTATGATCACAGGATGACTGCACAAAAGTAACCACAGTTCTCATAGACTTTATAAATGATTGTTAATATGCATATAGTAGAGTGCTTTAGCCTTGGTGTCCAGACAGATCTGGCTTTACACCCCACTTCTGAAAGTGATACGTGACTAGAGTAGGTCACTTCATCTTTTTAAACCTCAGTTTTCCTATATGTAAAATGGAAATAATAGTAGCTATTCTACAGGGTTATTATGAGGATCAGATAAGATACTGTATGTAAAACACTTCATAAAAGTTTTTTGAAATTGAGTTTTTCTATTTCAGACCTGAAGTGCAGGAGCTGCTTACGATCAGACCCTATTTCTGATAGTAACCAGTTCCATTTTTTCCCAGTTTGGGCTAGAACAATCCTGTATCATGGTAGCCCTCATTTCCAAGGCTCACCATTTTTGATGCCCAATTAGTGCTGATACTCAAGTAGTTTTAACCCTGCATCTGTTCAGATCTCCTGAGCTGGATTATCCCACATCTTCAGCCTTTCTGAAGCACTTGAGAAATGTTCTATCATACTTGGCCACTTTGAAGTCTTTGAATTGCATCATATAAGTTTGTTATTACCATTATTTTAGTTGTATTTTTATTGCGGGCAATTTCATTCTTCTCATCTTTTTAATGAAATTCAGAAAGAAATGGTCCTGAAACAATCAATCAACAAGCCCTTATTACCTACCAGATACTGTGCAAAGCTCTGGGAATACAAAGACAAAAAAAGAAATGAAATGAATTCCATTCACTATGAGTTTTCATTCTATCAACAAGTCCCTATCCTGATATTTTTCTTTTATGTTTATGTTTCATAGTTTGTGAACTATTACACAGAAAAACACAAATGGCTGTTTTTTGTAATTGAATAAAAATATCGGGGTGTAAGTTGTTCTGTTGTTTCATTGAAGATAACTTTGAGACAATTGCAATAGCCTGGAGAAGAACAGGGATGAAGTCTCTCTCATTCTGTTTATACATGATTGGAACTTTTCTGCTAAGTCTCTATATTTTAAAGGCTTTTCATTTTACATAATTTAGTGATTCTGAATATTTGCTAAGTTGACATCAACTAAAATGTGGTTAGATTGTTATTAATGAAATAGCTTTCTGTTAATCTTATTCAATGATAAGAGTTAGCCCTAGGAAGAGGTTTCAATGCTTGTGTTATTCATTTATAATTGGACTAGAGCCCAGGTAGACAAAATTATTTCTTTTGTAGTTAACGTATTAAGATATAAGCTCATCCCCTGTGGGCTCACCGCAAACATCTTTGGCACACAACTCCAGTAATATATAAGGTGATGGGAATTATACACATGTTGTCTTGTTCCCATATGAATTTGATTTTTTCTCTTCTATCTCTATGATTTGGAAGCTTTTACTCCATGAGGTTTGGAGATTATAAATATTTGATATAGCAACATCTGTTAAAAGTATTGTTCTTAAGTTTTTGTGCATCACTATTATGTTTGGAAGATCAGTAGCGGGGGTTCAGACTGTGAAAAAATTTTGTTACTAATGTGGTTTATTGATTGGATTCTCAAAAGTATTTTCAAGTTATTGTTTTTCTTATTTTTATTACAATTGTTACCTCTGTTTTATGAGTTTTGTGGGCACATGGTGTTCTTGTTGATGTTGCCTAATCCATACCTAAATATTTGCTGGCTTTATAACTTCTACATTTGCCTCAGGGAGAAATAGTGTGTTTTGTCTCACCTTCCTCTCATCTGCTCCCTATGGTAATTCTGTGTGTAGTTTGCTTTGTACATATTTGTTTGCTTGCTGTCTTCCTCTTTAGATTGTAAGTTCCCCGAGGGCAGGGAAGACTTTTTGCCTTTTTTCCACATTCCCCAGTACTAAGCACAGTGCCTAATGCATAGTAGGTGCTTAATAACTGTTTGTTGATTGATTGCTTTATATAAAGAGATGCCCCTCCCTTTTCAACTTTTTGGCTCCCTAATTTCAGAGTGAGTAACTTTAGTTTCATTCTTCAAAAGATCCAGAATTGTTTTCTGTCCTAAAACTTAATACTTTAGTTTTTAGTTTTTTTTGTTTGTTTGTTTGTTTTGTTCTGTTTTGTTTTTAAGGTTGTGCCCTTCTTTCCAGAATCTCAGTCAAAAGGGACTTCACAGGCATTTAGTTTAATTTGTGTCAGAAAAAAGATTCCCTTCCACAAAATTCGTAGTAGTCATTATCAGCTTTTAGTTAAAGACCAAGTTGAAAACTCGGATAACTCAAATCATTATAATGCTTTTCCTTAAATGAGTCATTTTAGTTGTTGTTCAGTCATTTTCAATCATGTCTGACTTTGTGATCCCATTTGGGGTTTTCTTGGTAAAGATGCTGGAACTATTTGCCATTTTCTTCTTCAGTTCATTTTACAGATGAAAAAAATGAAGAAATCAGGTACAGGTGACTTGCTCAGGGTCACATGGCTAGAAAGTATCTGAGGTCAGATTAGAACTTGGAAGATGAGTCTTTCTGACTCCAGGCCCAGCACTCTTTCCCACACATCACCTAGCTGCTCTACATTAGTCTACCTCTTAGAAATGTTTAGTCATGGCTCTGATTTCTGCCCTCTAGGAACAAGCAGAACAAATTAAAGCCTTTTGCTTTTTAAAGACAACTGTCATGTTCCTTATGAGTCTTCCTAATAACAATCATCCCTATTTCCTTCTGCCATTTCTTATGCAGCATGGTCTCTAACCCCTTCTCTATTCCAGTTACATTTCTTGTGCTGCTCTCCAACTCTTCAGCATCCCTTCTCAACTGTGTTGACCAGAATTGTGTTCACACAGTATTATAGATGTGGAAGGGACCAGGATGGAGGATTGCGATAGTCACCTCCCTTTTTCTGGACACAGTTTTAACACTATTGCTTAAGACTATGCCATGACTCCCATATTCCCCTCTTGTCTCTGTCGTGTCCATGCCAAACTTTGTCAACAGTAGTTCTTATGAAGGTAGCTCAAAGCCTGGGAGGTTGATTACCAGACATACACTTATAAATCAATAAAAAGAGGCATAATCAAATCAGGGAGAGCAGAGGATAATGACCTAGTCATATTCACTTAACTTTATTTTTATTCTTTGACAGAATCTCATTAAATGAATTTGGAGAACAGGGAAATACTATAAAATATTAAATGGAAGCAGCAAGGAAGGCACAGGGATTTTCTAATCTAAGGTCAAACAAAGGCTCGAGACAGAGACATTGATCCTACTATCAGGAAGAAATCAGTTAAAAGAATATACTTAATCTCACTCTTGGGCATTTCCTGGTTATTGTTCATTTGGTTAGGTATAGCAACCACAGCTGTTACTTCCAGTCTGTTATCAGAGCAAAGCCTTCTATTGACTGCATCCTAGCAGAGGATAGCCAAAATGGCCAACAGATTCTCAAAAGAAATGAAAGTCACAATGGGATAGCTGAAAGAAGATGGGCAATCGTAGGGCCAATGGAGAAACGGGCCGTTCATTGAAGAGGATTACTGAGACAGCAGCAATTTTGCAACCCCAGAGAAATGACTTAGCCTTCTACACCTGTTAACTATCTGTACAGGTTTTCATGTATACAGCTCAGTCACATATGTTCCCTAGAGATGTACTCTCCACACATGTTCCCTGGGCAGAGTCCCTCACTACCGATGGTGTGTAATACATCAATGGAGGCCTATAAACTATGATTTAAGTGGATACAGATTTAAAAGGCACTTTGAATTTAGGGCAGCTTTTCAGGGAACTTTATATAAGAAGGGCTACATTTGATGGAGTATCTGATGCTGATCACTTGTTTTAATATCTCTTGTACCTCTCTCCCCTTTCAAGTCCCCATTTCACTTTTTGCTTTATACATAGATTCTATACTACCCTGATGATCATTCTAACTTCCAGGAGTATTTTTTCACTATTCTTGTTGGGATTCGTTTGTAGGCAATTACAGAAAGACTCATTGTCTTTCTTAGAAACAAGGAGAGCTGGTCCAAAGTGTAACAGGCTGCTTTGGGAGGTAGTGAGTGAGTTCCCCTTCACGGGGGGGGGGGGGGGGGGGAGAGAAGGAGGGAGGAGAGAGGAGGGGAAGGGGTTTTAAACAAAGGCTTTAAGACTACTAATTTGGAATGCTATGGAGGGGATTCTTGTTTATCAGGTTCCCTCCATGAAAACCAGGTCCCTCACTTGTAGTCTAATCAATAATGTCCTTCTTTCCATACTAAGAAAAATCACATTATTAAAAAAAGTATTGAAATTCCATAGATTTAGAGCTGCAGGGGACCTTAGAAGGCATCTGCCTTCCCATGGAATATGTTTTGGGAAGGACCTCCCTGAGGCCTTTGTTGATTTCCATGCTTGGACCCCATGTTAAGGATTTGGCTAGACACTACTGGTTGCTTACTGCAGGTCCATTCCCATTGATCCTCCATAGGATAGCATTTGCTATTTATTTTGATAAGGAAACTGAGGCAGAAATTAGAGTGATAGTACAATTCCTTTTTCTGCTAAATATTCTGATTTGAATTTCTTAGCATTATTTGGCTTTACCAAAAATTAGAATCCTCATTTACAGTTTTTAACAAACAACTTTCACCTGCATACACTAAGGACCTTCCCCTCCTCCCCCCTCCCCTTCCCCTGCAATAAGAGAAAGGAAAATTGCAAATGGGAGGGGAGTGGGGAATCTGCCAATATAATTTCTACTGTTTGGTCCTTCCCACCCCATAATCTCTCTTTCATGTCGCATCTAGAGAGCTCTCTTTGAAGTTAAGAGACCAGATCCAGCTGTAGCAGTGAAGGGAAGAAATCCAATCTTTTCTATGTTGCCAACATCCCCCCCTCTCCCCAATGCCTGTCTTTTCTGCTGACTCCTGGCAGCTCTTCAGGAACCTTTGTGGGCCATTGTGCCTCACTGTCCTTGTCTGGGGGGGGGGGGAGGGTGTGTGTATCAGCCCTCTTGTCTGCTCCATGTTCCAGTCTGCTCTCTCCATCTGCACCTCCCTCCCACTCAGATCTCACTCCTCCATCTTCTCTGGAACACGTGGCTCTTCCCTGCTGAGGCCTCTGAGTGAAGAAGATCTAATTCAGACTGAGATGGTGTTTGGAAATAACTGGGATGGCCGGTATCTAGAAAGTTTCCAGTGTGGTATTTCATTGGATAAGTTATTATTAAATGGCATTCAAGGAGGAGCAGGATATTTTAATGTTTAGATAGCCAGCTTTTCAGGGTCAGGAAGCCCTGGATTCAAATCTCAACTCAGCAATAGGGCAAGTCATTTAACTTTCTCTACCTCAATTTCTCCATCTATAAAATGAAGAAGTTGGATTCTTCGGCCATCAAGATCATTTCCAGTTTGAGACATGATTCACCTCCTACCCACATTGTATCATTTTGGGCAAGTTACTTAACCTCTCAGGGCCTTAGGTAACTCTCCAAGTGTATAAATTGCAAAATAGATGCTGAGCTGCATGATGAAGGATTGGTCTCATTTTTAGAAAGAGCCTTTCAGAGCACAAAGTCTGTTCAGAGCTCTTTGATTTCTTAGCTTATTGCAAAGATTTTTAAGCAAAGTGGAAAGTATTTTGGGGATCAAGGATAAAGACATAGTGATAGAATTAGCAGATCTAGAATTAGAAAAGATCTTGGAGACCATGTACTCTCCTTTCTTTTCTCCTTCTTTTATAGCTGAAGAATCTGGGTGAAATGGCTGGTCTTAGTCATGTGGTCATTAGATGACAGGAAGGATTTGAACTCAGGGTCACTTATTCCATTAAATGATCATTCCCATCATGCTTCTATTAAAGGCTTTTCTGGATAGAATGTCCTCTGTCCTGGCTGGATGTGGAAAAAGTTATTCTTTCTGTGGAGAAAGTATCCAGTTCCCCCAAACTCAGGGCAAGTGTATTTCCACTTCTTATTACATTGTGACTTTTTTTGGAAGCATCTGAAGCCCAGAAGCAATTGAGGAAGGCCTTAATGAGGCTCCTCATGTATCTAAAATGTTACATTAGCACAGAGCAATTCACAGAGAGGATACATTCTAACAAGTGACTTTGTTAGCAGAAACTTTGTTACCAGTAGGTAACTTTCCTTGATTGCTAGATTGCTTAACTTTGCTGAACAGCTTTAAAAGATCTTCCTGTTTTATTCTTTACCAAAAGGGATGGCCTTCTGAGTAGGGAAAGTCAGGGACATATTTGGAAATGCAGGTATTTTGTAACAGGATCTAAAGTCTCTTTTCATAAGATTCTCCTTATTGGTGAAGATGAATTAATCAAATCCCTGTGCTTCAATGGGAGGTAAAATTGATGAGAAGAGACAGTTGAAGTCTTTTGATTTCCAGCTTCAAGAGAAAAGACAGGAGGTTCCCTATTCTATACAGTCAGAGGTTCCTGAAGGACTCTGGGAAGAAACCCAACTTCAATCCTGTCTCCACTCCCAGGTCACTAAAACAGAGTATTCAGGTAACATCTCCTTAGGTGAGATTTGGGACTCTCTTACTTGAGGGAGATCTCCTGTTCCCAGTGGAAGAACTTGTTCACCCTTTAATGTCTGACATTCTCATCTATATAATATATGGTTTCTGTGTACATTATTATCAACTTAGATAAATGAGTTTATTTGCTATTTGTTAAGTATACTTTTTGTTTAAACAGCATTTAGTGAATATATGACTTGGGGTACTCCTCCATTGGGAGATTAGCTCTCAGAAATAACAGCTTCAACTTAAAAATTATGTCCTTTACACTAACAACATTTAGGAGATTAGAATTCTAACCCTTTCTCTGAGAGAAGCAAATTGGCCAGTCTCTGGTGGCACTTTCCTGTTTCTCTCTTGGAAGAAGCCAAAGCATCACTTGGAGAATATAGGACTAGAGATTTCTCTTAATACATTCTTCTGAGCCCCCTCCCAAAAGAACCATGTGAAGTCATACAACTTATATGGGAAACACGCTAACATATCCCTTAAAAGATGTAAAAAACAAAATATATCATTTTTTTATTGCAACCTTTCAACTAGAGGTTAAAATGCTATAGAAGGCATGAAAACCACAGATTCATAGACTACGTCTCAATCAGAATCCCCTCTGCAGCATTTCTGACAAGTTCTCATTCTAATTCTTTACCCTGACCATATGATCTTGGACAAATTACTTAATATCTATGGGCCTCAGTTTCCTCCTCTGAAAAAAGAGGAAACTCTTCTAGATGACTGCTAAGATTTCTCCCAGCCCTAAATCCATAAGCCTGTGTTCCTATTCAGTCTCTGCTTAAAGATTTGTGGTGAGGGAGAGTCCATCAGATCCCAAGGCACCTCCTTCCACTGTGGAACACCTCTAATTATTGGAAGTTTTTCTTGATATCAATCCTTAATTGACTCCTGCTCAACTTCTGATCAAGAGTAAAGCCTTTTTCCATATAATGTTTTCAAATATCATGGAACAGGTGTTTAATAAATGCAGACTGTTCCCTTGGTTGAGATTAAGTCCATTTCCCAACCCCTTCACTTCCTGCTAATCCTACTTTCCCAATTCAACATACACCATTCTTTCAGTCAGTCCTTATATGGTATGAACTTGTGATCGCTTGCAATCCTGATTAATCTTTTCAGTAAACCCTCCAAGTAAAGAATGTTCTTCCTAAAAAGGTACACAGTACTTCTTATGGGATTTGACCAGCCCAAATCATGGTAGTATCATCAATTTTCTCCCTTTTGATGATAGATTCCCATCAGGAGTGTAAGCAACATGGGGCAAATAGGGATCTTCCCAGAATGCTACTGTCTCAGGCAGCTTGCCTTCTGTCCCAGAATACACTCCTCCCCCGTAGGAACCACCTTCCCACAAAGGCATACAGCATGACTTCCCCCTCCAGGCTTCCTATGGGACAGGTTACTCTCGGTGCTTGACAACACTACATCTGGATGGGACTGTCCCATAGGTCACCCTCATCCACCAGGAGATGATGCTGTACTCTCAACCATGAGACCATCACCTGCATACACCCTCCATTCTTCCTCAACTGAATTTTCCCTGCATACAGTCGTGCCTAATTGTGTTGCTGGTTTCTGTCAATGCAACCCCAAATCAGAATCACTATTTGGGGATACTGAGGTAGAATGATGATGCTCTTGAATCTGAATTCCCTCAAAACCCCAGATTTGCTTTCTGGGTTTTCTCTCTGGTTGTCTCCCAGCTGCCCCTGCCGTTTACTAAATGTGCCATGTGCTCTTGATTTATTTTTAACCCAAGCACAGGACTTTATATTTATCCTTGTTGAGTTACCTCTCGTTAGATCCATCCAATCATCAGAGGCTTTAGAGATCTTTTGTGAATCCCAATTCTGTCATTCAGTATCTCTTGCCAGCCCTCCCCACTGTGTGTCTCCCCCAGAGATGTGATGGGCCTGTCATTTGTGCCCTGATTTAAGCTAGTGGTCTTAAAACCCTTTAGATCTCATGCCCCTCCCAGAAAAACATATTTGAGCATGCACCCCAAAACATGTCTACGCATTTATAAATTTTATAGCTGCATTGTTATAGTCATATTTTATGCATTTTAAAATATGCACAGAAGAGAAAGAACTGTTAAAGAACAAGATAAAGATGAAATAAACAACAATTTAAGATTTTACATTTTATTTTATTTTCAGCAATACCATAGATGGCCTTTTTGTTCTTGAGAACAATATGATTAAATATAATTTTTTTAACAAAAATTCCCTGTGCATGTCCTGGAAGATAGGGTAGGCTTTAAATGTTGATTGCTGATTACTTAATGATATTGCTAATTTGATTGATGTAGCTCAATGAGCAGGTGGTTTTCTTCTTTTTAAATTTTTTTTTTTCATTGAAAGACACATACTTATAAAAATCAAGTAATAATGATAGCAGTCAGGGGTAGCTAGGTATCATAGTAGATAGAATAGTAGGAACACAGTCAGGAAAACCTGAGTTCAAATGCAGCCTCAAACACTTAATAGCTGTGTAATCTTAAATAAGTCACTTAACCACTCTCAGCCTCAGTTTCCTCAAATGGACATGGAAATAATAAGAACACTGTGTGGATGTGAAAATGAGATAACATTTGTAAAACTTTTTTCACAATACCTGGCATGTGTTGTTGTTCAGTTGTGTCTCTTTGTGACCCCATTTTATTTATTTATTTATTTTTGTTTGCTTTGAGTTTGGTAAAGATACTGGAACACTCTGCCATTTCCTTCTCCATGTCATTTAACAGATGAAGAAACTGAGGTAAACAGCATTAAGTGACTTGCCCAGGATCATATGGCTAGTAAATATCTGAGGCCAGATTTGAACTCAGGAAGTTGAGTCAACCTGACTGCTGACCTGACGTTCTATCCACTGCACTGCCTCATTACTGTGCCTGGCACATATTAGGTGCTTAACAAAGGCAACAAACAAAAATGGCTGGTCCATCCCTGTAGTGCTTTATGTATGTAGGATATTCGATTGTTTCATAAATTGGATTTTTTAAAGAAATAATTTGTTTCTGATTTCAACTCAGTAGCAAGTTTTCTGTTTACAGCCTTTCTTTCCTTGTGTGGTTCTGTTTAATGGATGATATTGTGCCTGATTTTCATATTTCTGTTTGATTTTTTTATGTGAATTTTTGTGTGTGAGGAATATCAAGAAGTAAGCCCAGGAATACAAGGAGGGTGATTTTTTATGATTCTGCAAAGGAGCCATCTTGTGAAGGGCTTCAAAGCTTAGAGGAGTTGATGTTTCATCTTAGAGTCCATAGGGAGAAAGTTTGTTGACAAAGGGGGTGCCATGTGTCCAGACACCACTTTGGCAGGTGGAGGGGAGGATTGATTGGAATGGGAAGAAACAAGTAAGGAAGACCAGTGAGCAGCCCATTGCATTAGTCCAGGCATGTGACTTGGGCTTGAATTAGGGTGTTGCTGTGTGAATGGGGAGGCTATTGCAGATGTGAGAGATATTGTGAGAAAAGGACAAGATCTGGCAACTTTTTGGATGTGGGGAGTGGTGAGGGAAAGGAAGAATCTAAAGTGACACTGAGTCAGGGAGAACTGGGCTACCGGAAAAATGTTGTTGGTCTTGACAGAATACATAAGGCCATTCTGGTTGATCCCATAGCCTTTGGGGTCTAGCCTTGGCCCACATGTTTATATTTTCTGATGTAAATTCTGAAAAAGAAAAAAAAAGTCAAATAGTTCAAGGGTATTGTGTGATACAATGGATGGGGTGCTAGGCCTGGAGTCAGAAAGACTCATTTTCATTATTTCAAATCCAGCCTCAGACAATTCCTATCTGTGTGACCATGATCAAGTCATTTAACCCTATTTGCCTCAGTTTCCTCATCAGTAAAATGAACCAGAGAAGGCAATGAAAAATTACTCTAGGCTCTTTGTCAAGAAAACTCCAAATAAGGCCATATAGAGTGGGACATGACTGAAATGAGTGAACAACAAAGTATAAGGCTAAGGCCATCTATTTGAGCCTGCAACCCAGACTGACACCAGTCCATTAATGATTACCCTCAGCATCTGCCCATCTAACCAGTTGCAGTTCTACCAAAATATACATATTTCTCAGTCTGGTCCCCAGAAATTTGGTGAGTAACTTTGCCTTGCTGGAAGAATAGTACATCCACAGCAGTCTCCTAATCCATCAGTCTGGTAATTCTGACATAAAAGGAAATAACTTTAGCCTGTTGTGACCTATTTCTGCCATGACCTATTCCTTTTGAACCTATGTTGGCTCTTGTTCGGTACTGACCTTTCAATGCAAACCACCCATTTAATAATATGTTCCAGAATTTTGCTAGGAATCAAAGCCAAGCTTGCCAGCCTATATTTTCAATAACCTATCATCTTCTTCTTGAAAATGGACACACCAATTGGCCATGTTCAAGCCTTAAGTGCATTCCCAATGGATTTCCTCCTCCCCCCTTCCCCCAGTCACCTACAATGGCTTTGTAGCCATTTCTGCCAGTCTCTCGAGGCCTGCTGATTTGATCTCATGTATAGCCACATGTCATGCATTATCTTGGGACATCAGGAAAGATAAGTTGTGGGAAAAACGCAATCATTCAATTATAACTAAAAGGGCATCAAAAACACCATTGCCATAAACAAACATTGGTCTGTAATTGTTGGTAAAATAATACTAACGATGTACAATGATATAAAATAAAAGTGATGAAATGTGTCTTCAGAGCTATTGTGAGTTGGGTCAACAAGTTGGAATTGGAAAGCACTCCCCTCAAATTTTCATCTGAGGTTTCCTTTGGAGTGGAGGTGCCCCTGAATTCTTGAGGGCCAGATTGCTAAGGACAAGCTCTCCTAGGTGGGTTCCTCATGAGCCAGGAAGCTTTAGACTATGGACCTAGGGTTGAAATTTATGTCAGAAGTCAGAGGACCTGTGAGGGAACTTCCAAGAGGCTCATCAGCCACGTGGCCACGGGGATACATTTTTAGACACAATAGCTTCTCTTGACATGTAGAATTGGACTTGTTATCCCAAAGTCCTGAATTTAAATCTGCCTTTACCCCTAAGTGGCTGAGTGCTCAGAAACAAGTTATTTTGGTATGCTGTCTCTTAGTTTCTTTTTCTGTAAAATGGGAATAATACTTTAGGAGACTTAAATGTTGTCATTTGTGCAAAGTTTTTTCCAGACTCAAAAGCCCTGCCAGTTATCATCATCAGTCTCTGTCACATGCAGGCAGTGAGACACAGGAGATGATAAGCTAGCCTGAGAGCCAAGGAGACCCAAGTCCTAGTCCCTTCTCTGGCACAGACTGGCTGTGTGACCTTAGGCAGCTTAGTTAATATCTCAGGGCTGCAGACAATATCTAAGGCAAATGCCAAGAAAGTGCAGACCTGAATTGATGGACACAGTTTCCTAATGTAGGAGTTTTCTATACCAATGAAGCCTCTCTCTCCTCAAATATTATATATACTATTCATCAGCAGAAGTTGTACCGGCACAGACAAAATCATGACAATTTCTGGTGAGTTTCAAACACTGAATTGGATAACACAGTGCATCCTACTGGAGCTCTCACTGCATCTCCGATCTGGACCAAGGGCTCAGGCCTGATCCACGTGCTCAGAATGGCACTGGACACTAAGTGGCCCTACTGTGGCCCCTGTGGCTTCCAATCAAGATTCAGTCCTCGCAGTACTCCCTCGCTAGACTACTTTCCAGTTCCCCAGCTTTGAGGCTTCAGCTGATATGAAAATCAATTTGTATAAATGGCAGAAGATTATCTATTAGCCACCAGAGTGGATTTCCAGCAGTTTTAAAGTCTGCTTCTTGAAAAGAGCTGCAAACAGAAATCTGTGAAGGGTGAGCTCTGCCAACCTAACCAACAGTGTTTTCTAGAGTTCATGGAATTCTGCATTTAATTTGGCCAACCTAATTTTGAGGTAACTTTGTTGTCAAAGGAATCATTAAGTGCAAGGGAAAGAGTGTTGGCCTGGGAACCTGAAGCCCTGGGTTCTCATAACCACTGCTAAGTTATTGCATGTTGGCAGGCAGGTTATGGAATCTACATCACAACCCTTCTGAGATTGATGCAATGAAAAACTCCCTAACAATTAGAACTACCTGAAAGTACAGTGAACTATAATGATAACAATAATAATAATTATCATGTAGCACTTTATGATTTGCAAATCATTTAAAAATATTTTATCATTTGATCCTCAAAACAACCCTGGGAGGTAGGTGCTATTATCTCCATTTTGCAGTTGAGAAACTGAGGCTCTTAGAGGATAAGTGGTTTGCCTAGACTCATGCTCCTAGTAAATATTGGAGGCAGAATTGAAACTCGGCTCATCCTGATTCCAAATTCAGCATGCTATGCAAGCTGCCTCCCAACTTCCTTAGGAGAGAATGGGATTCTCCATCCATGGAGGATTTTGAGTGAAGGCTGCTGGAATACTGGCTGAGGATGCTGGAGGGGGAATTCCTTCCAAGTGCTGTTTGGAACAGTGGGCTCTGAGATTCTGGGAACCTTGCAACCTTTGCTATCTTTCTCTGCAAAATGAAGGTTTTGAATTGCATGGTCTTTGGGGACCTTCTTCTCAGGAGTCCATGATTCTATAATTTCACAGTGGGGAAAGGGCAGCATTATTCAAGAGTTTGTTGTTCAAATGCTATGTTTACTTCTTTTTTTCTGTTTTTTTTCCTCTCATGCTTTTTCCTTTTTATTATGAATTTTCTCTTCCAACATGATTCGTAAAGCAATGTGTATTAAAAACAAATATATTTTTTAAGTTTGTTGTAGCTGTTGTTCATTTATGTATGACTCTTGGTGATCCCATTTGGGGTTTTCTAGGCAAAGATACTAGAGTAGCTTACCATTTCCTTCTCCACTTCATTTTACAGATAAGCAAACTGAGGCAAACAGGGTCATATAGCTAGGAAGTGTCTGAGGCCAGATCTGAGCCCACAAAGATGAGTTTTCCTGATTCCAGGCCCTGCACCGTATTTGCTGCTCCATTGATCAGTAGGCCTTTGATCAATTGTTTCTTCCCGCCCTCGACCCAACTGGTGAAAATCTAGAATTAAATGGACAGGTATCAGACTGACTCAAAATGTATTAACTCTTGGATCAAATACATAGTTCTCTATTTGATTTTTTGAAGCTCTTCACAGTTTGTCCCCTTTAGCTTTCAATTCTTACACTTTATCCCTTTCTACATATTCTATGATCCAGCAACATTTTCTCTCCCAACTCCATGTATTTGTATCAGCTGTTTCCCAAAACTAGAATGTTCTTCCCTCCTTATTTCCAACATCTAAGTTCCCTGGCTTTCTTCAAAATAAAGTTCACATTCTACCTTCTGCAAGAGATCTTCCCCTAACATATATTCCTACCATGTTTAACATATATTGGATTACTTGCTATCTAGGAAGGAGAAGGAAAAATGGAACACAAAGTTTTACAAGGGTTAATATTAAAAAATCATCCATGAATATATTTTGAAAATAAAAGGATTTAATAAAAAATTATATTATAAAGCAATAAAAAGAGAGATCTTTCCCAGTGGGTCCCTACCCAATGTTAGTGGCACGTCATGGATAACTGTCCATTTATACTATATATACCTTGTGTACACATTTTTTTTTTCATATTTTTCTCCATTAGACTCAGAACTCCTTCTGGATAAGAACTTTTCCTCCCATCCTTTCTTTCTATATCCAGTACCTCACACATTGTAGTGAACTTAATAAATGTTTGTTGTTGACCAATACTTGACCATACTTTCTACAGCCCTTAAAAAATCAATCAAGACATATTCCCTAAGGAGAAAGTCAAGGCAAGAGCTAGTTCAAAGGAGTGTTACTTCTAGAGGGCCAGTTTTAGGAGAATCTTCACCTTGGGAAACAATTATTCCTCACCTCTGGGGAGAGAGATGGAATTTCTCTTCCCATCCCAATAGGGCCATGCTATCTTGTGGTATACTATTTCCCCATAAAGTAATTCTAAATCCATTAGGTTGATCAAAACAGGACATAATTCTGGTCAGTATAAGTCCTATGAATTAAAATAGCCAGCCCTCTCCATCAGGAGATGAGATACAGGGAGGAATAGACTCCAGGATTCAACAGAAAGGAAATTAAATTAGGGCTGCTACAATGCCAGAGGTTTGAGATGACTTGACCACATGTGTCTCCTAAGGGTGCGTCTTTCTTTAAGTATGCTCTATTTGTTTGTCCACTCTTGCTATTAAAACATTGTGTAATTGAAGGCCATTGCATCACAGGTTTAAAGAGGAAAGGGGGATGTTTTATTAATACTGGTGTGCTATGTCATCACAACAACTTCCTTCACTTTGAGTTAAATGTGTCTATTGGCTGATTATTAAAGGCAAGTGCTCTAGTGGAGGCTTATAAACAATAACTTTAGTAGTGTGCATCTGTGGAACCTTGAACCTGGTGCATTTATGAAGAATGAATGATGATCCTTAAATGTGGATCCTTGGAGTTTTCTTTCACATGGGGTTGAGTTCGTCAGTATGGGATTTTGATCATTGCCTTTATCAGAAAGCATGCTGAGTCATTCATCTCTCCTCAAACCTCTCATGGCTTCCCCTTCCCCTGCTCTCTCAGCTTAGAATCTTGTTTCATGCCTTACACGGAAAAAAAATTAAGGTCATTCACCACAAGCGTCCTCTTTTCCCTCTTCATCTCCTGTCACTCGAGTGCCTTCTGTCATTCTTTCCTCCATTCATCTCACCTGATGATCTTTGCAATTCTTACTTGTTCAAGTGATCTTTTTCCATCCCTCCTCCTCCAACTGATTCCCCCCCACTATCATCACATTATTATTTCTGTATCTTCCTCTTTACTAGTTCATTCTCTCTGCCCACAAACATGTCCAAGTTTTCTCCATTTTGAAAAAAAAAATCTTCACTTGATTCTCGCATCCCTGCTATGATCCCTTCTCTCTTCTTCTTTGTATAACTAAACTCCTCCAAAAGGCCAGGAGGGGCTCCACTTTCTCTCCTTGTAACCCCTTATAATCTGGCTTCCAACCTTATCATTCCACCCAGAAGTATTAAAGATCTTAATTGGCAGATACTGAGACCTTTTCTTAATCCCCATTCTCCTTGACTTCTCCACAGCCTTTGGTGCTATTGATCACCCTCTCCTCCTCAATAATCTAGTCTCTCTGGGTGTCTTCTGCTTCTCCTCCTACCTCTTTGACCACATCTGCTCTATCTCCTTATTTGGATTGTCATCCAGATCATGTCTCTAACTGGAGGTGTTCCTTAGGCTTCCATCTTCTGTTCTCTCCTTCCACTTTACTTCTTTACTAGGCGATCTCATCAGCTCCTCTGGATATACCTAATATCTCATGCTGATGACTCTAAAGTCTATCTCACCTGCTTAAAACTGTTTGCTTCAATCTTGCATCTCTTACTACCATTCAGATATCTTTAAATGGATGCCCAGTAGACTCAAAAATAGAATGCATTGTCTTTCCCCCTAAGTCCCCACCCTCTCCTACACACTTTATTATTGTAAAGGGCAATGCCATCTTCCCAGTCCTTCAGGCTCATAACCCTAGGAGTTATCTGAGCTCTCTGCTATCACTCCCAGCTTCCATCAAGTTGTATTCATGACATTGTCATGAATACCTGCTGATTTCATCTTTGCAACATTTCTCTAATACATCCCCTTTATCTTTTGACACTACCCCGATCCTAATCCTCATTACTTCATACATGGACTATTGAATGGGTCTGCCTGCCTCAGTTCTGTCATTATTCCACCTTCCATTCAGCAGTTAAAGTAATTTCCTAAAGCCCCACTCCTTACTCAGTAAACTCCAGTTCCCCCAGTCATCTCCAGATTAAATACACAATACTCTATTTGGCATTTAAAGTCCTTCATCACCTAGCCCTCTTGTACCTCTTCAGTTTTCTTACCTCCTACTTCCCAACACGTACTCTTCTACCCAACGACACTGGGCATCTAGCTATTCCACAAACAAGACCCTCTATCTCTTGAACACTTTCTCTAACTGTCCCCTGTGCCTGAAATGCTCTCCCTCCTCAGCTTCACCTACTGAGCTCTGGCTTTCTTTAAGTTCAACTAAAATCCCTTCTTTTAATGGAAGCCTCTTCAACTCTTTTTCATTCTTTTGTCTTCTCTCTACTAATTACTTCCTGTCTATTCTGTCTATACCTTGCTCTGTCTCTATTTGTTTGCCTGTCATCTTCTTTATTGGGTAAGCTCCTTGAGGAAAGGAACTGTCATTTGCTTCTTTTTGTATCTCTGACACTTAGCAAAGTGCCTTGCAAGTAGTGGGCACTTAATTTTTTTATTGATTGGTTGGAGTCCTTGTTGTGTGCTAGTAGTGTGGTTAAGTAAGTGAAAAAGTGAAGAGTCTCTGGCTATGGAACCCAAAAGCTACTTCCATGACTGGGTATAATTATTTTTTTCCTACCTTTCACAACTCCCTGATAATTTCCTTGCTAGTGAAAATATGAGTTAATGAGCTGTTACTTTTCTCAGTCCTTTCATGTCATCTACCCATCCATCAGTATCCATCCATGTTGTTGCTTTTTCAGACTTTCTCCTGTCTCCAATGTAGCTTTAAGAAAAAAACCCTTCTTTGTTATCTCTCACTGCTTTTCTCAAATCCATCTTGTTTATTGGTCCTCTCTCAAGTCTTATCCGATCATGCTACTTTTTTGTCTTTGTCCTCAGGTTCCTTCTTATCTGGTATCTGTCTTCTGTTAATTTGGTTGATGAGACTTGAGCGTAGATCCATAATACTCTCTTTGGACAATTTTGCCTATTCTTTCTCATAAGAATAATTTACATTGGGCAAAATTCATTCTTGAGAATTTCCCATTCCTACGGGTCCAGATTCTACCTCTTGAACTTGTGGGATACCACTGTTTTCTCTCCTTTCTTCCAAAGCTTAAGGTCAACCCCAGACAAGGTTTCTCTTTATTATCTATCATAAACAATAAGATGCCATGGTCAATTCCTCCCAAAATTTCTGTTGTTTTGATTTTTAGAAACTCATTCTTAGCTTGCCAAACTTGTAATGGTAGAGTTTTGATTATTAGTTTCAGGAAAGTGCGTGAAGGTCTTTTGAGATGGAGAAGCATCCTGATGATCAAATCCTACATGTAGATGGTCTTATTCAGGACCCCAGCTGACTGACTTGCCCAACAGAGTTATTGCCTTCAGGAAAGGGCATATATTAGGACACCTTTTTTCAGTCTGTCATCAAGTGTTCATTAATCCCCTACTATTGCAAAGTATTATGTTAGATACTGGGAATAGAAAAGTCCCTCCCTCAAGAAGGTTACAGTCTGAGAGATATGTTTTAGATAGCCTAATGCCTTTAGCCAACACAGAAAAATCATTGGTTTATTAGAGTGAGCAAATAGCTGGGTGGTTCAGTGGAGATAGTCCTGGGAGTAGAATTAAGATGACTCATTTTTGTGAATTCAAATCTAGCCTCAAACACTTGCTAGCTGCGTGAACCTGCACAAGTCACCTAACTTCTTTCTGCCTCAGTTTCTTCCTTGTTAAATTGGCATAATAATCCTATCCCTCTCCAGGGATTATTGTGAGGATCAAACAAGATATTCAATTCACATAAAGCACTTTGCAAACCTTAAACTGCAATAGAAATGCTCATGTTATTATTCCTTAGCACTATATCTGGCAAAGAGCCAGTGATTAATAAATGTTTTTTTCCCATTCCATTGATTAATCATGTGATTATCTGAAATTATCAAGCAACTAAATCAATGGGTCATACTATAAAAATATTCTTCAATTCTGAAAATATCAATTCTTTTTCACAAAAGGTAGACTTAAGGAGTTTGAACCCAAAAAGACACTGGAAGTCATTGAGTCCAACCTTCTCACTTTTTAGATGAGGAAACTAAGAGTCAAAGAAATGCCCAACATCCTCTAAGTATTCCCTCTGATTCCTAATCTTTCTAGTGGACCACACTGTCTCCCTTCATATCCACCTTCCTTTAAAGAGCAGCTTCCATAGGAAGCTTTCATTACATTACAACAAGGCTAGACCTGGATAGTGGAAGGGAGTTAAGAGGTGGAATGAATAAACACTACCTCTCCCAAAGGGTGATATGTAACAAGTGGGTGGCCCACTTCATGTCTCCAGTTGAGTGATTTGGAGGTCTGCGTTGGAAACTTGAGATCATCTAAGATAAGAAAACATGCAGGGTGGAGAAGTGAGGCTCTCATTATAACTCTGGGGACCCTTGTAAACTCTCATCTGAGAGCCACCTATTATTGCTCTGGTTTATAATGACCCCTTTTAGAGATGCCCCATTCTTCATTTCCTCCTTAGATCTTTATCGCACTAATCCTCGCCACAACCCTGGGAGGTCTTAGACAGTTATAATTATCCCTATTTTTTCATGGGGGAAGTAGAGATCCAGAGATGACAAGGGAGGATGCCAGGCTGACTCACCTAGTGCCCCATTGTAGAGTGAAGGGAGCCCCAGACCAAGAGACTAGAAATCTGGAATCTTGCCCCAGTTCAGTCTAGGGATTCAATGTGCCAGCTCCCAGGATTTATAGCTTAAAGGAAATTAATGCTTAGAGTCCTGGACTTGGAGCCAGGAAGACCTGAGTTCAATTCTTGCCTCTCACATTGATTAGTTCTTTCCCCTTTTTTAACCTTCTACTTCTAAATCAAGGGCTCTCAGTCCAACAGATACTGGTTGAATGCTGACTATGAGCAAGGACCCATAATATCTGTTTTATTGAGGGAAAAAAACTGAGAAGCAGAGAGGGGGGACAACAGTATGATCTAATGGAGAGTGAGCTGACCTTGGAGTTCAAATTCCACCTCAGACACTTATGAACTAAATTCCCTTAGCTTCCCTTGGTTGGCATTCCTCATCTGTGAAATGGATGGATTGGATCATAAAGCCCCT